>NC_060262.1:27013457-27330145 GCF_021901455.1 Neodiprion lecontei
AACTAATTAACGTGGTTCTATATAGTTATCTGTGCTAAGTTTTTGTGTATTTCATCATATTTCTTCAAGCTAAACAGTCCCTCTACATCAATTTATCCTTGCGCCAATCATTAAATTATCGCAATGCCATAACAAAATAAGATAGTTAGAAATAATAAAACTAATTCTCATTTTGTACTCCAAACGTCGCTTATGGGTTTTTGTGAAAAAATGAAAATATTGAAGTAATGTACAATGGTGAACCAAGACTGTCGGTTTCCCTCCTGGGCGGAGAAAGCTTTCAATGAAGTGGAATTTTCAGATCGAAGCACTGAAGGCAAGATGGAGAAAACGACATGGAAAACAATGGGAAATTATTCCATAAGACCTTTTTCTAGTCGGCTTCCGTGCTTCGACGACGCGCTCGATATATTTGGATATACGTAATATATAACAGCGAGTTTCCACCGCGTAGCAGGTGGGCCCCGGCGTTATGTTAAATAGGACCGAAAAATTCAGCTAGCCATATGTTAAGTCCCTTGAGTCGGTTACCCCGAGCTCCCCAAAATACCAATTTTTACGGCGTGTCCCGCAATAAAGCCTCCACGGAAGCGTCATTGATCCGTGTCTAGCGCAGTAAACAATCCCTAATCATCGGGGGCCCGATCTCCTCTCCTCTCCTCTCCTCTCACCGGGGCCCGAAAGTCCCACTCAAAGCAACGCGGTAGCGACTCGGATTAACGAGTGGCTTAGGACGCGGCAGATACCATAGTTGGTACCTCTACCTAGACGAAAACAACACTTCTGGCGCCGTCCGTTCCCCTCCAAGTCACCCGAGTCCACCTTCAGTCACGGCTGTAAAAGAAAATTAGTGTCCTGGGATGAAAGGGTGTTAAACCTACAATGTATTCAATAGTAAGTATCCGCGTCATTATTTGGTCGAGTCCTCGTGCATCTTAACAACGGTTGAATGGAAAACTGTAAGAACAAGACTTGACTCGAGTGTCCGAGAAGCGGGGGGATATTGAAATTTTCTTGGAGGTAATAAAAAAAATGATCCTTGAGAGCATGCTATAGTCACTCCTTACCGATATTTTGCCGATTAGAGTCTTTGAACTGAGAAAGTCGCAGCCTGCGCAATTCTACACCCAATACCGAATTATTACTGTGTATCTCGCCTAGACAATTCCATTGATTACCATTCCTTCGGTATTAGCATACTCGAGCTATGCTCCGAGCAATTATGCACGTGCCGTGCAAATATAAATGCATTCGATGCGGATCCCGTATATAAGCTGTTCGAACGAGATTTTACGAGCGTGTCTCAAGACTGGTTGAGTCCCCGTTCAATTCTTATACTGTTACCGGTGTCAGAAGTGGGGATAAATGTGTACCGAGGTGAAGTAAATTGTCGGAAAAACGTATCTACCTTATGTTATAGAATCGTTTTCACAGAATTTCGCATTTTCCCGCATTCCACACCATGGGTTCAATGCTGAAGGTATGATCCTCGAATGCTCGTTAACATTGCAATAAATCCTCGACGGGAACTTGAAAATCGACTCCATTGATTCAATTGCGTCGAGATGTTAAGATCGCACAACTTTAAACAGGTTGATCGGCCAAAGCTCGGTGTCTTTTATTAATTTCATAACGAGATGGTCGTGCAATGAGTATTTATTAAATTATTATATTCCCGAGCTAAAACTATCTCTTTAAATACACAAAGATCGGTGATACTCGAATTATAAGCAAAAGCCGAGGTGTCGATGCTTCATCTCGATTTAATGGTCAAAAATCTGGTACGTTTATTCGACTTCACTCACAGTTTTAATTCAAGAAATTATTTTCTGCAATTCATTGAAATACTTTGCTCTGATCATGTTGAATACCGAATCAACTCCTAAATAAATAACATCATACGTCACAGTATTTTTGCATAAAATAGTTTTTTCTAACAAAATGAAGCGTCGATATCTAAACTTTTCTCAACAATTCCAGTTATATTTTCTAGCCCTCGTAGCTGAGCAACACGTCAATTCGATAAATACGCAATGTATACATCGACCATCTCGCAACAAAATTAACGAAAGCCGTAGACTTTTGGTCAAGGAACTTCCTCTATCGGCTTGCTTGATCCGTAGAACTCTGAGAGACGATGCTCGGACACGTAGGATTTGATTTCGGGAATCAAGGAGCAGTTCTACGGCTCGAGGCAGACAGGTTCACGCTAAATGGCGCTCGAGCCTGGAGCATGTCGCGCGCCGCGGGGCGTCGCGGCAAAAGCACCGACGAAGACGAAGTTTCATCTCCTTTCCCGCTTTCCCGCCTCCCCCCGCAGTCTTGATCTTCTCTCCTTCCTTTCCCACCCGCTCTAGGTATCTGTCCTTCTATCTATTCTCGCCGCTCGTCTCGCCGGCTTTACACAAGCTATACGCGCGTGATACTCGAATCACGTCACCCATTACCCGGTGCCGGTTTCTGTGCCTGCATACCACCGCACTAAATGCAAGACCTGTTTCCAGGTCGGTATCACCTGCGGACGACCTGGCGCAATGAGCGAAATGTCTTCATTCATGCCACGAAAATCAAACCTGAAGCGTCGCGGCTCAGTTATCTCGTTATCCCAAAGTTTCAGTTTAAAAATCACTCGGAGACGGCTGGAGGAAAAGTATTTTGATTTTTTCACTGTCGCAAACTCCTCTGAGAATAGGTACTGCTGGTAATGATGCCGCGTTTAGGTAGCGTCTCGACTTATAACAAACCGTTCGATCAAACAACTCCTCATCTCGCATATACAACAATAATTACCGAGGTAATTAAAAACTCACGTATGTGTCAGGTATCCGTGCGTGTACTCGTGTGTTTAACGATTTTTTTTGGGCTACGCAGGTACATATACCTACTGTATAATATCATCTGTGTTAACTGTGCTGTTAATCATTGAATTTGGAAGCAGCGATAATTCTTGACCTCTATATATTTAACGACTACGGGCTTATAGAACATATATATTAATTAAACAGTATACCAAATGTGGAACCGCCGCGACGGACAATTCCTTTTATTTAAGTATTTACCAAAGAGGGAACAGAGAGGAACGAAGCGACAAGGTCGACACCAATCGCCCCATGGGAGAAAGTACACAAGGCAACTTATACGGTATTAACACTACACTCGCACAGACGAAACGTTTCTTAAGTAATTTTATACGTATATACTACCGACGAGATTCGCTTCCCGCCTGCGTATAACGCGTGAGATCCCCCCAGAGAATTCATTGTATAATTTCAATGCGGACGAAGGCATTAAAATTTAAAATTCGGTGCAGCCTCAAAATTCGGGACCGAAGACACCGCGGGAACCGTTTCTCGTGCAGATGAGTCGCGCCGCGCTTAAATCGGACATTTGTATTCCTCAAAGATATATTTTCTACGGTATAACCATAAGCGTTTCTATATCTCGTTCTGACTCGGTTTCCGTCGTACGACAACTCTCTTTGACATGATTCAACTTGTAACGCTGCGGCCAGCTACCGATGCTTCTGAATTTCGTTAGCCCACGATCACTGATTCAAACGATGGAAGCAAATTTTCCTAGAAAATTAAATTTATGTGAAACGTTCAGGACTGAGCAGAAGTGAGAGTAAAATAAAGGCTCGATATGCGCGGCGATTCAGAGACTGAAAAGTACGAGAATGTAAATCCAAAGCAGACCGAGTAATAAGAATTGAAATTTATACATTCCTTGATTATTTTCTGACGTTGAGATGTGTCCTTACTACAATTTTCTTCGTAAATGAATTATTACTTGTTCAACCTGTCACGGTTTCGTAAATTATATAGAGACGGAAAGAAAAGTACTCGATCCACTTGAGAAATATACTTCATCCATACGTATAAATCTTATTTCAGCAATAAGCGTGCACTTCGATTAAGGGCGTGAATAGTTTAAAAGGAAAGCGTTTAAATTCAAATCGGAGAAGATTTTCTTCAAATCCACGATGATGTTAAAACGATAATGCGGCTAAATCGGTGTGCGTCGAAGTGTAAGAATAATATCTCCCTTTGCATGCAGCCACGCAGAGACCGGGCTAATTACCCGAATGTTATCTCGCGCTTGACCTAGCGAGGAGCGCCGAGCGGTTAGGAAGCATAAACATTTTCGAGAAGCATAAATTAGTAATAAACAAGCGTGCCAAATAGGCGATTCGGCTTACAAATGGTTATATAAAATCAGAGGGAGTGCCACCGGGGTACCTTATGCCTACCGATTCTAGTTTAACATGGAAACGTTTTGTCGGACATAGAAGGTAAGGGATACCCAGATAGAGGTAAAACTAAGATCTCCAGTATCGATATGCCGACTGCTGCTGTTCCTGCACGTGAGACGCCATTTAGGAAGGTTGGTGATCCGACAATCCGTACCCTTATTAATTTTACTACGAGTGAATCGTGCATTGAAGATTTATCAAATCGTTACGTTCGCAGGCTCTGAAGATCTCTTTAAACATAAAAAAAAAAAAATAGACAGTACAGAAATTATGAACAACGATGCTTGGTTTTAAATCGCTTAGAAATGGTTTAAAATGTGCCACCGCAGAGCGAAATCGAAGAAATCAACGCGGTTTTTAACAATATTGAAGCATCGATATTTAAGGTTTAGTTAACAATTTCCATATTTTATATTTTTGCTCGTTGTAACAGGTCTTCATAACTTACAAATATGACAATTTGATAAATCCTTATTATATGTAAAATGAATAAAGAGTGCCCAATTTTTGGATCACCAGCCTCTGCAAGGTGTACTTTACACCCTCTGCCAATATCCGCGGTACTCCGGTTACAAGTTTGATAGCTTCGCCTCGACACGCATTCGCCACGTAATTGCGCGCCTCCGCATTCATACGAGCAGAAGCAACGGCGTGAGCGCAACACGCGTATAAATATGTACAATATATAAGAGAGGGCGCGCACACCGCAGGCCCAAGGAACAGGTACATACCTAAGAGAGAAGAGCGCAGGGCCCCGCACGGCCTGGAAGCCCAAAGGCTGCGCCTAAGCTACACGGACGAATCGGAATTAGATGGTATCTTTGACGAGCGCGGCTCTGGGCCCAGGGACTCGCGCCAAGATACGGATCTCCTTGGCGCCACCGTCAGCGGGCTCTCGTAAGGCCCGAGAGCCCGGAGTCCTAGGCTTCGGGCCGAGGGACGTTCGGGCCCCGTAAAATCCGCCTCGTCGAAAGAACTTTTAACCGGGGCTTAAGCGTAACCGATACCCTGGCGGGGGGTCTTTGACACCGCCAACTTATCCGGAACGAGTTCAACCGACCGCAGCCTCCTCATCGTGCACCTCGCGTCGCGCGGAACCCAGCAGTCTAGGAATCCTCGTCTCTATATTCGACGAGCAACCGTATTCACACGTGAAAACTGCTCTTCGTTGGATCGGGACCACGAGATTTCGGTACTCTGTGATGAAAATGCGATTTGGACTTCTACGTAGAGGATAACTAGCACTATCCGATTCTGAATTAACGAATTTAGCACTAAAATTGTTCCGTTGTAGTTCACAACGCTCAATTTTTATCAATTTTAATAACGCTATTCTCGATCGCGCCTTACTTTCTCAAATATGTTCCTTCGGAGCTGAAAAAACTTGGCGAAGAATGACCCAGTCACTTATACGTATAACGTCCAAGTTTCTCCATTGCATCTGGCGTGTGGAAGATTTTTGAAACGTCTTACCCGAGTTAAGTAAATGCGAGTGGTTCATCTGAAATTCCCATGAGTACTTACGCACAATTTTTCCATCGGCCTGCATGTCACAATATCTTAAGGTTCCCAAGATACGAAAGTACATAGCTGGCGATATTTTCTCCCATTGGCGTTTACGAAATTTACGACAGGTACACAAGCGTAACTGCAGAGAGTGTAACGCGGCGTATAATCCGATTGGTACTGCTCTGCATTCTGGAGCAGTGAGAATACGAGGCAGTTGTATTCGTTAAATAATAACGTTACAGTCATTGTCGGAATTACCTCGAGCGTAGATAAGCTTAACCAATATGTACCTATAATATTCCTTATAGCTGCAGTCGAGCCCTGCACACTGAGAGAAATGCCAACCGTGCAATCATTGTCCGAACGCCGTAGTTATCTCAGCTGATGATAATTGCGACGAAATTACACCAATAGGCTCATCTCGGGCTTTGAGTCCGGGCCTAAGCCGGGCGGGTTTCGTAAGCCGCAAACGTTTGCCATACTTACTGCAGCTCCTGCGCGTTTAGCTTCGGGACGTTGGTGAGTGAATGTACACAACTCTGTACCTACCCGTAACTTCTCGTCGAGCAATGATACCTGCTCGTGCTCGTGCCCCAAAGCTCCCCGGGGCAGGTAGCTTGTCTTCGGGTAATTGTAGAACAATGATCGTCGTGGGCACGTCGGGCTACAAGCATTATCCTGAGAATGAAGGACATCGCTTTGCATCCTAATCCGATCGCAGCGGGACTCCCGATGGATTTGGCAGTCCTCGAATTTCATCGCAGCAACTGATACGATGGAATTTAGGTCAGGACTGTAATTCAGATCGCTAAAGTCAAATTACCTTGTCATTATACGTGGTTCACTTTACCAAGTGCCTGCAGTAGAATCTCAGGGTGCCTTGTATCATACGGTAAGAAATGGCGGTGTTAAATATTGTCCAAGATCGGCTTGCGTGGACTACTGTAAAACAATTTTAATGATCAATTCCAAAACTAAACGTTAAATAGTGTTGTATTGACGAAAAATTGTAGTCTATGTATAAGTCGACACCGTATTTTTCTTACAATCCAAGATGAGTGAAAATTAGAACACAACCGGAGAGAGACTGTCACTTTTCATAGAACTTTTTGCAGTCACAAAATTTTGTGGTCACTTTCGAGAGTGCTGTTCACATTCGTCCAATTTTAGTAGATACTGTTTGAAATGATTCAAAATACTTGTAGTGCATTAAAAAAAAAAAAAAAAAAAAAAAAACGATGGTTAATAGGCAAGTACTTGATTTGTCATCAGACAAATATACTTATTCGTCGTCATTATTCAAAATGTTGATTGTTTCAGTACAGTGTCGAATGGAACGTATCACAAAATGTAAGCACTACCATTGGAGTCGAAAGTTATTCTACAGAACATTACTGTACAAACCGTCGTCATTAACCGGAGCATCAATTTATATCCACCAGAAAAAAGGTTGAATCCAACAATAAAAGTCAAGTATTCCACGCCAGTCGAAGCTGGTGTTCAAATATTTGCTCGCGAAGTTACGTCGATCGGTCCCGCGTTGACACGCGAGGGAAACGCGAAGAAGTTCGAGCCACGGAGACAGGAACGGAACTCCCAGTCCGACGGGCATGACGTTGTAAATATTTGCTGTCATCGAAGCGGCCTGTCAAACGCGCCTCCGCCGTCGACCTGGAGGTAGCCCCAGCTTAATAAGAGGCCCCTCGATCACCCCGGGCACCTTGGGCACCTCGGTCACCTCCGCCGAGTAACAAATGTCACCTGAGTCTGGTATCGGACACTGATGCTGCGGATAGCGGCCGCTTTGTGTCGACCCAAAGCCGCGGCGGTTGTAAGAAAATTGCTTCGAAGGGAACGGAATGACTTGGTGGATTATTTTCATATGTAGCGGGCGGAAGACCTTGTCGTAGGGCGCGTCGCAGTATTTTATACGTATTATAAATAAGTAAAATGAAAAGGAATGACGGAGCAGATGAGTTACTTGTACGATAACCAGAATACTTCTTTGGTCGTACCGTCACCGACTACTCTGAAAGTGACAAGCTTGCGCATCAAGTGCCGATTTCGAAACTTCGTTGTCCTGCAGGAGGATGGAGACAGTGTCACGATGATATTTGTTCGAATGATGTGTGACGTACCAGACGAAGTGGATTTCATTTGCGATATAGATCGAGGTCGATAATAACGAGGACTTGATGGATCAGCCATCGAAATAAGAGTTCGCCACGATAAAAGGGCGCAAAAGGAAATAAAATTGGTAGCAAGGGTGGCGTCTTGCCGAAGGTGTATCGGCGGTTGTAAGGAATACGGTTCGGATGTCAAACGCGCGTCATAAGCCAGCAACCTTTGTCCCCTGGGGTATACTCGTACGTATACCTTTTTCAACTGTCTCTCGGGTCTGTCCTTTTGCCGTTCAAGCTGAGATCCTTTGTCTTAGCTTTTCGAGATAATTAAAAGCCCGGTAGATGCATAAGGGGATCGTGGGTGCGACGCGACGGGGTGCAGATGAAAGGGGGTAGACGGACAGCCGCACCGTCGAAAGGCGACCAAAGGAGACTTTTCGAAATAGGAGTCGGCAGATCTATAGGGGAACTCCTGCTCGATCTTATCTACCGTTTACACCCATCAACTGCCACCTTCATCGGGCCCCGGCGATCCATCTTATTGTTAGCCGACCTCCGCTCCGCGCCCCGCCGGCCGCAGCCTTCGGATTCCACAAATTCGTAAATATTCCGAGGGTGCAATCCTGGTGCCGGTTCACCTCGAGGGTGGCGCCTTTCCTCACGATTTCTGTGCTCCGATTTTACCCGTACCTTTCGTCGCCGCGTGTTAACGAATTCTGACGTCGCGTCTATTTGTACCTATAATTGTATACTTGGGCCGTTCCCTGCATCATACCGAAATTATTTTCTTCTTTTACTTGATGCTGCGCCAAGTCTAATATCAAGTTATGACAATTCGAAGTACCTAATGCTCACGGTTACACAGATTTACCCAAACTATTTCACAAAACGAACCATTCTGGAATAGTTTGAAGAGTCTTACCTAACGACACTGCCGGAATTCCTTATACCGCTTATTCCTGTTGACATAGAAAACCAATTCAGAAAGTTTTCAGAGACGTAATTACCGATCAGTCCATGACCTGATTCACAGCTGTAGAATTGTCTCGTATTAAGCATATCGCGTCAAAGGGCATAATTGTATACGTATTCTTCTCAAATAATGATTCATCCAGATTTGAGATAAGGTACGGCAGATTTGTCGAGCCGTGCGAGATGGACGTATTACTGAAGCACGGGAATCGGATATAACGTTGGATAAAAATTAAAAATATTGAATCAGACCTGTATTATACCGTCCGCACAATGTGCTGTTTCGAGAACGAGGTTAGACGATATGGTTAGTGGAGGGAAAGGGGGTAATATAAAACACTTGGTGAAACGGTGTTTCATAAATCCTTAGCGCAACTCATCTCTCGGGCAGAAACCCAGTTAACGGAGTTGTTTATGCTTTCCTGTGTGTATAGCCGCTGCACGCCGGTTTCTGAAATATGCAAATCACGAATTCGCATAATGGTATTATCGCGATAGGCGGCCACCGCGAGATGAGATCGCGGCCATTGCGAACGAACTTTGGGCCAGATATTGGCTCCAGAAGGGCGTGAGTCCCTCTTCTATCGGCTGCGCGAAACGCCGACTGCAACCCGCCGAACAAAAAATCTTTTACCTTTCTTACGTACGTACGACTATGAAAAACGCCTACGTGCAACAGTACGTACGTACACAAACACGTATATCTTCTCCGAGGAAAGTGAGGTCTGTTGAACCAAAATCCTGTCTCATGGATATTAATAGAAAATTGTTTCTGAACACAGACTACATTCAAAAAAAATTTTATTCGCGCATGCGTCAATTTTTATATAAAATTCCATAAATTTTTTTCGAATCTGTTCGAAGTATCCTTTTACACATGTCAAACTATTGACTCTGTTTCTAACTCGTTCGTCAATATTGGTCTTATTGTCAGCATTATTGAAATTTCTAACATTTGTTCTCTGTTATATAATTTGTGCAGTCGTTGTAGGTTGAATTCTACTATATCTACAGAATATCCGTTATTAACGAGTGTTAATTTTATTAAATTAACCGTGTTATTTTCCATGGAACTGAGATATATTCTACTTTTAAGCCAAAATTTTGCTTGTTATCTTCGACTGAAATCAGTCAACCGAATTTTCAAGCAATTTCGTTCAACGATACACGAATAAAAAAAATAATTGTTAAGATGTTCCCTGCAGATTTAAAAAAAAACCTAATTTTCTCGAAAGAATTATAGTTGTAGTTGACTATATCCCCATAACCAATCAATCGTAGCATATATTATAGAGCGATACGAAACTCTTGTTTCGTAGGTAATTCTGGGATTAGGTGGCATTGCAACCGTTACGGAAATCCTTTTCCTAAGTCCCACGGAATATCTACTTAATATAGGTATGAGCAATATTGAACAGTAGCAATATGGCGTTGAGCGACAACCGACATGCTTTGCGGTCTATAGGCTCTGATAAAACTGAGAGACGTATTATTTTTAAGAAAACTTTACTAAATTTTATGTTTCAATAGATCCAGTTTATACCTGTGTTAATTGTTTCATTTCTGTTAGTAAGTGTGACGAAAATTTTTGTAATTCCAACATTTGATTTGTAATTTGTACCTTTTCTTCCAGTGCATAATACGTTAAAAAATTCTTAAATCAACCGAAACATTTTAGTGGAACCGCTGGGACATTTTTTTTCCAACCGTGCAGCATGTTGAAACTGCTCGGTTCAAAAATCGGTCGGGAATCGAATCCCAGAAAGAGAGAGCTGAGGTCTGGCGATCTATGACAGCGATCCCATCTTCTGTTTCGGTTTCAACCGGTATAAGCTCGAACCGCCCTGGCCATAATTGTCAGAGCTGTATTCCGCCTTCTGTGCCGCAGCTACGGAACTGCCGCCCGGGATCGAGGAACACTGGAAGCTCCGGGCGATAAACTTTATTATCATTTTATTCAGCAGAAGACCGACGATGGGCGGAAAGGAGAGAGAGGAACCCGGAGTGAGTCTCTCTCGTTCTCTCCGCACGGCGAGGCGACACCCCCATTTTCGCAGAGCCTTAAATTTAAAGTTTCCGTTGCCTGCAGAGAGACCTGTAAATCTGCGCGTACCTCCGCAGTATTTTTCGTTTCCGTCTTCCTCGATTTATTTACTTTCACTTTTTGCACAGCGTTCGTTGTACGATGCCTCGTATCGAGCTTCGCCGCACTGCGAAAATCAACTATAAGCGACGCTGCCTAAGCGATGCGCAACACGGCGGCAAAAAGTAGGTGAAGCAACTATTGTCCTACATGCCGAGTTGTTATACCGTATAAAAAATAGGTTCAAAAAATATGTACGTGAACGTAATTAAATACCTGCGTCTGTTTCGAAGCGATAAGTATATTTCCTGTCGTCCGCAGATATGCAGGCGTCTTCCGATATGTTGTACGAGCTAACTATTCGCAAAGAGGTGTCGTAATTACGAGGCGAGCATTCCGGGCGCACTCAGTTTGCGATTATCAGGTGCGTAAACGGGGAGCGAAGGGGAGCGGTTAACGAGACTAACGTAAGACGTGCGTAGCAATCTTGTACTCTGCATGCGAGGATCCGAATAGCCGGGACTGGAAATGAAAGGAGTTTGTTTTGCCTTTGTATCGTTTACAGTTTATAGCTGTTCCGCTCGGTGCGTGTCCGTCATGGTATAAAGACTAGATGTAGAGGTGAGCAGGAAAATTAACAAATTTGAACAGCGATACGGTGCCACTAATTGTCTGCAGTGCCGCAACGCGGCTGAATTACTATACGCGTCGTACGTACAATTTCATATCTTGTTTGTATGAGGATGTGAACCTCGAGTGTATACGAGGTATGCATGCACGATTTTATCGCAGTATTATAGTTGAAGACCTCCGTACATTATAACATATAACGTTGTGCGAATGATCAAGAAGCTCGTGCAGGCGTCCGGCTGTACCTGTGGCCATGCGCGTATGGCCGCATGGCTATGGATCGACAGGAAGCATTTCTCTCGCATGCTTATTTCTCGTTTCTCATTTCACGTTGTTACACGAATATCTACGAAACGTGTGTACGTACATGCACGTACCGGTGCGCCGAGTCCGCAAATTCATCTCTTTTACCGGCAAAGTTCCCACGGATCTGGCCACCCGGATAACATCTTTCTTAAACATAAACCATCAGACTCGAAAACACGTATTCAAATTTCATTATTTTTGGAGCACGATTCGGCACTTGACCTCGCGCCCGTATTAATATTCTAGGCAGAAAGTGAACGAAATGCGGAAAACACAAGATATACGGAGATTGCGGCAGACTGCAGCGGTCTCGTCATTCTCACGTCTCTTTCTACGTATTATACCCGTAATACCCAGATATTATTCTCCCTGCACTGTACGTGATGGAGGAAAAAAGAAGATTCTTTTCACTCTGTCATTCGCTTGTTGTATTATAAGTTGAAAGAAGTGTAACGTACTGAAATTCGATGTTAGATACAGAACGGATAAAGATACATTTATGATAAATTTTACCGTTCATTAAACTTGTTGTGCAACTTATTCGATACGTGCAGCTTGACAAAGCTGCTGACACTGAAATTCTCGATTTCTATTACCAGGGCAGGTATTCAACGTATCGTGAATGTCAATATAATGTGGTGTCGTTTTTCGATTTACCATACACATAACGTGGAAATCGCAGTTAGCGATTTTTTTGTACTCTTTCTTTACCTGGCACCGTTTTAGTTGTAATTTTGTATTTTCTCAACATTGCGCTTTGGCTACGTTTGCTACCCGCGCTGACGTACGGTAATAATATTTTCAGCTATCTTATGAAACACTTTGGCAAAGAGGGCTCTTCGGACTTGTTGCGGCTTTGCTGCAGCTGGTATGTGCATGATAATTTTATCATACGCTCTATGATTAATGGCAGTATAAAAAAGCAATATAATCGTTACAACAGCTACAACAGTGTTGACGAAATCTTCGATTACTGAGCGACACGTTTTTATAATAACGAGTTCAGGGAATGCTCTACTCGAATTCTAATACATTTTCGCGTAATACCAAAGTGTATAACTGGAGTGTGTTGTATAGAATTCCATGTAGAATACGCTCTGTATACCCCTTTTTCGCTGCAATGAATAGCCTCTGATAATAGCCAAAATAGAAAACATTTAACGCAGTTGGTCCGGACTGACCATAGCATCTCCTTAACTGACATAGTAAAATACCAACTGTTCAACAATTTTTTCCCCATTGTTTTAAAGCCGCTAATGCCTAAGCGATTACGAGTAATTATCAGCCATATGAAGTGACTTGGAATATCCCAGCTACTTCAAAAATAATTTTTGATTCAGTAAAAATGTGTGAAATTCAAAAATCATTCCTCAACAGATTTTTTAAAGAAACTTTTGTGACTTGTACGCTGAATGATTTTATTTAGCTATTTATTCGATTCATTTAATTTCCCATATGATTCAAATGGTGTTTTTAGCGTTGAGATAAAAAAAAATTCTCCACGCACATTGTTATCTATCGCGTAGAACTTTGAAATATGTTAATAGAGCAGTGCAAAACTTTCTGCAACGCAAAAGACAGTCTGGCGCCACCTCGCGGAGTTTCTCTTTGTGTTCTCGTAACTTCTGTCTGAGAGTGCTGTCATCTGTAGACGCTGGCTGAGTTATTTTTACAACAGCGCCGAGTTTTAAACTATATAGGTACGACGGTGATGAAAATACAATAGTGATGATAACGAATTCTTCTTGAAGCCAAATTTTTCAACAATACTGGTCTGATTTTAACATGAAATAGCAATAAAATCTAGGTTTGGGTGAGTGGAAGTAAAAAGTACGGGATCATTATGATTATTAACAAACTTTTTATTTTTCAGTTATTTAATTTTTTTTCTGCATTATTGGAATGTTAAATGAGAGACATTTTGTTTAAATACTATTATAACTCCACGTTAAAAAAATATTATGAAAAAGTGGTTTACAATTAAATAGTATACACGAAAAGTATAAAAGGCGATTTTATATCGTAGCGAAGGATTTTTCACTTGACAAATTCATATCAATCGCGATGCAAGTTGCATGAAAATACGATGACAATTTCCAAACAGAATCAGATCGTTTTATTAAACTCATTCTCCAATGAAAAAAATCTTCCGCTACGTGCATATCAGTGTTGTTGCTACAAATGTACACGAACTAAAACCTAATATCGGCGCGGTTTTTTTTTTACAAGTTACATAAAAATTACAACTTCGTTTTATTGAAGGAAAATTCAACGTATAAGATAATAAATAAAATCCGTTATTGTGTTAATACGGAAATATTTTATAACATTCGAATGTAAATTGCGTAGCGTGGATAACTTCGTCTTTTATCAGCCATTTTGTAATCCATTTATTCTCATTAGATTTTTGCAAAAAATCGATTAATACCCCACGTGGGCAAGTAAGTAACTTGTCGGAATATCTACTACATTATTATACAACGACCATGTCTATCGGTCAATGGTGCATCAAAAATATTCTCAATTACTGTGCTGGTGCAGGTTTTTGTACAAATTTACAAGAAATTGTAAGATAATTGTTTTTCGTGAGACATTATTGACATTTTTAATACTGACCAAGTGACCAAACAACACTGAATGTTCAATACTGTTACTCATAATGTACGTCTGGAAAAAAATTACGGGAAATATTATTGACGCAATCTTCAAGTTTTGTAATACGTAACTGCTATGAATACTAATTACACGGATTCCGTTGAAATTCATTAATCTTCACACCGAAAATTATATATTATATTTTAATCAATAAGTAGATGTAATTAGTTCCGTTATTGTTGTGTATGAGTATTGCTGATAATAATACATACAAGTATACAGTGTCATAATCAATTCTAACCAGTTAATTACAAGTACTCAATTGTTTGCTGTACAATTTCAAAACACTTTCTATCACAGACAACGTTTAACGTTTATACAATAATTCGAAACCACCTTCATATACGCCATTAAAAGTAATTAAAGAACTACAGAGAGTTTGATTAGATCAATTGTTTTGTATACGATAAATACGCGTCCTTTTTTTAAACTTTTAATTGTCTTTCGCGTTATCACCGTGGTTTCAAATTGAACATTCTTTCGCCGACATTCATTCAACAGTTCAATTATACGATAACTTAGGATATTAAGTACATTTTGATTGTAAATTAGGTAACAAAGAATTATTTCAACTGCAGGACGACTTGGTAAGTAAATATTAAAAAACTTTTCATTCTATTATTTCTTCTGTTTTCAAGAATTATGAATAATATTAATTATACGATAAGATTAAGCACAAAATTAGGATATTAATTTAAGTTACAACTCATATTACACTGTAACATTTACAGAATTATTAGCAATATTGTAGACGTCACAATCACACATATATTTGGAAAAATAAATTATATTTTCCATAATGAGGAGGGAAACGAATGTAAGTCAGAAAAACCAGTTAATTCGTTGAATAAATGAATGATAAAATATGAAAAGTTTGTATCATCCTGCAAATAATATTCTTTCTTAATAGTAAAAGTGTAAATAAAAATAACATTTTTAGTACTAGAGATCTAGTTAGTAAACATCCAATTGGAGTACGGTTTTTTTTTTTTACTTTTTTTGTTTTGCTTGTGTTTTCAAAGCTATATTATCAAAAAGCCTAAAACTATATACAAACCTATGTACACATTAAGTGTTCTATACAGGCACAGGCTCCCAATTAAAGTTTGTTATGAATGCTATCTTACTCACTCAAACATGATACATATTTTTGAACCTAAAATATATTATTTTCAATTCGTGATGGGAACAGCATTTGAAGACTTTTTGCTGTCGACTGTTATTACCTGAAGATAAACTACCCTTCAAGATAACAATTCTAATCAAGATGTTTGAAAACCTGTGCAAAACCTATATGCATTTCCAAACTCTTTTGAACCATACATTCAAATTTACACAAATATTCGGCAATAAAGGCTCACTTAGATTTTTTTTTTTTGCAGACCCTATATTAATACTTACGTAACTGAGGTACACATTGCAGAGCACATTACTTATCTCAACATTGATTTCCTTTGTTAATCAAGATAGACGACACGAGTGAGCCTTAAAATATTTTACCCTTCATGTAGACCTTTTTGAAAACATCAGAATGACTCTCTTTCCTTTCTTTTTCATATTGTCCGTCTTGCAATTTCTAGATATCAAGTCCTTCAATTCATTTTTACCTGGCATTTATTACCCAATCAAAAATATGTATGAAAAAACTGTTGCAAAAAACACCATTTTTGGAGCAAGGAAATTTCGTAAATGGAATGCTGTAATAAATTCAGATCGTTTGCTTCAAACTAAAATCGACTACATATAAAAATAGGGGCAAGATTTAATAGGAATGTTTGTTGATTGATTTTTTTTTTTTTTAACTAAAAGTCTACGGACGAAATTAAGTGAGAGGATATACATTTGTATACTCTACATAATGATTATCAAGCTCGGGAATTGATCTGTATCAATCACTTCCGTGTATACATTAGATAGAGTCAGTGTAATGTTTAAGCTCTTTTTACACTCTAAAAAATAGTGAAGTGTATTAAAACATGCACACAAAAATTTCATTGTATCATGACCATTGTATAACTTCTTCAAAGTGAAAAATTGAAGGTTTTTTGCTTATTCTGTAAACACTACAAATTTCCAGCCCTTACAGAATTGGAAAGAACTTCGATTTTTATTTTGGAACAGTTGATCAATCACAATGAAATGCCTGTGAAAGTATTATAATTGGTGCGACTATTTAACTAACATAATTCACTAAGCTGGCTTGAATTATTATAAAAAAAAAATATTTAGAGTATGCACACTAGCTAATGTTTACAAATATGATGAAACAAGCACACTGCCTTATGTAAGTCGAAAATAGATTGCCATTGTTATATTGCTCTATATTATATTTGTTCAGATCAGGTCAAAAGCAACAGGTTAAGATCATAGAGCAGTACTTTCAAATGGCGAAAGAGGCCGCTCAGGCGTACAACATGTTTCTGGTGTACAGCATAACTCAGGTGTTGCTCCGCCACCCCTTAATTTAACCAGATCTAAGTCAGAGAAAAAATCACTTTTCATTGTACCTACTGCGCTGTCCAACCCAAAGCTATCCTGCCTGCAGACGCCTGTGTTTTTGTAACACCTGTGGTCCTCTGTTAGATTTTGTGGAGGCCTACAGCTTCCGCTGTAGATCTGTGATGTGTTGCTTGCTTTATCCAATGAAATTCTTGTATTGTCTTGGAGGGAATTAACGATATCGCGGTGGGCTATTACATCATTTTTTTGATCATCAGTCGATTTTGCTTCAAATTCTTTGAGGCATTTACAGTCTTCAGATAATTTACATAAGCATTTATTTACTTTATTCTCACTTTGCAATGAGATTGAATCAGCTTCGGCGCTATTTAATCTGTAAAATTCATCCTTCTTCAACGTACTTTCATTTGAACAGAAACTATCTGTGTAATAGAGATCACCTTTTTTCAGCGTACTTGCATCAGACCCAAAACTGTCCTGCCTGGAGAGAACATCTCGCTTGAAAACGACATTCTGCAAACAATCGTTACTGGGCCTTCTGACCGGTTTCTCCTTTGGCCGGTCCTTTTGATACGAGAGATCGCTTTGCAGTGTTAATTCATCTTCCAAACTTTTTTCATTGCTCGTTGGCTTTGTGTTCTGACTTGCTTTTGATTTCTGATGACCTGACAAGGACCTCAATTTGCTGAACTTTGAGGTATGTTCTACAGACCCATTGTCTGAACTTTTATTAGACCCGGTACTGTCTTGTCTTGAAAATGCATGTTTGAGCTTCTCTTTCGTGGGTGAGATCTTAGTTCTCCTTAAATACGAGCCAGCTGGAGATCTGGAACTATCAGAAGAGCTCTTACTCGAATTGCTGTTGACAGAATTTGAACTGCTGTATCTAGATAAGGTTCGATTTTCTTTCTCAGGAGATATTTTGCCTTTAGTAATTTGTCTTAAGTAAGAACTTAAAACACTAGTTGCATCCGAACTATTAAATCCAGTCTGAGATTTAATTTTGCCGTCTGTACTCTCACTTGAATTTTGCCTTGAGATTTCTTTGGTTTTCGTTGTCGCTGATGAACTATTAAGTTGGTACGAAAATTTTTTTCCAATATTACACGGCGTCAAAGGTCGCTCTAAGCTGGTTTCGCTATTGGTTTGACCAACGTATCTCATTTTTTCAATCAGTGGTACTGGAATAACAGTTTCTTTAACTTCGCTTCCATGCCTCGAAATGAGATCATTGTCTTTTCCTGTGATTTCATTCGAATCGCTCAACTGCTTGATGTACCTATCATTAGTCGTCGAAAACAATTTATCAGATGTCTCATGGGGTAAGCCATCTTGCCTTCTGCTGTAATATTTCTCATTCAAAGTAGTTTGAGGTTTACTTTTATTACTATTCTGCCGAGAATACATGCCAGGTTTTGTTACTTCCAACGAAGCATCTTTGGACTTGGTCTTACTGTTTTGACGGAAATAACGTCCACTGAAGTCATTGCTTTCAGGAGAAATTACAATACTAGGTTTCTCTCTCTCAGGCAATGATTCCTTGGACCTAGAATTTCGTCTGGAATATCGCCCCAAGTTCGGAGCGATGTTTTCATTTAATTTGCTCATGCTTTCACGGGAATATTTTTCCGGACTGAGAGTATCTGGGATTTTTGGATTCTTATTGCTTACAGGACTAGGATCTCGCTCTAAGGTGCTATCGTCACATCCACAAGAACGCTTCTTCTCTTGATGTATCTGTCCTTCTCTGATTGGTTTCAATTGCGGTGCAAGCGTTTCTGGAGTTGTTGATTCGCTGCTGCTTGGGCTAGGTCCGGTGTAATGCCGAATATCAAAATCTAGGTCTGAAGGTAATGGGGCACCGACAGAAAGGTGCATGGCCAAGCCTTCGAACCAAACTTCCATTACCTCAAAAGGAGGTCTTTTATCCGGGTTTAAATCGCAGCACAAAAATGCAATCATATAAAATGTCTCTGGACAATTGGCGCAAAATTTTTCCTTAAATACATTTTGATTTAGGCCAAAGTCTGAGGACCTAGGTAGGTAATCAGGGTCAGCTTGAACTCTGCCAATTATTTCACAGAGTACAATACCGTAGCTGAATATATCAACTTTTTCATCATACTTATTTCCTTTCATCATTTCGGGTGCCATCCAGTAAGGATTCCCCACAACTGTATACCTCTTCTTACGTTCGCATCGTTTTGAACTTCTGCCTTCGCCAGAATGTCGGCTATATTTACGTTTATCAGGTGAATTACCATTTTGAATTATCCTCGCTAAGCCGAAATCAGCTACGACTACAGTCTTGTCTTCTCTTACCAGGCAATTGTGCGAGTTTAAATCTCTATGAATAATATTCATGGAATGTAAATAAGCCATACCAG
Source organism: Neodiprion lecontei (assembly GCF_021901455.1). Taxonomy (NCBI): domain Eukaryota; kingdom Metazoa; phylum Arthropoda; class Insecta; order Hymenoptera; family Diprionidae; genus Neodiprion; species Neodiprion lecontei. The sequence goes on from NC_060262.1 coordinate 27,032,835, forward strand.
CTGCAATATCCTTTGCAAAAGAAGTACGCTGCTCCCATGGCAAAGACTCGTTTGTATCATGGAGAAGTCCACGCAAAGTACCGCCAGATATAAATTCAGTTACTAGGTGAAGTTTTTTCTCTTTGTATAGAACACCAATGAATCTTAGAACGTTGTTGTGATGTAGAGAACGTAATACTGCAACCTATGGAAATGTATAATAGATATTTGTAAATATATTGTTAAAAATGATGATACAAAAATTTTTTATATACGTACACATTTTTATTTTGACTGACCCATAACATGTTTGCAATATAATAAATCGAGTATAAAATCATAATACACAGAGTACGATGATTGACGAAAATTTTGATTACTGTATTCCAGAATTAAACAGCTATAGGTATTACTAAAAACTTTGAAATATTTTCATCGCAATGTTATCCGCAATACTGATTAAAAATGTGTGCACATGCTCTAACTGAAGATATTTTTAAACTCATGGTTCGCACTTTTTTCCATAGAAAAATTCCCTGACTTTCCCTGACCAGTTTTCCAATTTTTCCCGTCTAAATTTTTTTTTTTGTCTTTGCTAGTGCTACGAATCCCCAATTCAAATATCCCCAATTCTTCAAGAAATTCGACAATATTAAGGAAAATTACACGAAAACATATATATTATATTAAGGTGGTATATATATATTAAGGTGGTCCTTATTTAGGGCTTGGATGAATTTTTTATCATTCCCCCCCCAAATAATTGAAAAACGACTCTCTGATTTTTTCAGATTCTTATTCCAACTCTAACCCCTCCTCCAAACGACTGGGTTTCCCCATTTGAAATATCCGTGTTTAGGTCACATTCTTAGCATATATTTTATTGTGAGAGTAATAATTTTCAAAAAAAAATCTGTAACTGTGAGACTTTAGTGGGCATTGGTGCTACTATTTGTTAAAAAATTCACATTACCACACGATGCTATTTAGAATTGCAAACCCTCTAAATCTGCCTTTGTTTTTCATTTAGTTGGTGTGCAATTCCTCTAGATTACCTCTTATGGTGTGAATTTTTTCTCAGTACTAGCTCTAGTGCCCACTAAAATCCTGTAGTTACAGATCTACATGTATGAAACTGCAATGGGTCTATAATGACGTCACAATTAAAAAAATTCGATAAAGTAAATTTTGTTATTACTGTAAGAGCAAATTTTAATTATCTTGAAGCAACCAATAAGCTTTTCGTCATACTCTTGGCATAATGGAGGGTTAGCAATTCGATGAATAGATTCTAAAAATTCGAATAATCTAATATTTTGTCTAGACTTCACCTATTTACAATCACAATCCCAGGATGGAAACAACAGATTTGAACGTCGTAATGTTAAATGAAAAATATTAGTACCAGATTTCTTTAACACGTTGAGCGCCACCCCGATTTTGAAGGCAGTCCCCACCAAGCCACGTGCGCCACTAAATATAATTTCAGTGTCAGCCACCGATGGCTGACACGGCGCTCAACGTGTTAAACACCCGAATATGAATTGGAAAATTAAGATTACAAGCACAAAACTAACACTGCACTCGCTTACCTCTTTTAGGAAGTTTTTCTGAGCCTCTTCGTCAACTCTATACAGTTCTTTGAGGACCATAACTTCACCAGTATCCCGATGCGTAACTTTGTACACCTGCCCAAAGAAGCCTTTGCCCAAAAGCTCTCCTTTCACTAAGTCACTGGCTCGAAATATCCTTTGGTTTTTAGGTTCCACTCGAAAAGATCTGGTCCGACTCAAGTCAGAGGTTGCACTCGATTGTGGAGAACTACAAACATGTTTCAATGTACATACAATAGTATAAAAAGTTTTCTTGTTAAAAACGGCTAGATTTTGAAAGTTAGCAATTTCATTTATATTCAAGAGAGAAATCTACCCGTCAAGTAATCTGGACATTGAACTACTGCGCTCTTTATGCATGGGATCACGGGTTCTCCTGAGTTGTCTACTTCTTGTTCCACTGATGTATCCCTCGTCACGACGTTTAAACAGCCTTTCTTTGCCCTCTGGGCTAGTTCTTGGACTTAGAGAACTTGTAATAACAGGTGAGGGAGCATTAGGGAAAGATGGTCGCCTAGATACAGCATCTGGATCATGTTCGATAGTCAACTGAAATGGCATCGTCATTAATATTGTGTTTAGCACAGAGAAACATGGCACAAGGTAGCTGGTGTGTAATTTTGTGGTGAAAGTCTACATGCCAATTATTTTAAAAAATTTCAAAATAGCATTATTGTCTACCTGCAGAACCGTATCGGAATATCGTATTAGGTTTTCGATACTTTCAATAGGTTGTTCTTTAACAGGTGTGCCGTTCACCTCTAGGATTCGATCACCAATATGTAGCGACATTAGATCACTAGACATGTTCAGTCTGTAACATGTTATGCAAAAATATTTACAAATATTAACTATGAAAATCTCATATTTATTACGTATGAACAGATTGTTATTGCGTGCAAGTATGTTCAAGTTGTACGTGCAAATGTATTTTTTGAAAGTGCTTGGTAAAACCAGATATCAAATTATAAATTTACGAATAATCGACTGCCGACACTCAGACACACGATACTTAGGCGTTCAGATTAAGCGTAGTAATTGTGATACAATGATGATTAGTCAACTGTGATGAAAACTTGCTCAGAAAATATATCGGTGTTCTTATCCTAATAACTGTGGGAGAGAAACAAGTTTGAAAATTATTGCTAACAAATGAAACTTGCAATAAATATTTATAGGCAGTGAGTATTGTCCAGGCTTTATAACTTCAATTGATCAATGGAGGGGACAAATTCATGAGAAAGCTAGAGCAATTATTCCCTCACTCATACCAATAATTCTCAGTCCAAAGCAAATGCAGATGGAAATGGATCCATCATTGATGACAAAAATTGAAACAAAATATCTACATATTTGCTGCAAAATTGCCAGTGTGAAAGATTATAGCAGAATTTGCTGTATGTATGCTAGCATACTTATAATAAGCAAATTATATAGTGTTAAATTATCGGAATTGCAACAAATGAGGATACACCTTTGCGAAGTTGTCTCAGCGATAGATCTTGTTAGCTAGATTGTTTGAAATCTAAGAAAAATATATCAAGTACCTACAACTTAGAAACATTTGGTAGGAGATATCTCTTAGACTTCCTAAAAATGTTTGAACAAATAATTTACTAACAATAAATGTGGCAGAATGCAATCGTTAGTGTTATAAATTTACTGGTTATCATAATACATTGTTCGTGCATTATATTCAAAGACAATGGCATGCAGAAAGTAAAATACAGACCAGTTTTATTCTATAATCAATGTCAATGTGAACGGATAATAATCATCTAACACCAAGCATTGATTTTATGACCGATTACACAACATTAAGTTGGAATTATTAATTTGTTATGAAATACCTATAGTTAGAGAAGTTGCAGCATAGCCTAAACAGAACCTCCATCACAGAGGCAGCCAGCTTACTGATTTTTCCACGCACGTTTCTCATTAACCTGCGTTTTGTTTGTTTTCAGTTATTAGCAAAAGTATTTTATTAGATGTATACCTACTTCAAATTGTAAATACGGGTTACTAATACCAATTTTGCAAGTAAAAAATTGTGTACTTATACATAGATGCATACATTTATACATACATCCATACATACTTACATAAATACATACATATATACATATATACATATGTATCACAGAAACAGAACAGCTGATTATCTAATAATTTTTATTGTATATGGGTTACCTCAACCCATACTGACATCTAAATGTTAAATCACGTTATGCATCTTTCCGAAACTCCCTAATTACACAAATACTGGATGATTCTAATCAAGTGTCGGAATTCGCATCTGTATTTTGGCTTAAATTGACAATTGAATCGCCCATTGAGATCTCTCACAAGTGTAAATGTTCCAATAAATGAATATAACAAAGACGATATTTCCAACGTAATTATATACAAGTAATTTAACATGATGTTATAAAAACAGACTTTTGCTTTCAGAAGTGTGCAATCATTTATTATTAAGACTGTATTTCCCCCACGTAGGACATCAGTTGCATTATTTTATAGTGATTTCAAAATGTCAACAATGAACAGGTGAAACACAAACACAATCATGCTTTGCATCAGCCAAACTGTATTGCACGATATACCTTAATATAAAGGCAAACAATAAACTACAGGAAAAGTAGTGTAAAATTAATTTTTATATGTTTGAAACATGTATTCTATTTACTCACTCAGAGATTCGTAATAAAGCTCCTCCACACGTTCTTGGACTCGGAGATGTGTCTAATGAAAGTTTGATCCCTCTCTGTCTCTTTGGATCTTGTATAACGCCATTCGTATTTGGAGGGATTTCCACTAATCTTATGCTGTGTGGATTTCTGACGAATGGATAATTTGCGGTTTTGCTCAGTGGTTGCATTTGTCTCTTGTAACATACGCCACAATACAATTTTGACCTCTCGACAAGGGCATAGCTCTCTCCATCACCAATGAAATTGCTGCATGAATTGCAGGCAAAACATTCTGGGTGAAATTTGTGATCTCCTGCCAACATAACTGGGCCTGTGATGACTTGACCACATCCCTGACAAGCCTCTCCGTAAGCAGCCCAATAATCATTTTTACAAAATAATAAACCATCTTTTTCAAAATACCATGAAGATAAAGCAGCATCGCAAGCTGAGCATCTGAAAATATAATGAATGTCTGTTACGATCGACTTATACAAAGTTGCACGAAACATGTTTCTATACATTTCATAATGATCAAGCACAAAACAGAAATCAATCGCAAGAGTTCACCAAAGACTATGGGCAAACAATTTTCTTTTGTGGAATCTCAACTACATGTATTTTCATGTTTTCCACATTAAACATGAATAAGTCATTCAATAAGAATTAAGTCATGAAATGTTTGGTCTAAGGATCTGTACTATATAAATCTTTTGAAAAAAGTCAGTTTCTCGCTGCAAAATCTATAATTTTAGAAACTCTTCACGAAACGGTAACTCATCATCTTTATAAAAAGTGGAGCATGAACGTGTAATATGTGTTGACGAAAACCTCTATCATCAAAATGTTTCCAATGTGTGTATTCACGTAAGTTATTACAAAGTTTCAAGTGTCTTGATTACATTGCAGTGTTGACATACAATTGAAACTTCATTTTGCCTATTCAGTCTTACCGAAAGCAGTCTATATGCCATTCCTGGCTCAGTGCCTGAATAAATTCGTCCTCGTCGATCGCATTTAGGCACCCAGCACAAATCGATGTACCTCCGCACTCCCCTCCCGTATCTATAATTGAAATTTACATTCAAACTAGTCGAGTTGTGCAAAATGTCCTTTAGAAATATATGTTATTAATTGATGTTAGAGGTAATAAAAGAACAAGAATCCAAAAATGATGAATAACAGAATGAACACTATGCAAAGAAATCAAAAACAGGCGTGAAAATATTTTTGCTTTCTTATCATTCTTTGATATAAGAAAAAGCATTGTTGCCAAACTCATTACACACTTTACACACCTATGCGTATGCATAGCCTTGCAGTTACGATTAGCCAATTGTATTGTTATGCAATTGTCTTCGCTAGACTTTTAATATCTACTGTTCACAATTTACTGGACCGTATAAATGATTAAACACGTGAATCAACACGAACAAACAAATTTTCGGATATTAAAAGATGTGAAAAAAGGTCTGAATCATAGATTGTCAATACATCCGCATACGCACAGGATTGTCAATTGTGACTGGTGATCAGAAAAAATTCTGGGTGCGGGAACGTAGGATTCTGGATAACGTTTGCGCGGATGTGAATAGGATTATAACGTTCAGCCAACAATACGATTCGGGTATGACTGAAGGTTTAGTATGCAAACTCAGCGTTTTGCACGCACCAAGAAACTGTGTAAATAGAATGATTAACCGTGATTGCAAAGCGAACACGGGACGCCCACACTTTTAGGTGGACGTCGAGTGTCATCTGTCAAATTTTAGGACTCAACTCGGTAGATTAGTTGCGGAATGCGCGTTGTAAGCGCATATGAAGTGTTAAGACATGTTATAATTTCCGTTAAAATTTGGGATGTATATTTTTTCATGTAAAAACATACCATTTGTTGCGATATCCTCCATCATGGCATCTCGTCGTGGTGGATATTCACGTTCTTATCCCCACTATACGTTTTTCGCAAGGTGTAAGTAAGCGCGACATGGACTACGCTGCGTGAGATCAGTACAGACCATCGAGCTTCGTAAGTTGCACACATGGAGGTAGTGTAACACCGACCGCAACGTCTGTATGTTTTATCGACTATTATTACTGCACCAGTGCTATCTTTACATTACATTGGTTATACATTTATCTATGGTTTTACAGCTTCTAACTCCAGGCTATATGGTATAGCGTAAGTTGCTTATAGTATAGCTCTCAGCTCCGAATGCACAAATGGCATTGTCGAGTGTTATATAATAATTGAATATAATCGTGTTAGTTAATTATGGTGTTAATATGATAGTGATATATAATAACGTATAATAATATTATAGCTCTTTGTAGTACGAAGATCTCGTAACATGGTTTTTAAACTTTGGTTAGTGAATGTCATAGTTATTTCCATCTAGGGATATTCCAAATAGTTAGACAGTTGTTTTAATTCCTTATGGTTACAAGGTTCTCGTACTTCGAGTTTGGTTAGTTGATAAAAGTAACATGCAGTAATAATAGTCGATAAAACATACGGACGTTCCGGTCGGATGTTACATACCAATCGGTGCTTATATCTAGTAATTCATTCTTTTCATTTAAGCACGTGGTGTAAACTAGTGTAAAAATTTGATGGAAACTTGACTAGTGACTCTGAAGGAGATCTCCGAAAAGAATACGAGCTCAGCTCAATGCACTACGTAGTCCAGGCTTCAACGTCGAGCGTGCCAAGCGCATGCGTATGTTGTGTGGAAAAATTTGCCTATAAATCGTAGGATTTGTGATGAGCATTTACACTCGCATCACAAGTCCGATTTCTCTAGTCTTAACTACGAAAAATGTTAATTTATGTTATCAAGATTATTTAAAATATACTTTTGTAATACAATGTTAGTCATTGATTAATTTAAACCAATTGATGGAAATATAGTAGTTTATTATTACGTGAAGTAGTGACCTGTCTTGTGGTTAGTTTAACGTTTTTTGATATCGAGATAATTATTAAAATGAAACTGGAAGTTGACTATTTGACGCAGGAGCATCTTATGGGCTTCGAAAATTATAAGGTGAACACTAATTTTCTTCACTCTAAATTTCGTATATCAATAATTGTCGTAATTACATTTTGGTGCGGCTTATCTAGAAACCTAAATTACACCCTACAGGTAGTACAGGGTATATCCTTAATTGGGACATGCTGTAACAAATTTATATAATTCATTTCTATTGAAAATTATGTTCGTTGGAATGAAATCAAAATTTTAATCACGAATAATGCGTATTTTAAATACATTCTTGCTTCATGCCTTAAATCCAGTTTGTTACAGTTGGTCATAGTTCATACCTGTACTTATACCTGATAGATTATAAATTAGTGACTCAGCATTCCAGTAATGAGCGAACGTCTTCTCATTCTCGAAAACTCACTCTTTGTACAAATATCTTCTACGCAGAGAACCATGAATATTTCTTTTTAATTTACAGTACAGCTCACTGGATACGAGTCCCTTGAGTATTTATGTGATGCACCCTTTCTGGAACAAAGTAGTAGAGGTATAAATTATTAATTACCATTACTATCATTTTCATTAAAATTTATTCAACGCGTCAGCACCTTTAATTCACAATACGCATGTGAATTAGGGGCATCATCTGGGTACTTCTACATTTTTCTATTATGCAATTCATTCTACACTTTATGGAATCAGTTTTCTATTCATACTGAATTTTAATGGATATTTTATCAAGACAACGTGAAAGCATTCAGAATGTTTTTTCAAGCTAAAAAAGTTTGCACTACAAGATCTGTTTAGAATAAAATTTTTGTAATTTGTTTTCTTCAATTTACACATTGGCTCTATATTTCAGAATAAGTAACCTCCTTGGAAAATTAGTTTGAAAGCTTTACGACAGATTGAGATTAGATAAGAATGATGATGTAATCTGTGTATCTGTTTTATCGTCATAATTTTTTGTAATGTAGTATTGTCCAAAATGGGTGGCTCCGAACTTATTGACTTTCACTGGATTCCTATTCACTGTTGTGAATTTTCTGATGTTTGCAAGCTACGACTACTACTATTATGCATCCAGTGACAATATCCCAGAATATCCAAATATACCAAGATGGGTTTATGCTATGGCTGCTTTTAACATATTCATGGCATATACGCTTGGCAAGTATTTCATAAGTACCTCATTCAAGACATGGACCATCTGAAACTTCTGTTTGTGTCGAGAAAATAGAACCAAGCACAATTGTCCAAAGAAAATTAATAAATGACTCGCATAATGTGTTTAACCAGTAGTACGAAGATTGCGCAACTTCTCAAAATACTCAAACGTGCAGAAATAATCAACCAAGTGTATTTAAATAATTTGGTAGCTTATTTCCACAAGGGTGGCTAAAAAATTTCAATCTTAATATACTTATAAAATAACTGTTACTTTGTTTGAAAATTAGACGGTATTGATGGGAAACAGGCAAGACGCACTCAAACATCTGGACCATTAGGAGAATTGTTTGACCATGGTCTCGATAGCTGGACGGCTATGCTGATTACTGTTTGCATGTATTCGGTATTTGGTAGAACGGATCATAGTGTAGCACCTCTTAGAATGTATTTCATTCTTTGGAACGTGTTTATCAATTTCTACCTAAGCCACTGGGAGAAGTACAACACTGGTGTTCTCTTCTTACCCTGGGGATATGATGCCTCTATGCTGGTTGGTTCAATTCTGATTGATATATTATTCATTGCTATGAAAGCTTAGTACAGTAGAAATATCGTTAGCTAAATATACTCCTAATTTTCCGGAGCAAAATTGCTATTCGTTTTTCGATAGAATGTTCAACTGAAAGTAATGAAAATTTTATGTATGTATAAAGTACAAAAAATATTGATACTATGAATCTTTCGAGGTAATGTAAAATTATTATAGCTCCCGGCCGTTCATTATTTAATTTTGTTTCTGTGTGCAGTTTTAAAAAATCAATTGCTTGACTTTAAAGAAGTCCAGAAAAAAACGTATCATGCTCTTTTGCAATGAGCTTTAATTTCTGGTCCTTCATTTCACTATTTTCCATTAATGATACAAGATGAAAATGTGTTTTGCCGAGTACTGATTATTTACATAGTTCTTTCTATTTTCATATTCCCCATTTGAAAGGAACTAATCTATTCTAGGCTACTATCATCGTGTTTGTTCTGACAACATTTGCTGGTCATGAAGCTTGGAAATTTGAACTTCCAGGTGGAATTTCAGCTGGCATTATGTTTGAAATATTACTGTACGTCAGCGCACTGGTGTCTAATTTACCAATGGTGGTCTGGAACATATACAAGTAACTGCTATTCTATTATTTCATCATCTAGGTTCCTCCGCTAAGAGAGCAGAAATAAGGAATTATCGTAATTTCTATCAAATGTATGGTTTCGAAACTCTTACAGCATGGTTTTAGTTTTCATTTTAACTTTTATAGATCTTATAGAGACAAAACAGGGAAAATGAGATCGTTCCCTGAAGCTGTAAGACCTCTAGTACCTGCAACTATATTTTTTACTATTGCAACATTTTGGGTAATATACTCACCAAACAATATTATGGAAAAAGATCCAAGAATGATTTACTTTGCCATCGGAACGATATTTTCCAACATATGCGTAAGTGTTTATTCACATTTTTACAGATATATATATATATATAGAGATTAAATTCTTCAATAATTCAATTCATTTCATTATTTTTATTTTCATTTGCAGTGTCGATTAATTGTTTCTCAGATGAGCAACACCAGGTGTGAGATATTTCCTTGGATTCTTATTCCTGTAGCAGGTGCTGTAGCTTGTTCTTTCATGGTGCCATCGATTGAACTTGAAATCATGTATCTAGTATCCATTTTTGCACTTGTTGCCCACATTCACTACGGAACCTGTGTGGTGAGTCTTTTATGTGCTATTTCTTCCTAATTGTGAATTTCCTCCACTAATTTTGTACAGGTAATATTTTTGTCATTAAAAATACGCTGCAAAACTATTGTTGGAAAAACTTGCAAGTAGCATGATTTTGTTCAAATGTTTGATCATTTTATTGATAAAAAAAAACTGGGATTATTGTTATTCGATCCTCAGTTATTTACCTTAGCTTCAATTGCACAATAAAAAGCCTATTTTTATCATTGACAAAGATCACTTGCAAGTTGGCAAAATCAAGAATGTGTGTTTGGATATACGTTACATTTAAAAGAAAACTTTAGGGCCAAGTGTTGAATGATTGATTGCTTACACAATATTTCAGTTTAAAGAAAAAGTAACGTATAGCATTACATATTCTATGAGCTTTCAACAAGTAAAACATGAATGAAATATGTTCCATAGCTGGTAAATTCGCGTACGTCACTTCGCGAACTGTGGAAATATGTTTAAAATTAATTTTATTCAGCACGCGTGTTTTTCCAGGAAAGTACAGGCTTCATAGTAGTTCCCTTATTCCCTTGAAAGTAAATTTACCCTATCTCTTTCACTTTCCCTATAGGCATTCTAAAACTAAAGGTTTCCCCTAAATGTGGTCTGAAGCACACCATTTCCCCCTAAAAACTACCCGTTTTTGGTAGTTTACCATGATCTTTTAATTTTTAATTTTTGAATTTTGATAGCCGTGTTCTTCTAAATATTTAAATTCATGGATCTCAAACACGAAAGAGCGAATAATAGGCGTAATGTACGAAATTGCTTTAGTCATTTCATGATTTCATTCCAGTTCTTTAATTTTTTCTAAAAACAAAAATGTTTTAATTTATTTTCATTTAGAATTGTATGTAGATGTAATGTGTTTGTAATTCCCTTTTTTACATTCGAGATCCGTGGGCTCGGATATTTGGAGATATTTAGGTCCATGTCAAAATCAGGTTCAGTATCCTTGCAATGTTTTTGAATTTCTTCACGCATGCAGAAATTGAAGAATCCTAATATTCCCTTATTTTCACACAATTGGTGTCCTATTTCTCCTAAATTACCTACATTGAGCGCTACGAAACCTGAGAGTATTTTTCCTGTGGATTTGTCAGTTGTTTCAACTCATCAGTTTGTAAAACAATAAGAACATATCTCATTATTTTTTTTTTACGGTTTTCTTATCATAGGATTATTCTTACGACTGGTAACTTGAGCCCAAAAAAGTATGGAATGATTAATAATGACGCTATAAACTTTGTTTCAGGTGAGACAAATGTGCCATCACTTCCGTATATATACGTTTCATATAAGAGAACACTCCGAATGACTACTTGCTGACGATGCATGTTAGAACATAGAGAAAGAGAGAAGGTGAAAGCAAGAAATCCACAACAACGTAATAAACAACATCTATCAACTAGTTTAGCCAAATACCTGAAACCTCACTTATATACTTTTTTAATCTTTATTTGCTTTAGTTTTATACCATACAACTCTTATGCCGAATATTATTTATATAGATAATTTTCACAACAGAGTAGCCTTGCCAAGCTCATTTCAGTGCAATAATTCTCGTTAGGTATGTTAAACTTTTTTTAACATCAGTCTTGCTTTTGTTATTATACACAACAAAATTTCTGAGTGTGTTAACAAAAACAAAATGATTTTATAATAGAAAAGCTGGCACGCCTTGAATCCTATTCGAAGTAATATATTATTGTACATTGTATATCTACACACTATGTTTTTTTCTGATTAGCATTTAATTTTTTTTAGCTCTCTTTTAATGTATTTTGGTTTTGGCTAACACACAAATAATCAAGTGCACAACTCTCAGTTCTTAACATATATCGTCTCTCGGACGCAATATTTTTACTAGCCGTTACTTTAAATCAATTTTTCGTAATTTTTGTTATATATTTCGTTTTGCACGTTAATAACTGATTTGGAATCTGTTGACATGCATTCGAATTAAATTTTTTTCCAACGCCTCTTCCTTCTCACTACTGTCTTTATTGCATAGATTGTATAAATATAGCATACATTATTGTAATCTATCTTGTACGGAGCCGAATTTCAATGTACCAGAAACATTGAGGCTACATTAATTGTAAGAAGTGTTTTACACGTATATGCAAAAGGAAAACTCAAAGGAAAGCTCCAGTAAATAAAAGTTACATTTCGTACAGTAGAAAAATTAAATTTTGATATAAATCTTGCCTATACTAACGATAATCTGTCGTAAACACTAGTAAAATATTAGTGAATAAAGTTTCCTTGTCCATCTGTTAATACTGGACTATTCTCTGAGTGTATTCTTTTGTATTTTAAAAGCAACCCATATTTTGTAATTCTAATACTGGATACATATTGAATATCGCATTTATGTATAAAGTGTAACAGACTTGATGATATAATAAGTATAAGTTAAGAAAAATGTACAAAATAATTATGGACTCTTCTATAACAGCGATACACAGATCTAGTGAGTGCGTATGCGTATATATTGAGGTCAGATTTGAATTGTGTTACATATAAGTCAGTATCCGACATAGTAATTCCAGTTACAAGCTTTGCATACACACATCACCCATTAGAAGTTAAAAAATAGCCTTTTACACTTTTTTTTAGCAATCCCTGTGACGGTCACAAATAGCCATACTTATCATTGATTAGCCTATAACTTGGTAAATGAATAATAGAAGTCATACTAATTACACATTCAAAATATTTCTCCGTGTATGAATTTTAGCTGGTTTCATTGATAAAAGAATGTACAATCCCTTAATACTTAATAACCTCCATACGTACAGTATACTGGTAGGTAATTTATAGGCACTCATATTTTCAAATAAACAAACTCAAACACATCAAGTAAATACGGTATTTATTTCGTGATTATACATATTGAACAAGTTTATTGTTACACTACTTAAGGAATTATTTAGGAGAATTGGCTTTTAAATATTCTCCTTTTATTTTGAGTCTGTCTGCAGGTGGTGGAAGGTATGGTTTGATTCCATTCTTTCTACGTTCCCTTGTTACTTGATACTGAAATACCAGGAAAAAAATCATTTTAAAGATGAATGAACATTTGAAAGTTATCCTACAAAGAAAGGAAAGATGTGGATTTTTAGCGATTTTACATACACAAGGAAATCATAATGATGAATTCACAATACTCTGATAACGTATTAAATTACCCAAAAATCTTTGCAGTTTTTATAATTCATAAAGTATAAAGTGCAAGCATCATGATCAGCATTGTTTTCATTGAGGCATTTGAGTGATAAATGGTGTTCCTGAAATTTTAGAAAAATAATTCAAAATTTTTCGATAACATATTATTTTATGTAACATTTGGGGGTTACGTATCTATCGGTATGCATATACCTTCAAACACGGATTGTTTTCCTCAGAATCTAATTTAGTCGAACGTTTCCTAGTTGTATCATTTCGCTTCTTCTGTCGTTCTATTTGTTCGTCGGCTGTACTCATTTCTAAGGGACTTCTCATAAACAAGTCAACGTCAACGACACATGTAAGATAGTGAAGGCCCAACTCCCAAGTGTTAATACTAGCAGATACTAGAAACTTTAGATTTTACCGCTGGGTAGTCTCCGTAGATTTGACCTTTCGATTATTTCTATCAACAAAGCAAAATCACGTGGCCGGATTACCCGATAGAAAGCACCACGAACTTTTTCATGTACTAGCGTCAGTCATAGATTCAGAAATGCCAGTCACGTGAATGGTCTCATGTCAGCAGCTGATGGCAAGTGATTCAATTGATTGGCTAGTAACCAATGGTTCTGGCTAATGGCGTAACAACTATAGAACGACGTCGCTTGTTACGGCAATGCTCTAAACATTTGATCACGTCTACGTGCTAGATAAGAAATCGTTCCTCGGAAGGTTTTTGGGGATGCTGAATTCAATTCTGGCGTTAGAATCATCCGTGTGAGTTCGGTGGTGGCTCTGCGGGGGGGCCCGGGGGGTGATTGGGGGGAAAGTTGCAGCGTCCATGAAAACAAACGAAAATCGTTACTCGTGGGTTTTCGGGGATATGTATCTATATGTATCTACTTTATACGTTTTTTCAATTTTCCATGCAGCAGCAAGAATGGTCTCTGGAAATTTATAAACTTTCGCTATCGAATCGAATCTACCCCCACCCCATGAGAAGAGTAACAGAGAGGGAGGGGGAATTACTATCTTCCGTCATTCAGAGAATTGATATAACTCTTCTGAGCGCCGTGCGGCATCAGTCGTTTCCGAGCAATCGGAGCGGAATCACGTGTTGTCGGTATCAGTTCAACTTTAAAACCCTGTTGATCAACTTGTGTCGCGTTGTTCGATCAGTGTGTTTTCACCATATTCATCTGTGAATTATACACCTGGGTCAGTGCGTAGCCTGAAGAAAATCCGAGTTACTGAAATAAAAACATTCTACAAACGGTGAAAGTGAATTTCGTGTCTCGAGTTTCCATTGTTTTGTATAACTTCAGATTTCAGTGAAATCTACTTTTTTTTCGGTGAGTTGTGTGTCAATTTTATTATTTCTTTGGCTGATTTTCGGCAAATGCGCAGTTGTATTGTTAGCAAGTTTATTCAATCGGTTGAAACAGACAGCTACAGCACAAAAAGTTAGTGTAGAATCGAGTGTTATTGCGGTGCAGATTTTTTGGATTACAAGAGATTAGTGAAGATCTGAATTACGTGAATAGTTCATCGCATCACCAATAAACCTGAGTTTCTACAAGAACTACTACGTGTAAAAGTGTGGAGCAGCCCAGAATCGAGGTAACAATACTTATTCTAATTATTGATTGACAATTCAAGGTGGTACAATTTAAAGCCGAACTTTTGGTGTTGCACAATATGCAATGCATAAATATGAAACTAGACAAGAGTAATAATTAATTGGAAAACTGAAAATCGAATTTGCTAAATTAATTCAAGTGTTTTGTTTTTTAGAGATTTAAGCAGAGACTTCCGTGTAACTTTTCCATTTCTCGACAACGTTGGTGAGTTTGCATGTGTTAGGTTATGGGTATTTCCCTGGGATTCCTCTGTCACGTGGCGTGGCGGTAACAATTATTACACAAATCTTTGATTTCTTAGCTGCATGGATAGGCTCATTCACGATCGCAACGTGCATGACTCTCAGTCGAATAATTTCGTTTCGCAATTTAATTTACCGTAGCTTACTTGAAGTTAGAAATTTTGGACGTTGCCAAAAGTGGAATGAGTATCGCGACAGGTAACCAATCGCTTACTCGGCACTCGCGAGAACGAATTGTGTTTCGTAATTGATGTAATAATCTACGTTTGAATTTACCGATGAAGCCGTTTAAGTGGTGGGTTCACCTGAGGTTTGAATGTATTCAATTATTTACTTTATTGTTGAATCGATAAAACTCCAAAGTCTGGTATAACGTAACGTAATCAAATTGCATTTTACATTATATATCATTTTCAATCTTTTAACAGCCAACAAGTATTGATCAACTGCAGGCTTAGCTCGCTTAGAAAAATGCTAATTGGCATACAGGATGTATTTAATCAATTTTACAAAAGGTTAATGTACCGATAGTCTGCCAACATTTACTAAAATAACAAATGCAATATTAAAATTTTCGGGATACAACCGCGATACCGTATTCTAAGTAGGCAGACTACGATACAAAAACATTTTGCTCCTAGCAGGTAACTAACGAAAATGTAAGTCAGTGACCACGGCGCAAATGATGAAGAATGATGTGTGTTGGAAAAAATGGAGAATCGTTTAGGTCGAATATAGGTAACCGGGTAGGTAGGTGGACGTGTTGGGATCCGTCGCGGGATTTATGCATGAGTGTGTGAATCTCTCTTTTCCGTTGGGTGGCTTCGTTGGGAAACAGGCGAGGGTAGGAAGGTCGCGATGTACCGTGATGTTACTAACTTTGGTAATTCACAGCGTCAAATGATCACAGAAATTTTTTTCCTAAAAGACTCCGTATTCGAGTCTCTCGACCACTTGAAAGCATTTGAATATTGACGAAATTGAATTTTTAATTTCTTGTCACTCAGCAACCATTTTTCAATCGTTATGCAATTCAATTATTTAGTCATTACAGATCGTTATTCCATTCGATTGATCTCTGTGATCGTCTGAATGGGCAAAACGCATCTCTGGACCATCTATCGCGTTCCGTGGTACGCTAGATGGGGAGAGATGTTGAGCTCGAAGACTTCGCGTCGAAGAGGACCGCCGACCGTCACGCCACACAATAATGCATGCCCTCCAATCTCCCTCCCAATTTCAATTTTATTTGTAATCTGAGAACCACAATCCGCATAGCAATGTATCTGATATCTAAAAGATGCAGATGCGGATTGGGTTTCTACAGAATTTTTGGGACAAGTCCCAGAAAATACAAAGTTTTTGACAGTTTAATCTGTCGCGCCTTATTGCGCGTAGATTATTCACGAGAATTGGACGCAGCTTTATGCGCGTAAATTAATAACGGGAATCGGACACGTTTTTCTGTGCGTTGATTTTGCGTACAGTTTATATATAAGAGTTACGCACTCTTGACGTGCTGATTTTTCAGCTCTTCGTTGAATTTTTGACGAATAACAAAGTTTTCAAGTTCCACAGCGCCTTTGCGCGTGGACTTGATGCTTTTCAGTTATTAGAGAAAGCGCGGCATTTGGAAGCCGGTGCTCAACGCGCAGGAACAAAAATCGCGGTAGTTTATACTGATAGTGGAGAATCTTGACGTAATTATATATGAAATATATCTGAAATGTACTGAAATACGTGCTTAACTGATCGTAATATTTTCCGTTTCAGGGCAACAAATCCAATTTTTTAATAAATGCACTGAGAACTATAGAATGTTCAGTCAAAAAAGATATTCACTGTAATGACTCAAAGCAAAAAGAGCTGTCGATTCAAAACATTTAGAATGTTTTTTATTCATCGATACAATTAATAATCGAAGCAACGAATATCAAAGCGAATATCATGTTGGATGCGAACCATTTTTGTCGGTGTATGAACTTATGTGATTGTGCTAACCATACCTTCGTCTGTTTTAGCTAATTAAACCTTTTGTCTGTTTCAGGCAATCAAACTTTTTATCTGTTTCAGCTAATCAATCTTTTTGTTTGTTTCAGCTTATCAATCTTTTTGTTTGTTTCAGCTTATCAAACCTTTTGTCTGTTTCAATTATATATATATAATATTATATTATATAATATTATGTGATTGTGCTAACCATACCTTCGTCTGTTTCAGCTAATTAAACCTTTTGTCTGTTTCAGGCAATCAAACTTTTTGTCTGTTTCAGCTAATCAATCTTTTTGTTTGTTTCAGCTTATCAAACCTTTTGTCTGTTTCAATTATATATATATAATATTATATTATATAATATTATGTGATTGTGCTAACCATACCTTCGTCTGTTTCAGCTAATAAAACCTTTTGTCTGTTTCAGCCAATCAAACTTTTTGTCTGTTTCAGCTAATCAATCTTTTTGTTTCTTTCAGCTAATCAATCTTTTTGTTTGTTTCAGCTTATCAAACCTTTTGTCTGTTTCAATTTGTCTCTTTCCGTTAATTATATTTCAATCTGTTCCAGCTAAGTGAGTTATATTGACTATACTGTAAAATTAACGCTTTATTTTTGAGGCTTAGGTTTGGTGCAGCATCAGTCATCTTGTTTTGACCGTTACATAGATTTAGCGATGTAGTTTAGAATCATCATGATGACAAAGTGTGGTAAAATTTATTCAGCTATAGTTTCTTTTAATGGTTTTACAGTCTTGTATTGCGATCGTTTTAGAGTCAGTTTTTTTCTCGTGTCGCTCATAGGTCATGTTCGGTTTGTATTTCACTGTAGAATTATACAGGTCTGTCATATTCTGGTGGTTGTGCTCATTCTCTACTCCGAATTGTCTCTGTTTCTTCAAAGATTTCTGCATTGTCTTCCGAGAGGTAAATGCCAACGTCTTACAGCGATTCGTAATTCCAGTTTTGCGTATTCTCCGGGTTCTCTGTTTTAGTGATGATCTCATATCTCATAAAAAAAACCGTGCGCGAACATCCAAAGTCAATCACCGTTCGCCTATAAGATAAAATCAATCACCCTTCATCCATAATTAAAATAACCATCTTTCATCCGTAATTAGAACAGTCATCTTTCATCGATAATAAATGGTCCGTGGGTTATATGATCTAAAAAATTTAGAAGAAAAAAATTGATTGGGGAAAACAATTTACCATAAATCACATGTGAAAAGAGTCATTTGCAATTTTTCGAAGAACGTAAGATCGATCTTGCAAGTATTCTCCGTGGAGTAGGCCTACTGGGGATACCACGTAAAAAAAAACGCACCGGGTGCTCTACCGCTTGCGGTGGTGTGGAAACGAGCATATGTGAACTTATTTCACTGTTCAAATACTAATATATTTTAGTTTTCGAAGTGACAATTTTATTCTTGCGTAAATTTAATTCATTGTCAATAAAGTCATGCTTTGATAATGTGTAACGCATGTGGAATCGTAATACCTTCGGATTTCTCTAGTTTAGTCAGAGTAAATTCGACGTAAATACATGTTTGTTTTTGATAAATTTCGTTTCTTAATTAAAGACAACGAGGTGCATTATAGATACCTTTGGCAATTTAGAGTTTGACAATTTCAACATCGTTCTCCCCTGTTTGACCTTTCGCAGTCGACACAAGTTAATGTTACAATAAAACACTATATTTGCATACCAAATTAGCACGTATCCCGTGATAACCGATGAAAAAAAAAAACGAAGCTCATTCAAAACCGGGTCTTAGAAATGACTTTCAAATTTTGTTCGTTTAAGAAGATACGGCGTCCATACGGGGTTATATGAAAATTTCAATCTATTCCCGTTTGTCATTCTATAGGCATATTATTATTCGACTCTGTATTATCTGGGTTACCGACCGCTTACCGGATTGAGTTGCGCGTGTAGGGGAGGACGCAGAGGGCGCTGCTTGGCGACGAATTTATGTTGGGCATTTTCAATTACGAAAAGTCCCATAAAGGAAGCAGTTTTTATGTGTCTTCAGTCAACGGACCATACGCTTATATAGATAGACTGTACAACAAATGTATTTAACCATGTTTCTACAACAAATTTCTCCTCTTTCATTTCATATATTTTTTCCGTATTATTTCATTAGCTTAACCTATCTTGTTGTTTTCCGATGCATATGTATTTTCTGCCACCTGTCGTCACTACTCAAGAATCATCGTATTTGCATTTTCAGGTGATGAACTACGCATCTAGATATAGGAGCGTAAGTTGAGTAGTCTCTACCATCGCTACTCGCTAGTAATGATTAGAATGCCTCTGAAAAATACTAAGTGCGTGACTGTTGACGGTTCGACGGTTGTTTGACATCAAGCGTAGTTGAGAGCAAGTTGAGACGTATATACACGGTGTCTTCACATTCCATTCGCTCGCGGGAAATTCTTACGACATTTTGCTCCGTGTGTGAGACGATCTTGAGATATCAAAATTGCCGAAGTGAGGACGGTTATAACTAGAAAAGATTTGACGGAGCTTTTAAATTTGATCCTCGGAGGTGACAATTTTGGAAAGTGCATGGCTGATTGCTGCTGATTTTTCATACTTGGTTCCTACATGGCTCGCACTCATACCAATCTTCCCGTGTTCGAAATCGGAATGCTAGTTTGAATAATAAACACGGAGTAAAACGATGGCGACACCTATGCAGCGGTAGATTCCGTATCGTCGAGCAGCGACTCGTCGCGCCTCTCCGCTCCAGCTGCCTACATATGTAACCAATCACTCAGTAGCTTGCCTGTTTTCGTACTATGGTTTCGCGTTCTTTACCAACAACTCGCGTCCCTACGTGTTGTACGGGTTATTTTCTGTTTATGGATTTTCGCCCTCGGCGACAGGGGTTTTGCTGAGATTCTTTTTTTCTCTCTCAAATAGACCATGTCAAAGAATAAACTCCACCATCGCGTGGACAACGGCATCGTCGAAGTGAAGAGTAAGGTGAGGCCCCTCTTCTACCCTCAGTCATCAATGATCTTTAACCAATTCCAATGATCCATTTATTAACGCATAGAAATCATATGTATTTCATCTCATTAATCAGATACCTGACTTAGTCACTGTGCTCAGATTACTCTTTTTAAATATTTCTTCAAACTGTATGAGTCATTCAGTGCATTCTATGTCATAGAAAGGGCTTGTGACTCGTTCCAATTTTATGATTTCATCAAGAATAGTGTGTTTCTATTTTTTTTTCCAATCGTCTAGCTTCACCGATTCTCTTTACAGCTATGTACTTCATTACACAGCTTAAATTTTAATTGCATTGAGAAAAAAAAAATAAAAATAAAAAATAAAACCAGAAAGTAGGAGTATGGTTCCTGATATTATTTCGAAGCACGACCATTGTCTAACATATTTTTAGCTACGTCGATATTGCGATGTTTTCTTTTAAAAAGTACAATGCGTTCTTGTTCTTAGTTATAATATAATTATGTATTTGTATCTTGTGATAATGTGTAATGATTTTAAACAATTTTTTCTTTTATGTGCAGTTTGACGCTGAATTCAGAAGATTCTCGCTGAACAGAAATGAAACAATTAGATATGAGGACTTTAAAAATCTTCTGGCAAAGTTACACCAATTGGATGCAGATTTTAGTTTTTTAATCTCATACACGGACCCAAGAGATGGAGATCTACTTCCTATAAACAACGATGATAATTTGGGTAGAGCGCTGCTTACTGCTAAGCCAGTCCTCAGAATCATCATTCAACGCAAAGGTAAATTCGAGTTTTATCTAATCTTTTTGGTTGGTTGGCCATTTCGATACCTCGGTGCAATTCAACAGCATTTTTATCTACCGTTCGCCATCCATTAGTATTTTGAAACGGAGAGTGTATTATTAACTTGCTGCTTTTGTAAGTTTGAGCAATAACAGACGTGTTGCGAGAGAGTTTCATAATTTTGTGTACGATAACTGAATGGGATCTTATCTGGTTATCTTGCATGCAAAAATCAACATTATATATTCCAACCTCTTGGATATTTTTATAAGTTGTTGACCATTATTGCATTCTTGCATCGAGGTAGATTTTATCTACGGTTGTGAGATTTCTTTTAATTTCAATATTTATTCTGTGTGCGAAAGGCAGTAGTTGTGGTACAATGGGACAGAATGGGCCAGCAGGCTTTTGGTGTATGAAAATGCGACGGAGTACAGCTTTGGGGTGCCTTTGGCCAGTGGCTGTTTGATGTGTGTAATTTATATTGGTTGAAAGAATATACGCGGTTTGCCAAAAAGTGATATTTCACTGCGAATTATTCGTAATCAATTGATTCTCACATGGTTCTAAAAATTCATTGAAAGTGATTAAAACTTGCAGAGGACAATATTAAGAGTGACCAATTTTTTACTGCTACTATCTGTGATCTTCTATAAATTGCCATTAAACTAATGTCGGTATAAAATATATCTAGCTTAGCTTTTACCTCGAGATTTCTCTTACTAAATATATAACCACAGAACCTAAACACAGTGCCATATTTTTCTTGTTAGGTTTAGCTTTGCTCAAAAGCTGAATGATCTATATGTTGGTTATTAAAATCATAATTGTTATACATACATATAATGTATTTTGTAACTATAAGCTACATACACTCATCACGGCATACTTTAACAAATTTAACCTACGTTTGATGTTGCAAGCTTACTAGTTAATTAGGGGTACTTTAGATCAAATTTTTTTTTGTTATGCTTACCAATTTCTATCTCAAATGTGTTAATCCTGTGATTGTACAAATTTTTTATAATAAAATTTAATTATGGAAATAACTTTGACACTGTGGTTTATTTTCTGTTACTGTAAACTCTTATTGCTGATATGAAAGAAAACGTAATTTTTTAAATATTTTTTCGTGTACTTCTGAAACTAACAAAAGTTTGGTAGCCCCCAGTGCTGAAACTATAATTTTGGTTTCTTTGTCAATTAATGAAAAGTTAGTGGACGATTACTGCAAGATATTGAATCGACCACTAACATCAATCTTTTTTTTTTTATTTTGGTCATATAATTTAATAAGATATTATTAAATAGATAAGCTTCCCAATCTCTAGCAGTATTTTCATTCTCGTAAAATTCTTTTATTTCTTATAATATCTTTCTGTATACGTTATTGGAACTATATTCAATCATTGAATCAGAATGAATCTGAGTCGAAAGGGGGCGTTCATTTTACAATCAATTTCTACGCATGATTTTTCACTCACATACTTATTATGTGATAAGCCTTGATCTATACATTAGTAAGTCCTATGGAATGCTTCTTTGTGAATAGCAGATGCCCTACATATCTTTATACATTATGTGCGTTTGGTTTGAAAATATGATCTACTGATTTCAAATGAGCATTCCAAGCATACCTTTCTGTTGCCTTTTGTGGAAGGCGATAGCCATAATGTCTGAGTCGAACGTGATTTGCATGTAAAATTATTCAAGACAATTGTCGCTATATATAAAAGGCAACTGGAATTTCTAATGGCAATGTCAGCTTATTTATGAAAGCTATTTACTTTAATGATAAATTCTTACAATTTTCATGATTAAATAAACAGGTAATATTTTCACAATCTAACCACAAGGGCTTACATAAATTTTTGATTAAAGCAATATCTTATCATTTTAATAGTACACACTATAAATACCTAGTCCTGTTTCCTATTTTCAAATATATAAGATGATACATCTCATTTGAATATGATGACCAAAACTACCCTAGTAGCGTTGCCTTCAGTTGCAAAAATTTGAAAAGACTGTGGGAAGTCTTTCTACAGAGTCAATTCAGAATCTTCCCTGACAGCGGCATCTTGCTACCTGACATCAGACTTCTGCAAGATTTCGAATAATGCAGATTCTAACGTCAGACCCGCAGTCAAATGTGAAAGTAGACGCATAGAGTCTGCAGTTGCAGCTGGTAGGCAGGCTTACCTCAGAATGCTACTAGGGTAGTATGATATTCAAATTGAATTACATAATATTAATTATTGGTAATAATTTTTATTCTATTAATTATGTTTGCAGGGGACAGTTTGGAAGAAATGAATGGGTATGGAACCATGAAACCACGGAATTTAATATCAAGTATTTTAGGTGGAACACCTGGGAAACCAAAATCTTTGGCAATATCGAATCCCCATGATTTCAGACAGGTTTGTTCATCGAATAACGATACATGTAACTTTTGCAATTGTCGGTTAACCATGATTAACATGGAAAATAATTAATAATCAGTACAAACTTATACCAACATCTTCATAGGTTTCCGCTATCATCGATGTGGATATTTTGCCAGAGACGTGCAGACGTGTTCGGCTTTTGAAGCACGGTTCAGATAAGCCTCTCGGTTTTTACATCAGAGATGGGAGTAGTGTGAGAGTATTACCCCCTTCCGCTGGTGGAGGAATTGAGAAAGTACCAGGAATATTTATCAGTAGATTGGTTCCTGGCGGCCTTGCTGAAAGTACAGGCCTTCTTGCAGTGAATGACGAAGTGCTGGAAGTAAACGGAATAGAAGTAGCTGGAAAAACTCTAGATCAGGTAGACCGATGCTTTCTCAGTTTTTGGACATGACTCTGACTGAAAATAATTGAAAAGTAATTTCTTGTTTCAATTTATATTCATTGTGTTGATCATGTTTACCGCTAATAAGAAAAATCAATATCTTTTCTTCTGTTATATTCAATTTTTTTCAATAATCGTTATCATAATATGAAAATCATGAAGCGTACAAGATTGGAAATACACATTTTTGTAGTTCGTAAACTTCTCTGCTACATTCCAATACATATACTTGATGAAGCAATTTACATAAGATCAAAAATATAAAGAAATTTTGACTGAAAACTCATTTTGGGTATAGGTAACTGATATGATGGTGGCAAATTCATCGAATCTGATAATAACGGTGAAACCAGCCAATCAGCGAGGTGCCTTGGCTGCCCCAAGACGTGGTTCATTTTCTCGTAACAGTCAACTTTCGTCGGGCAGTCACCAATCAACACAGAGCGCAGCAACAGGCAGTGACGAAGATGCTGATGAAATTGTAGATTTAACTGGAGTAACACTACATGATGATGCATCAACTTCGCATCATCAACACCCACATCACCACCACCACCATCATCACAACCACTTCAATCATGACCAAGGTGTATTGCATCTTTAGGTTGAGAAGTGTACGGTATATATAGCATCGATAAGCAAATTAGATAAATTAAAGAATCGGCTAAATAGAGGAAGCAAAAAGAAAATCAGTGATGGTAAATTATAGGTAGAATGACAAAAATTTGCGAGAAAACTGTTTGCTACATTTCTATTCGAACAATCAGAGAAGGCATCTAGATTTTGTTCTCCTTTATTGAATGTATATAGTACAGACGGATTCTACTTCATGAATCTGTTGGTAAATTTGATATGAACAAGGAAAGAATGGTTACATTTCTTTTTCTAGAATGAGGGAAGGAGCAACAATGTATGCAACATTCCACGCACTGAATTCACAGTTACCTGTGATTGTTAGTCCCGAAATAATACATTCGGATACTTGCGCACGTTGATAAATATGACTGAAATATACACGTCGAAAAGTCTTATTCCTTATAAAGTAAAAACTTGTTACCCCGGTTTTTTTCGCGAGTTCCACAAAATCAGTGCAAATTGTCGACTTACATCATGAATTATGATTGATAGTAAAGAGTAGTTTGGTAAATAGATTCACGTTTGGCACAAGATTTTTTCACTCGATATTTATTATCGTTCGTATCAGGCGATTAGGCGGACTTTTTCGAAACCTATTGTACATATAACGAAGGTGCGAATATATGTTTTGATTTTTAAAGGAATAATATTAGAATTTTGTAAGATATGAAACATTGAATAATTTCAAATTATTCATATTCGTTATAGGAAATATTTGAAATAGAGTATTAGATTGAGGGGGAAATGAATACAGCACATATCTGGTATTCCGGATGTAGTACTTACAAAAATTTGTCTGATGGAACACAGTATGAAACAAAGTCCGTGGCTATATACGGCTAAGTTCAGTATTTCATGGGATACCTAATTCCCTAATTAAACTTGACAAAAGATACAAAAATATATAAATTAGAATTACTTGTGCAGAATCACCTATTATATTCGAATTATGAGTTTTATACACAGAATTCTGATTTTATGGGCAGCTCGAAAAGCGAATGATAATTTTATTTTTAAAAATACAAGCGACCATGAAATACTATAGAATAGTATTTTTATATAGATAATTATTCATAGATATTAAAGCAATTTCCCTATTTAAATGGTAAAGAAAAAAAAATTAATATTATGAATAGTATGCTATAATACAAGTATTAACGAATGGCAGCATTTCAACGTAAGCGTTGGACACATACTGAAAAGTACTTAATTGTTTAAACTTGAAGTGTACTTAAATACATTCTATACACCATGTAGAATTTAGGTGAACCTAGAGCAATTTAATTGAGTATGAAAAGTAAAAAATCGCAGTGATTTACGACTTTTACAATACCTACGTGCCTAATAAAATAACTGTTGAAGATTTAGTAGTATAAACATGAAAGTTTAACAACTAAATAAATTGTTATATTTTTTGTGAGAGTTTTCCAGAACAGCAGTTTGCAATAGGATTTTTATTTGACATACTGTTACAATAAAACATAATATTCATCTCATACTTAGATAATTATTAATTGATCTTAATATTATGGAAATGTATATAATCCAAAGGAAGTATTTCTTTTATTGAAACATACAATATAAGAGGCCTTAATCAACAATAAGAATTGTAAATAAAATTAACTATAATTCATGATTTCATTAATTGTAGAAGAATTTTTATTCTTTTATTGTAATTCGACTTTTCGTTAAAAATATGAGTCGTGTTCTTCTTGTATGTAAACCATTCCAAATATTACTATTTCTCTGATAATCTTTTACAATAATACATTTCAGCACGCCTATTCGTGTAACCTTGGTTTTTAAACTACGTATGTCGAGTGTTGAAGTTTTTGAAGTTTAAGCCCATTTTTTACAATCGTTACTTGTTGTCTGATTTAACGATAGTACATTGAATATTGATAATATGTTTAAGAGATCAAATATCGACAACTAATCCGTATGCTTTCACGCGTTGTATTCCAGTTTATTAACTGCCTTTTTCGATCAGTAATAATTTTTCAACATAGGTAGTAAGTTATTCTAACATTCCCAAATATGCCGAACATTCCACGTCGTGAAATTTTGTCAAACTCTCGAGAATATGATAATATTAGATGATAGGAAGGTACATACATTATACAAGATGCAGTTGAGCTAGAGTAGTTTGTTGAAATTCCTTGTACTAACATCTTTAGTTTTCTACCATTGAGTAGCATTACTTTAATATCTTATTTTCGTGCATTCCACAAAACTTACTTCAAATTGTGTAATGCTTGGACTAAAAAAAATTTACAATAAAAAATGAAACACGATATGTTTATCGATGAATTTCAATCAGATTAGTAATGTGTAAATAAAACTATGTAATAGATGTATTATTATGCATATAAAACATAAGATATGTATAGAGAGAGAAAATATGATAATGATATCTACAGCAAGAAATTGTTTGACTTGCCTTTCAAACAGTACAAGAGTTACATGATCCTGTCCAGAAATGATATCCAGATTTGGCATGTAATGTTCAATACATATAAATGATGTTTTTTAAAGGGTGCGTACTTTTTCACATGCATAGTGCCTTCCACGAATTTATCTTTATATCTACAAATTTTTGACTCGCGCTTCTTTCATCGATCTTCATACGACGCCAAAATTATTTATTCACCTAAATATATTTTATCATGGTTTAATATGCAAACAATTTTTAAATCTTGGTCAATTATGTGTAATGATGTAGATCTTTTTAATGGCAGCTTACAGAATAAAGTATTTTATTGTATAATAGGCTTGCTCATCTTATTTCAGGCCTTTGAATTTCTTTCATATTGTGCTAGGTGAATTCAGTGGAATATGTTCTGAAATTTCACGTGATTATTTCATATATTTTTACGTTCATACTCTATTGCAGCAAATTGCTGGCAGTGGTTAAAACTATCTTGTCAGACTGAATAGTGACGTGGTACATAAATAATACAGATAATGTCATTTACCTTTGCTCTAGTTTTTATTATTTGTAATCTAATACAGAGAAGTTTAATATTGTAAATGTTTATGTATGGTGTGAAACCTGACCTATTATTTCCACAGTGTGAATAATGAAGATGGGTATATAAATTTTCCAATTATCAAGTGTTTCCTCAATTTTTATCAAACTCCCTTCGTTTTTCATAATAAAGACAAAGCATGAAGCTATTTTTGCAATAGAGGTAATTATATAAGTCTTATATTTACAGCGATATTAAAACTGATGCCAATATTAATCTTCTTCTGGCCACGGTTTGCCAATGCCCTGCGTTGCTCCCATCCTTGAGGGGTCTTGACTTGGATAATGAATTGGTGTAGTTCCTGGAGGAAAGATAGGTGCAGCAGCAGCCATTGGAGGAGTAAACATAAATTGTGGAGCTACTGGAGGTGGAGGTATCATCATGATTCCTGGCGTGGCTTGCAAATTGAAGAAATTGTTGCCCATATTCTCAGGTGGCGGGGGTAGTGCTCCAGGAAGCCCGGGAACAGGCTCTAACATTTCCTTGATTGTTTCTGCGGCCGAAATAGCCTGTCTGCCTTGTGACCTGCCCCACTTTATGGTCAAACGTCTTCCTCCCAGTATTAGTTTGTTGAATGTTCGTTCAGCGGCAGCTTCCGCCGCACTTCGCTGTGTGTATTGAATAAAGGCACACTGTTGCCGCGGCACCATTGTAATTGATCGAATTTCACCATATTGATAGAAATGGTCACGCAATTGTTTTTCCGTTAAAACATCTCCCAAATTTCCAATGTACAAAGTTGTTATTGATTTGTCCTCTGGTGGTTCCAATTTTGGCATTGCTGCAGCTCTGCGCATCAATTTGTCAGCAACGGGATCGTTTACCCCATAATAACGATCCTTGATATTTTGATCTGCTAATGGATCATCGGGATCTGTGGGCTTTTCGTGACGATAAGGGCACTCTTCCCCTCTCTTACACTCTCCTTTCACCCAAAATGAGCAAATGTGAGGTCTGTTTCTTTTATAATATGGACTTGTCCTTGCTAGCTTCATCAGCAAGTCGCTGGCGGCAGCTGATTTACCAACAGCACCTGCTGGAGTTGTTGCATCCAGTTTGCCTATTTCATTGTCAATGTTCTGAACATAGTATTCCTTATTCACATCAGATCTTGGCAAATCGTCTTTAATTTTTAACGCTGCATCTCGTACTTGGATTGGCAGGCCATATTCCAAGTCTAAGAGGCATGTCTGACATACGTTTTTCAGACGACTACATGTTTGACAAACTTCAGTCTTTTTGAAACGCATTCTTGCACCTGGACACCATCTGAATACTGTGAATGGACGCATGCATATTTTACATTCTTTGCCATAGCGTTCCTTTGTCTGCAAAAAATACACAAAATAGTGAACAAGATGTTATATGTAAAGAATATCTCATGTTGACTATTAAATACTTGAACAGGTTTAGGTTCAAGTGACTGACACAGGTAAAAATCTCTTGCACAGTTGTGATTACAATTTTAGCTGATTTAAGGTGCTGATGGGATGGTGTAATGCAACAAAGATTTGATGTATTAAATAATTTACTTACCATACGAATATACGGATTATCGCCCAAACATGTCTGACACAAGATCGGAAATTCCTGTGAATGAAAGAATTGGATTAATTTGGCTATTTGCAACAGAGACGAAGCATTGACGAAAAAATCACTTAACAATACAAAATAGTATCAAACTTACAGCATCTTCCCAATTTTGTCTATTATAAGTATTTGTGGTTTTGGAAGTGGCCATTACAAGATCCGAGCGTTAAAGAACTCTACGAAATGGAACAATTTGGAAGTGGATTAGCGACACTGGCGCAGCTGTTGGGGTTTTCGCTAAATAACCGCAATCACATACTTTCTCTGTCCATAGGCATAACTTCAGTGGGTGTAACAACCATGGAGATTAGAGTAAAGGAGTGGACACAGCATAGGAGAATGTAGTAGCGGCGTCCTGAAAAACCCGTCCTTCAATTAGTTCTTCGCTCTGCCACTAGCATCGCATGGGACGAAAAGATCGTAAATATAGTAATAAAATTACTGACCGATCCGTGCTTGCGCAGTAGAATGAAAAGTGAGATCTTGCTGCATATCATCAGAGAGTTACTGATTTCGACATGATGCTGGCTGCATTCACCTTCCGAGTAACACGATCATCGCAATGGTAAGCCCAAGCCAGTACGCAGCCTGCGTGTGCTTACCGAATATTACCATAGACGATTATCATAAATAATAATAGATCAGATGTAATAATGATGCAGAGACCGGAAAGTATATATGTATATGCGGTCCATGTAAAATTTTATTAACGATTAATAAGTGATGCATACTATGAATTTTATAATTGTCCAGGAGACAAACTAGATTATCTACAATAATACAGCTATAATACGAGAATAGAAGAATTATTCATTTCGAAATGGGATTCTATTCGACACGCGCTCCATGTATTCCATAACGTTCATGTTCATAATTATTCCAACAACTTTTCACTTGCTCTCTCTATCTTGAATTTTCATAGGCATAGAATCGAAACGTTGTTTTAGCTGGTCGCAAGTGAAGTATCTGCGTTGGGTGGAGGAGCAGAATTGTTTTTCGAAAAGTATTCGGATGGAAAAAAATTCAGAGTAACTGTAATACATCACGGATGCGCTAATTTTGAACAAGATGAAACGGATGCTTCGTATATGAGACAGTATTTAACGCTGCGCAGTGATTTAAAGACCTAGAAAGGTGATAGGGAGAGAAAGAACGACGCTTCTTAACACTTAAAGTGTATTTTAACACACATTTGAAAGATACGTGCGAAATTTTTCATCATCCAACTGTCGCAGAACGGCAGCGTTATTAGCTGACCCGTTAACTGAAGGATATATCTTCAGTCAACGGCTGACCATCGAAGGGCCTGGCCGCTTGAGTCTGGAATCGGCAGAAGATATAAAGCGTGTATTTCTTGTATGAAATGTGAAAACTAAAATCATTATACATCATATCATATCATCATACATCATACATCACACATCGTACATCGTACATCATACATCATACATCGTACATCATACATCATCATACATAGTATCAAAGTTCGAAACCAAAGTTTGGATGTCGGATGTTCAGAAAGTGACGTCACCAATTCAAAATCAGCTAGCCGAATTCCTCAGTCGGGAAACAACCGCGCAGTAGAGCGGACGTATGAGAGTCGCGCTCCGCAAATTTCGAGTACCGGGTTCTCAACCTCCCGGATCCCGCGCTTCGGGTCCGCTACGTATTTCGAGTACTGGGTTCTCAACCTTCCGGATCCCGCGCTTCGGGTCCGCTACGCGGTGAAACTCGACTTCCAGGATAAGCGCTCCGTGGTTCCTCGTTCATGTTTACAATAAATTATTTCAATTCGTTTTTCGCGCAATCCCAAATTCAGTAGCTGTCAGTCCGCTAATAAAATTTCTCGACTTCCCGGATAAGCGCTCCGTGGTTCCCGGTTCATGTTTACAATAAATTATTTAAATTCGTTTTTCGCGCAATCCCAAATTCGGTAGCTGTCAGTCCGCTAATAAAATTTCTCGACTTCCAGGATAAGCGCTCCGTGGTTCCTGGTTCACGTTTACAATAAATTATTTCAATTCGTTTTTCGCGCAACCCCAAATTCGGTAGCTGTCAGTCCGCTGATAAAATTTCTCGACTTCCAGGATAAGCGCTCCGTGGTTCCTGGTTCACGTTTACAATAAATTATTTCAATTCGTTTTTCGCGCAACCCCAAATTCGGTAGCTGTCAGTCCGCTGATAAAATTTCTCGACTTCCAGGATAAGCGCTCCGTGGTTGCTGGTTCACGTTTACAATAAATTATTTCAATTCGTTTTTCGCGCAACCCCAAATTCGGTAGCTGTCAGTCCGCTGATAAAATTTCTCGACTTCCAGGATAAGCGCTCCGTGGTTCCTGGTTCATGTTTACAATAAATTATTTCAATTCGTTTTTCGCGCAACCCCAAATTCGGTAGCTGTCAGTCCGCTGATAAAATTTCTCGACTTCCAGGATAAGCGCTCCGTGGTTCCTGGTTCACGTTTACAATAAATTATTTCAATTCGTTTTTCGCGCAATCCCAAATTCAGTAGCTGTCAGTCCGCTAATAAAATTTCTCGACTTCCCGGATAAGCGCTCCGTGGTTCCTGGTTCATGTTTACAATAAATTATTTAAATTCGTTTTTCGCGCAATCCCAAATTCGGTAGCTGTCAGTCCGCTAATAAAATTTCTCGACTTCCAGGATAAGCGCTCCGTGGTTCCTGGTTCATGTTTACAATAAATTATTTCAATTCGTTTTTCGCGCAACCCCAAATTCGGTAGCTGTCAGTCCGCTGATAAAATTTCTCGACTTCCAGGATAAGCGCTCCGTGGTTCCTGGTTCACGTTTACAATAAATTATTTCAATTCGTTTTTCGCGCAACCCCAAATTCGGTAGCTGTCAGTCCGCTGATAAAATTTCTCGACTTCCAGGATAAGCGCTCCGTGGTTGCTGGTTCACGTTTACAATAAATTATTTCAATTCGTTTTTCGCGCAACCCCAAATTCGGTAGCTGTCAGTCCGCTGATAAAATTTCTCGACTTCCAGAATAAGCGCTCCGTGGTTCCTGGTTCACGTTTACAATAAATTATTTCAATTCGTTTTTCGCGCAACCCCAAATTCGGTAGCTGTCAGTCCGCTGATAAAATTTCTCGACTTCCAGGATAAGCGCTCCGTGGTTCCTGGTTCACGTTTACAATAAATTATTTCAATTCGTTTTTCGCGCAACCCCAAATTCGGTAGCTGTCAGTCCGCTGATAAAATTTCTCGACTTCCAGGATAAGCGCTCCGTGGTTCCTGGTTCACGTTTACAATAAATTATTTCAATTCGTTTTTCGCGCAACCCCAAATTCGGTAGCTGTCAGTCCGCTGATAATATTTCTCGACTTCCAGGATAAGCGCTCCGTGGTTTCTGGTTCACGTTTACAATAAATTATTTCAATTCGTTTTTCGCGCAATCCCAAATTCGGTAGCTGTCAGTCCGCTGATAAAATTTCTCGACTTCCAGGATAAGCGCTCCGTGGTTCCTGATTCACGTTTACAATAAATTATTTCAATTCGTTTTTCGCGCAACCCCAAATTCGGTAGCTGTCAGTCCGCTGATAAAATTTCTCGACTTCCAGGATAAGCGCTCCGTGGTTCCTGGTTCACGTTTACAATAAATTATTTCAATTCGTTTTTCGCGCAACCCCAAATTCGGTAGCTGTCAGTCCGCTAATAAAATTTCTATAATTTTACAATCTTCTCATAATCTTTTCGGTAAAATATATCGATAAAAAAATTATATTAAACCTCACAGAGTATTTTTGATTTGTTCTCATGCTGAGAATATTTATTAGCATTCGAGGTATAACTCGAGGTGGTTGGCGGTGGTCGTTGGGGGTGGTTAGGGGTGGTTGCGGGTAATCGCGGTGATTCAGGAGGAGAGGGACGAGGATTTGTGCTCGGTGAGTAAAACACTTTTATAATATTTGCTGGCAATTGTAATTATATTTTATCCAAAATATTTCAAACTAGTCATGTTTACATTAAATTATTTCAATTCATTTTTCGAGCAAGCACATATTCAGTAGCTATGAATAAGCTTACACAATTTATTATATTATTAATTGATAAATTGATCAATTACTCAATTACTCAATTATATTAATCCTAACACAATATTTTCGATGTGTTCTTATACTGAAAATATTTATTACTATTCAAGGTATAACCTGAGGTGGTTGAAGGTGGTCGGAGGTGGACGAGGAGGACGAGGATTTGTGCTGGGTGAGTAAAACACTTTTATAATATTTGATGGCAATTGTAATTATATTTCATCTGAAATATTACAAACTTGTCACGTTTACAATAAATTATTTCAATTCATTTTTCGTGCAAGCACATATTCAGTAGCTATGAATAATCTTATACAATTGATTATATTATTAATTAATTAATTAATATTCTTATAATATTTGATGGCAATTGTAATTATATTTCATCTGAAATATTACAAACTTGTCACGTTTACGATAAATTATTTCAATTCATTTTTCGTGCAAGCACATATTCAGTAGTTATGAATAATCTTATAGAATTTATTATATTATTAATTAATTGATTAATTACATTAATCCTTCCACAATATTTTTGATGTGTTCCTATACTAAAAATATTCATTACTATTCCAGGTATTACCCGGGGTGGTCGGAGGTGGACGAGGAGGAGGACGAGCTGGACGAGGAGGAGGACCAGGTGGACGAGGAGGCGGCGGGGTGGGTCGTGGGAGAGGACCTCTCCTCTCCTCAGAGGAGGGGAGGGGGCGGGGCAGGGAAGGGGGAGAGGTGGGCGGGGAGGGGGAAGGGAAGGGAAGGGAAGGGGGAGAGGTGGGCGGGGAGGGGGAAGGGAAGGGAAGGGAAGGGAAGGGAGGGGAAGGGAAGGGAGGGGAAGGGAAGGGAAGGGAAGGGAAGGGGCTGGGAGGGGAGGGCGGTGGGGAGGGAGGGAGGGAGGGAGGGAGGGGGGAGGGAGGGAGGGAGGGAGGGAGGGAGGGCGGGCGGGCGGGCGGGCGCGGGGGGGGGGGGGGGGGTGTACTGCTCTATTAACTCTAACGGGCTCGCATTGACATTCGTCCCCCACTCTCTCTCCCCCGCCCTCCCTCCCTCCCTCCCTCCCTCCCTCCCTCCCTCCTTCCCGCCCCCCTCCCCGCCGCCCGCCCCTCCCCTCCCCGCCCCTCCCCTCCCCTCCCCGCCCCTCCCCTCCCCTCCCCTCCCCTCCCCTCCCCTCCCCTCCCAACCCCTTCCCTTCCCGTCCCTTCCCCCTCCCCACCCACCTCTCCCCCTTCCCTGCCCCTACCCCTCCCCTCCTCTGAGGAGAGGAGAGGTCCTCTCCCACGACCCACCCCGCCTCCTCCTCTCCTCTGAGGAGAGGAGTGGTCCTCTCCCACGACCCACCCCGCCTCCTCCTCGTCCACCTGGTCCTCCTCCTCGTCCAGCTCGTCCTCCTCCTCGGCCACCTCCGACCACCTCGGGTAATACCTGGAATAGTAATGAATATTTTTAGTACAGGAACACATCAAAAATATTGTGTAAGGATTAATGTAATTAATCAATTAATTAATAATATAATGAATTGTACAAGATTATTCATAGCTACTGAATATGTGCTTGCACGAAAAATGAATTGAAATAATTTATTGTAAATGTGACAAGTTTGTAATATTTCAGATGAAATATAATTACAATTGCCATTAAATATTATAAGAATATTAATTAATTAATTAATAATATAATAAATTGTATAAGATTATTCATAGCTACTGAATATGTGCTTGCACGAAAAATGAATTGAAATAATTTATTGTAAACGTGACAAGTTTGTAATATTTCAGATGAAATATAATTACAATTGCCATTAAATATTATAAGAATATTAATTGATTAATTAGTAATATAATAAATTGTATAAGATTATTCATAGCTACTGAATATGTGCTTGCACGAAAAATGAATTGAAATAATTTATTGTAAACGTGACAAGTTTGTAATATTTCAGATGAAATATAATTACAATTGCCATCAAATATTATAAAAGTGTTTTACTCACCCAGCACAAATCCTCATCCTCCTCGTCCTCCTCCTCGTCCACCTCCGACCACCTTCAACCACCTCAGGTTATACCTTGAATAGTAATAAATATTTTCAGTATAAGAACACATCGAAAATATTGTGTAAGGATTAATATAATTGAGTAATTGATTAATTAATTAATCAATAATATAATAAATTGTATAGGCTTATTCATAGCTACTGAATTTGTGCTTGCGCGAAAAACGAATTGAAATAATTTATTGTAAGCATGACAAGTTTGAAATATTTCAGATAAAATATAATTATAATTGCCATGAAATATTATAAAAGTGTTTTACTCACCGAGCACAAATCCTCGTCCCCCTCCTCCTGAATCACCGCGATTACACGCAACCACCCCTAACCACCCCCAACGACCACCGCCAACCACCTCGAGTTATACCTCGAATGCTAATAAATATTCTAACCATGAGAACAAATCAAAAATACTGTGTGAGGTTTAATATAATTTTTTTATCGATATATTTCACCGAAAAGATTATGAGAAGATTATAAAGTTATAGAAATTTTATTAGCGCACTAACAGCTACTGAATTTGGGCTAGCGCGAAAAACCAATTGAAATAATTTATTGTAAACGTGAACCGGGAATCACGGAGCGCTTATCCTGGAAGTCGAGAAATTTTATTAGCGGACTGACAGCTACCGAATTTGGGGTTGCGCGAAAAACGAATTGAAATAATTTATTGTAAACATGAACCGGGAACCACGGAGCGCTTATCCTGGAAGTCGAGAAATTTTATTAGCGGACTGACAGCTACCGAATTTGGGGTTGCGCGAAAAACGAATTGAAATAATTTATTGTAAACATGAACCGGGAATCACGGAGCGCTTATCCTGGAAGTCGAGAAATTTTATTAGCGGACTGACAGCTACCGAATTTGGGGTTGCGTGGGAAACGAATTGAAATAATTTATTGTAAACATGAACCGGGAACCACGGAGCGCTTATCCTGGAAGCCGAGAAATTTTATTAGCGGACTGACAGCTACCGAATTTGGGGTTGCGCGAAAAACGAATTGAAATAATTTATTGTAAACATGAACCGGGAATCACGGAGCGCTTATCCTGGAAGTCGAGAAATTTTATTAGCGGACTGACAGCTACCGAATTTGGGGTTGCGTGGGAAACGAATTGAAATAATTTATTGTAAACATGAACCGGGAACCACGGAGCGCTTATCCTGGAAGCCGAGAAATTTTATTAGCGGACTGACAGCTACCGAATTTGGGGTTGCGCGAAAAACAAATTGAAATAATTTATTGTAAACATGAACCGGGAACCACGGAGCGCTTATCCTGGAAGTCGAGAAATTTTATTAGCGGACTGACAGCTACCGAATTTGGGGTTGCGCGAAAAACGAATTGAAATAATTTATTGTAAACATGAACCGGGAACCACGGAGCGCTTATCCTGGAAGTCGAGAAATTTTATTAGCGGACTGACAGCTACCGAATTTGGGGTTGCGCGAAAAACGAATTGAAATAATTTATTGTAAACATGAACCGGGAATCACGGAGCGCTTATCCTGGAAGTCGAGAAATTTTATTAGCGGACTGACAGCTACCGAATTTGGGGTTGCGTGGGAAACGAATTGAAATAATTTATTGTAAACATGAACCGGGAACCACGGAGCGCTTATCCTGGAAGCCGAGAAATTTTATTAGCGGACTGACAGCTACCGAATTTGGGGTTGCGCGAAAAACGAATTGAAATAATTTATTGTAAACATGAACCGGGAACCACGGAGCGCTTATCCTGGAAGTCGAGAAATTTTATTAGCGGACTGACAGCTACCGAATTTGGGGTTGCGTGGGAAACGAATTGAAATAATTTATTGTAAACATGAACCGGGAACCACGGAGCGCTTATCCTGGAAGCCGAGAAATTTTATTAGCGGACTGACAGCTACCGAATTTGGGGTTGCGCGAAAAACGAATTGAAATAATTTATTGTAAACATGAACCGGGAACCACGGAGCGCTTATCCTGGAAGTCGAGAAATTTTATTAGCGGACTGACAGCTACCGAATTTGGGGTTGCGTGGGAAACGAATTGAAATAATTTATTGTAAACATGAACCGGGAACCACGGAGCGCTTATCCTGGAAGCCGAGAAATTTTATTAGCGGACTGACAGCTACCGAATTTGGGGTTGCGCGAAAAACAAATTAAAATAATTTATTGTAAACATGAACCGGGAACCACGGAGCGCTTATCCTGGAAGTCGAGAAATTTTATTAGCGGACTGACAGCTACCGAATTTGGGGTTGCGCGAAAAACGAATTTAAATAATTTATTGTAAACATGAACCGGGAACCACGGAGCGCTTATCCTGGAAGTCGAGAAATTTTATTAGCGGACTGACAGCTACCGAATTTGGGGTTGCGCGAAAAACGAATTTAAATAATTTATTGTAAACATGAACCAGGAACCACGGAGCGCTTATCCGGGAAGTCGAGAAATTTTATTAGCGGACTGACAGCTACCGAATTTGGGATTGCGCGAAAAACGAATTTAAATAATTTATTGTAAACATGAACCAGGAACCACGGAGCGCTTATCCGGGAAGTCGAGAAATTTTATTAGCGGACTGACAGCTACTGAATTTGGGATTGCGCGAAAAACGAATTTAAATAATTTATTGTAAACATGAACCAGGAACCACGGAGCGCTTATCCGGGAAGTCGAGAAATTTTATTAGCGGACTGACAGCTACTGAATTTGGGATTGCGCGAAAAACGAATTGAAATAATTTATTGTAAACATGAACGAGGAACCACGGAGCGCTTATCCTGGAAGTCGAGTTTCACCGCGTAGCGGACCCGAAGCGCGGGATCCGGAAGGTTGAGAACCCGGTACTCGAAATTTGCGGAGCGGACCCGAAGCGCGGGATCCGGGAGGTTGAG
Source organism: Neodiprion lecontei (assembly GCF_021901455.1). Classification (NCBI taxonomy): domain Eukaryota; kingdom Metazoa; phylum Arthropoda; class Insecta; order Hymenoptera; family Diprionidae; genus Neodiprion; species Neodiprion lecontei. Next base: position 27,070,972 of record NC_060262.1, read on the forward strand.
AACCCGGTACTCGAAATTTGCGGAGCGCGACTCTCATCCGTCCGCTCTACTGCGCGGTTGCTTCTAGACTGAGGAATTCGGCTAGCTGATTTTGAATTGGTGACGTCACTTTCTGAACATCCGACATCCAAACTTTCGTTTCGACCTTTAACACTATGTATGATGATGTATGATGTACGATGTATGATGTATGGTGTATGATGTATGATGTATGATGTACGATGTATGATGTATGATGATATGATATGACGTATAATGATATCAGTTCTCACATTCCAGACAAGAAATACGCACTTTATCTTTCCTGTCAATTGCAGACTGAAGCGGCTTGGCCCTTCGATCGTCAGGCGTGGACCAAAGATTCATTCTTCAGTTAACGAGTCAGCTAACGAGTGGAAATGTTCTTTGCTCTGAAAATCACGAAAGAAATTCAACTTAACCACCTTAGACTTCTGACGGAAAATTCAACGATTTAAAAAAATGCTGGAATCAATTCTTTGATGCACTGTTCCGAGGTCATTTAGCGAGAGGAATCGATTGCCTGCAACCCGAATATGCTGCAAGTGACGGATCAAGAGTTACAGCCGGAAAACGAAAGATTTTCTGCGTCATTTCTCTAACGCTTGTCGTTTGCTCTCTCTTACGTTTTTTTTACGTCTTCAATAATCCGATCAGTCTGGAAAGCGTTGTACTAATGTATTCTGGAGACGAAAAATCATTTGCTCCTAAAATCATGCGAAAAGGAAGGTAGAACACTTACCGTTTTTACTACGAATTTCCACAATTTTGAAAAATACTGCAATAGATTCTCCGATGACGAGTACCTGGCTATTTGACGAAGCTGGCCAAAGCAATCGCGGTTGTATTAACTGAATTGAAATAAATGGTCACTACAAAAATCGGAATAGAATATAAGAATTCAATGTTCAAAGAATTATTCTCTGATAAAATGTGTGCAGAAACTGAATAAACTTTTGAATATACACTGAATGTATGAACGCTTACTTCTCTCATCCTCTTACATGTTATTATACTTTCCTTAAACCAAGCATGAATTGAGTCGTTCTCTCACACACTCCGAAAAGGCAATTCATTACACGTGACGACATGCCGGTGGCCTATGAGCTGGAGCACAGGCGCTTCCGTTCCTTCTATTGGAGCGCCTGGCAATTTTTTCGAATTAGTTTCGAGTACATCAAAAAATATGGTCATTACCCACAAAAATACGTCCTCTGATCAAAAACGTATGCATTTAATCACTTCATATAAAAAAGATTCAAATATATACCTACTACTTTTAAATACATGTGTATTAATTCACAATGAAACCATGATTGAAACTTAACCCCTGCCACGCTGGGATTAGACTGAGCTCAAACTCATACAACTACAAATGATAATTAAGTATGAATAAAAAATAAAATGACTCATGCATTGAAAAAAATTCTGAGAAAAATAAAATAATTCTTGGAAATAATTTACACCTGAATCAATCAGACGACGAGAAGAAAGTTTTTGTTACACCTATTAGCTCTCGAAATATACCGATTTATCACTTTGACGAATTTTTTTGGTATCTTGGGAGTGTCCAAATTATTTCACATAAGAGGTCTTTTGGCAATAAATCTCCGTAATTGTTTTTCATAAGGATCCGTCAATCAAGTCTTGAGATAAAAAATGAAAAGCATAAAATGCCAATTTTCACGCCCCGTCGAAGATGGAGTGGATTATTGAGTTATCAGCCGCTGGGCACATGTTTTTCTGACCTTAGAAACATTTGCGATCGAATAATTTGAAAATCCCGAGACAGAGGTATTTGGCCCTTTCTATCCAGGGATACCTTTTAGGAGGGTGACTTTTGTCATTGATCCAACCGAATGTTATCTGAACGAACAAGCTCCTTCATTGTTGTTTAGAAAAAACTTTGTAATATTAAATAAGATGACCTGAAGCAAAATAGTATCAATTTGATGGGAACTTAATTACATGTGCGTAAGCGTAGTTCCGCCCCCCATGTGACATTACTTCGAAAAACACAGAAACAAGTATCCTCTACTTTTTCTGCTCTTTCAAATGCAATTAATTGCATCCAGATATGAGCAATAGGTTTTTAGTTACAAATAACTCGTAACATTCAACCCCCATAATTATTGACAATTTAACCCCATCGTAATCGGACAAAATGCATTTTTCATTATTCGCCATGCGAATTATCCTCCAATTAGGTTCGTTCTAATATCTCAACTGGAAGCCTGCGAAACTGCGAAGCTACCGCTGGGATGCCTGACTTTGGGGGTTGATTTCACCTCTTTAGAACTGTTTGTCGGGAGAAAAAAAAAATACCCGTCTCTTAGATTTCGATGAATAACATACCACAAAATAAGCGAAACCGGGGAGGGACTCCTCGGGCCTTACCTTGGTAGTCGATATTTGGCGAGCTAAGTTACTGATTGTGCGGCTCAGTACAATTTTGCGATAGAATTCAAAGTCTAACTTCTAAATTGTCCAAAAATGTCCGTTGGACGTCAGAATTCCGAGAAATCCCGATGTATGTACCGGAAGAGGCTCGCGTCACTCGTCGGTAACAGATTCTTTCATGAAGTCTTTCATGCACTACTCCGACGTAATTTTGCGAGAAAAATCGATTGGGCGCAGTCCCAATACGCTGCGATTAACGCATCGAAAGCTACAGCCGAAAAACGAGAACCTGTGTTTTCGACATTTTTCAGCAGGTGCTTTTTCGCTTGCCATTTCTCTCCTGTTGGTCCTACGCTGTTTTCGCTGCGTTTTCTGAGTTCCTGAGGGTCCAATTAGCAAGGTAGGGATCTTTTAAATCCAATCAGACACCGAAAATTTACGGCCACAAAAAAATGGGACGGGTTGTACTCCGGGAGTGCCGGCAGAAGTGAAAACTTAAACATCAACGTTGTGCATTTTTGAATATGTTGGAATGGTTAGGGAATAATTTCGCACGAATTGTTTTATTTATCAGTATAAAAGTACTATCATTTATGTGGTAAAATACAATATTCATTTATTGCGCTATCGTAGACAAACATGACAATTTATATTACACAAATAATATGCCCGTTGATTTTTACGATGTCTTTTTCTTTTTCTTCTTCATTTTCTTCCTTCGAATCTTTTTTTTCAATTTTTTTCTACGCTGACGCCATGCACATTGATATTTCCGATTTTTATTACTTTTCTTCTTTGGTTTTTCTGAAAAACGAAGATTATTTATTATTATGTTATTTCATTTATTGTCATTTGAAATTATTTGTTTGGAATCGTATTCTTTATGATTTTATACTTCATACACGTTTTCACACTCGATTAGCAAAGCACTGGATAAGCTCAGGCGCCCATCGCCACTCGGAGCAGGCATACATTTTCGCTGTACGGTAGAAAGAGAGGGGGATATTATCCCCTCTCCATCCGTCTTACGCTTTTTCGATCAGGCTACGGATCTGACGCGAGTTTAACATTTTGTACCCATCTACAAAAGTGCCAAGCGCCGCTAAAGAAGTTTTCACTTCAAAAACTAGTAATGGCCTTGATCGGCTGACTTCTAGACAACTTGTACAAGGTAACTCCTAGCGGACGTTTTTTAGGTATCTTGGCTAAGTTATCAGTCAGTAAGTCAGTAAGTTATCTGAAAACAGACATCTTAAAAGCAACTTTCATACACTGGTGTTTCTTGGGCTGATAACTCTATGGAATCGTGTCCTCTCCGTTTCTGTAAGCTCTACGCATCAGTATTGTGTGGAGTGTTGGCAGTTAGCGTGACATCGTAACATCATGTGCATCATGTTTATTTATCGAAATGCCGAAGCGAAGGGGGATACCTATCGAATAATATTGGCATCGAATCGAGATGAATCGTTGAAACGACCAACTGCAACGGCTCATTGGTGGAAAAATTATCCTAGGTGCCTGGGAGGTACGAAATAGTATATCGTGACCAGTGCTTTGCGGGTAAGTGGGCTTAAGGGCAAAAGAGGCCGTGTTATAGCGATCCAGTAACACCTTTATCAGCTGGTTCCATTTGCATTCTGTAAGATACAATAGTTATTTTCATATATAGCAAATGCGCATAATATAAAGATTTCCTGACTAGTGTAAAGTGCCGCACGACCTGAAGGCAAGTGCGAAACTCACATGAGTCAAGAGGTCTGAGGTCCCTACCCAGATAACATTTCCTGTAGCATCAGATCGTACGCTAGTTCATGATACATGCTTCGTTGGGACTCTGGTGCATGACTGATCGGCAGCGCCCATGGGCAGCGCTTTACGGCAGACTTAAGGCTGACGCCGACTAGACCGCGGCGGCCGCGGCGATTTTTCGCGAGTTCCAGGTTGGGAATATTTCGGCGGTGGGCCGCGCATCGCCGCGCATCGCCACCGTTTAATGTGATCACCCGACCGATGCCGAAATTCATCCCAAGTATGAAAATGGGGCAACCTGCGTTACTTTGGTGTAAATGGTTATGGTATTCAAGGATTCTTCTCATTCTCTCCGCTGTTCTTGCGAATAATAAATGTATTCATTTTTACATCTTAAATAAATCCTACAGATATTAAATAAATGTTACGTAAGTAATTGCTTCATTTTTAAGGAAATTAAAGTAAATGTGAGTTTTAGAACAACAAGTTATGATCAACGGATTATTTTGTGTGAAAATTTTTTTTTTTTATAGTTCGGGTATAATGCCGATTTCGTGAAGATTGTTTTTTATTTTGCGTATTAATTTTTATGCATAAGAAATGAGAGAGTATATTTTGAGCTAAAATTTATTTCATTTTTACTATACATATATTATATGTATAACAGGGTGTTTTAAAATAAAAAAAACTTCGATTTTCCAACGGGCCTCACCCGAAATAGTTAGTTTAGGTAGAAAAAAAAATTCTGGCGAAAGATGAGCATTGTCGGTTGAATGGAAGATCGGACACATTTGATTTTTAATCTTTTTTTCCTTTTTATCAAATTTATGATGGATAATTGTTAGTAAAATTTTTTTTCGTGTTTACAACTGCCAGCAGATCAGTTTGTGTCTTAAATAAGATGCTCCTGGAACTCTTTAGTTGATATTCAATAGGGACGTCTAACGGGTTTTCTGATTATTATTCACTTAAAATACATGAAAAACATTTTCTCACTCAGATTTAAGAGTAACACTATTGTCCGGGAGCTGACCGGAAAGGCTGCTCAGCGCCCGGTTTGAAACCGGGAGAACTGACCAGTACCCGGCCAGTTCCTGGTTTCAATTTCCGCACGGGATATATATTGCATATCTTTCAACCCCTAGCGTACGGACTATGTCTGATTTATCGCCACCGGTGAGTCGCAAAGGGCTGAAACTCGGTGGACTATCCAATCTGAGTATAAGCTATTAAAGACTAAAATTTCAGATCGAATTTCTGACGTTCCCTTCATTTGTCGTTAATTGGTGGAATTGCCCATATATACAATCCATTTATTTTTTTTCTTCAGATTCATGAATAAACAATAACACTTTTAAATCCGCAGCTGACGCAAAAGGACCTCAATGTGTCTGTTGAAAAACGAGATTTTAAGGGTGCCTGTTAAGGGTTGCGGTGAAATCGATATTTTTATAAAAGCATGTTTTTGTGTAGTATTCGCCGTGAACATTTCTGTCCTTGCAGATGTCGTGTACCCACTCTCTTTTCCTTCGACTTTGTCTCTCAGCTTCTTTTGCATAGAAACGCGACCGTAAATACTTCTTCATGTGAGCTATCCATAATGACTAAGCAAGAAGTAGTGGCAAATATACATGATTATTTATTGTGTGCCCATGATGACTGAGACAAATGGCGGTCATCGGATAATCGATAAATATCTCTTTTTCATAGAAACAGTATCGGCGGGTGGTCACAGCGACTATAGCTGTTTAGAATTGTTCTATTCGTTTAACCCTGCATTGTTTGTTGTTTTCCAAATATGTTTATTCAATTGTAAAAAATAATTCACACGTATGTACAAAATTACAATAAAACAGTTATAAAAACAGTTATATACATGTCAAACTACAATTACGACGAACTATATGATGCTGCTGAAACGGAACGAAAGTAATTATGAATGGAATATGCAACTGAATATTCACATAGATATGTTCAAATTTGAATATGAATCGGACTTTGATTGTGTAATTAATTTTATTTGAGTAGTAAGAAATTTGAGTATACTTCATAAGTCAGCACCTTGAATGTAGTACAAGTGTTCGGTTGTCAATGTGTATTAATTTAACAAATTGACAAATAATATTAAAGTGAAAGATGAAAAGGACCGCAAAAATCGGATCAAAGATTGCACAAAGTTTTATTATTATATGTGGAAATTGCTGTGCAGTAGGGGTGTGCGGGTACTGAAATTCTTCGGGTCGGGTACCCGAAAATTTCGGATTATCCGAAACTTTTGGATTACCCAAACTTCTCGAGTTCCTCAAAAATGTTGGGTTTGCCGAAAATTGCGGAGTTTTCAATAATTTTGCTCGTGACTGTTTTCGCTTCTCCAAAAATACCGGGATTTCTAAAGTGAGCAGAGGTTTGCGAAAATTTCGGACTACCCGCCGTTTTTCGACTAACCGAAGTTTCCGGACTACCCGAAGATTTCGGGTTTGCCAAGAAACCCGACCCGAACCCGAATTCGAGTACCCGAAATCTCGCGTACCCGCACACCCCTACTGTGTAGTATACATTGCCTTGAGCAGAATAAGAAAAATACTGTATCAGATAGTCCTTATCATAGATTAGAAATATAACTCAGGTTTCTGCCTCTGGATAGGTACAACACGCCTCCACAGAAAACAATAGATGATGTATGATATTGCATTGTCTCTATTTTATCTAATTTATAATTAAATAAATAAACACTTAATTTTCGTGGGATTTGTTATTTGTATTCCTTCAACTGTTAGTCATTTGTTGCGCTAGATAACTTTTTTGCACTCTTGAGGTTGCAATTAGACTAGGAAAGATCATACAAGTCGATTCTGAGACAAAAAGATTTTTAATAAAACACAGTAAGGCTTATCGTTTTGGATTTTAGGTGAAAATTTGTACGATATTTAATAATGCTGGACTCGATCCGTGGATGCACCTTATCGTTGTAATTTTGCGACAGGAATTGATTGCACGCTGTCCGATTACGCTTCATGTAACGAATCAAGAGTTTCAACCAGAAACATTCATAATTTCTCTGCTGCTGGTTCCTAGCCTCTTTACTTTTTGATGCTTTTTCGGCGTACCTGAGGAATCAACTAGTCTAGAAAGGGTCACCAAATCCATTCCTAGAAAAAAATTTCAGTCACGTAAAAATTGCAGCTTTTGATTATCCCTTTGAATTTTTTTGGTTCAAATCAGCCAGATTTTGAATAATGCTTGAATCCATTCCTTAGTGTATTATATCTCGACAAATATACATAATATCACGTTAACAGACACGATATTATTCTATACGTTTGATATGACATATAATTTTGGTTTTCCAGTAATGCTTCTGCTATTTCTTCTGCTGTTTACTAATCATTAATACTTGTAATGGGCGCTGAATGATTCTACGTGTGTTACCTCGATAATGTCGATTACTCTCTTATTCCCGACCAAGTGAGTTCTGTACTTTTTGTATACGTTTCACATAAGCTGCTCTAATGTCGCTACAACATCAGAAGGCTATCGTTTTTCTGCGATGTTTGGGCTGAAAAACTTCTCGTCTTAGACTCGCTTTTCAGAATGCTCCTTCTCCTACTTGAACCTTTAGAAATGCAAAACAAACGCATGGAACATCTTAGGACCAATAGTTGAGAAAATGGGAGGAAATTTTTAGTTTTTAGGCCAAAACTTTTAATTCGGTATTCGCAGCAACTTTAGACGATGCGCAATCATTTTACCTCTTAAAATGAATTCAAGACAATATAGAGTCCCAATAAATGTATTTTAGAATTTTCCATTATCGTCCGAAAATGGACCGAAAAAATGCAGAGGGGAGTCGTTCGCAGCGACTCCAAACTGCGCGCAATCGATTCCTCCCGCGAAATTACGTCGATATAGTGCATCACTATATAGGTTCATAAAATTAATAATAACGCTGTGATAATTCGCGTCAAACTATAAAAAGTAAAGAGAAGCAGTTAGTTTTGTCTGATTTCATCGGTACGATCATATCAACAGAGTACGCCCGATAATCATTCTCAACTCTGGTCTTATCTATGCTATATTTGATTTCGTTATCGACTTATCTGATAAACGGTATTTATATATAATAGGTGTGGATATGGAACCAGGCAAGGAGGGCGGTACCTGGTTAGCGTTATCAACGGAAGGACGATTTGGCGCCCTTCTAAATTTAACCGGAGAAAAGAGATCGACCACAACGCCAGGAGAGGGCCGCGGCTATCTTGTCAAAGATTACATTATTTCAGATGTATCCGCAGATAAATACTTGGCAAATCTTTATGAAAAAAACCGTTATGAACAAATCTATAATCCCTTCAATTTGATATTGGTCAATCTATGGTATGTTACATCCGAGTGTTTACGACTTATATTATTACGCATTATATTTAAGAAGATTGATAAAACTGATTTTTATTGTAAACAAACTATTTTTCATATTTTGACGAAAAATATATAAGTAATTACAATCACAAGCATTATAAGTTTTGGTGATGTTAGTCCCAGTACAAAAGTGACTGCCTTTTCACTTACTACGGCTTCAATTGACATACAATGTTTTTTGTCAGGAATACTCATGTGTCTCTCCTATGCAGCGCCGAAAATTCTGAAGGACCAGAAAAATGTCTGGATACCATTTTAGGTTTTGGGAATAGTCCTACGGGTCGACCTCTCAAAAAAGTTACGTTAGGGAAGGAAAGATTTAAAAACATCGTTCAGGACGCAACTATTTTGGACCAAGACAAAATAATTGAAAATCTCATAGAATTCCTCAGATGGAATGAAAAGTATAGAAATCGATTAACTTGCACAGTAGTAGCTCTTTTAGATTTATTTCTAAATAGCAATATTTAAAAATTAGTTTGTAAAAAATAAGAAATTCTAATGTAAAAACTTTCCTTCTGTAGACATTTGCCTGACCCAGAACTCGAAAGTAGAGCTCCGAATTGGTATAAAGATTTGAGTTCAGTTTTCGTTCATATCCAGGATGCAGAGTACGGAACTAGAGCACACTCAATATTGATGGTGGACGGATCGAACAGACTTACTTTTGTAGAAGAAACTTTAACGCCAGATGCGTCGTGGAAGAGACAGACTTTTACGACAGAATTACAGATATTTATGTAACAGATACTGTATATATCAACTCATTACGGATTGCCAGATTTATAGCTTAAAATTACTTTTCAAAAAAAAAAGGTTGAATATTATAATGTTAAGCTTTGTTTAAGGTTAAAAACAATATTGTACCTCAAAAGTAAAAATACTATGTAACTAATTATAAGAAAATTAAAAGACGAGAAAGGATTCAGATAACTCCATTCACTCGATCTCCTCGTCTGTACTTTCATCTGTCCCATCCGTAAGCAATTCTTCGGACATATCTGTTATGGAGCCAGCTGACACAGTGGTTGACTCTTCAGTATTCTGCTGAAAATCAATGGAAAATCGATATTTTCAAGATCTAAAGGTGTATGTACCTTCATTAACGGAATTCTGTGTCAATAAAATTACTAATCATAGTGAGTTTCAAATTATTTACTAATTACAACGTTACAAACCTCCATTTCAATTGCTTGTCCTTTTATGTCTTTGTTTATCAAATTCCCCATCCAAAACGCCTGCGAACTGTTGTTCAGCACAAGCATTCCTTTTACACTGAAGACTAATTTCTCAAGTGTTGATTTGGCAACAGGAACGTATTTGGCTAAAGTCGTGTCACCTGTTACCGTGCTGTGGCAACACAGAACGTGGAGATACCTTGTTCCTTCTGTGTAAGTTTATAAACATTTGATCATAAATTGATTTTTTCCCTAGGTACAGAAATTTGTTAATACTCAAAAAAAAATATAATTACACTCGCTCAATAAAGAAAAATTGTGCTTCGTAATGTGGTTTTGAACAAATAGTTGTCACTACCTCACAAATATTATGCACAATGAAATTTGTACCTTGCAATTGTTTTACAATTCCCGTTACTTCTTCGACGTGATATTTTAAGTTATGCTCAAGAACTGGCATGCCAGAAGTTATGAACAACCTCAATAACACGGGAATACGTTGCAAAAATAGGAGCCAATTGGCCTTGACCTCCATCATCTTACAAATTCGAACAATTCTTTGCACACCAGTTGCAACAGAATTCCAAATTTGTATTCTTTCGCCATCTCTAAAAAGAAATAAGCGTATACTTCTGATGTATTCACCAAATTCAACCACTTATACCATTTGACTGTAGCCAAATACATTGGGAATAAATTAAAATATATCTATCTTGTACGATAAACAATGTTATACATTACTGTTTCATTATGGTTACCTTTTAACTACATCTAGTGATTTCTTGACACCTTCGATTAGTCCTAAAAAAATTTGATTGAACAGTAAATTGAAGGTGCTTTTGGTAATAGAGAGTATTCTGGCTAAGGAGTCCTGAGGTTTTGACAATTTCTCAGTTTCTTCTGGCAACCACTTTAACAGTGTTACCACAGTGTCTAAGGGATCCGGTTCATTGTTGAGCCAACTTTTCAAAAGAGTCTTAATGGCAGATCTATAGGATGAAATATTCCGCTTATCTTCAGGCCAATCAAGACACAAAAATCCAAACGCCATTTTTGCTATCAGTGGACACAAAATATATTTTAAGTCAGTAAAAGTTTCTACAAACGATACATGTCAAAGTATTGAGTACGATATTAAAGGTTAATTATACAATACAAATTTAACAAAACGAAAGGAGTGAATAAATTTATCATTTTACTTATATAAGTCCCATGTAAATTATTTTTTCAGATACTGTCTAAGTAGGTACAGCAAAATTAGTTACGTATTCCTCAGTTTATTGAATTAAATCATTATGAGTTTCTGTACACTGGTATAAATAATGGGTTTAATCGTTATGATGAGAAAACTGAAATTGTAAACTATCAGGTGTAATACTAAACCAATATCAAGTTGCAAATGGTAAATGTTTTTAGATAGTGCAGCTGTAACATCACTTACCCAAATTTCCTCTATGTTGACTAGCGAGACTTTCTGAATGTTGTATCAAAGCTTCATACAAATTAACAAGTGCAATTGCAACAGGAATTCGCGTAGCAACGTCAGCTAATGATTCGACATATGAACATGATTGAGTTACCAATTCTTTGCAGGATCGCAATAACGTGTTCATTTCATCAGTCTGACTTGCAACAATCCTCAATGCCTCTGAAATTATTTGTTCGTTATTCTTATACAACTCAACAGATATGCATTATTTAGAATTTTTGTTAAACATTATATCTCTGCATGGTTAAAATAATAAATAAGCATTCCCAAGGAAAACTCACCTCTCAGCATTTGGTTGTTCACAAAGTTATGAAATCCTTTCCAATTGAAAATTGCAGCCAGAAGACTCAACAGTAATTGCAAGCATTCTCTATTCTGAATATCATCTTTATCACGTAACTCAGTTATTACCTGGTCCAACTTACTACATACCTTGGGCAATAATCCAACCAAATCTCTCATAAACGATTGAGAAGCTTCATTTTCCAACATTCCCAAGAGTTCCTTAACTATGAAACATACTTGAGCTATTGTGATCGTTTTTGGTCTACTTTGAGTCAATCTTATTTCCATCGAAAAATCGAGAAGATGCGCTATCTGCAAACATGAAATTATTGGAAAGAACCCAGTTCAAAGCAGCAATAAAATGATTGTACAGGACTGGACTCATTATTTGTATACCTTTGCATCTAGCTGTCTAAAATAAGCAGGGTTCTTCGAAATTAGATCAAAACCTGATTCCCAGCAAGACCATTCAGAAAGACTGCCGGATTTGTCTAGAGAGGTTTTATTACCACGTTTGCCCGTTCTTTTTTCGACCTTGCAAAACGGCGGTGATGGAAAATAGTGGAAATAGCATACTGGTGGTTGATAGTGAGATCCAGTCATTGCTAAATTCATGCTTAGTTCGGCTTGAAGATTCATTAAGTGGTCCAACCGTTTTAGTAAAATTCTTTGCATTGTGCTGTCTGTTTGAGTTACAAAGCCACTAATTGTTTCTCTGAACCTTTAATAGATATTGTATCAGAAATTTACGTTAAGAAGATTTTACTATTTGCATTTATCATAAAGACATAATAGCTTACCAATTGATGCAATGAAAAATTTGATCCAGTGAAGCTTCATCCGGGTCATTGAGATCTCTCGGTAGGAAAACTGGGCACGCCAATAGACCATCAATCAATGATAGGTCACCATCACTTCCTCTCATGTGGCAAGCTTTAATGAGCCGAAATAAGGCCGACACTGCTGAACCGTCTTTACCATCACCAAAACTCACTCCAAATTCATCATCCACGGGTGATTCCGCTTCTGAATTAAGTGAGAATCGCACCGACAAAGGTCCACTAATGAAAATATCAAACACCTTTTGATTTCTTATGTTAGATTTTTGAAATTGTCATTTTTGATTCCGCAAAATTGTTCCCGGGAATAAGCTTCATTACTTTACGCAAATTAGAACTGTCTGTGACAAGATATGATGATGGTAAACTTAATGGTATGTATAATATTGCTGTGAATTTGTAATCTTTTCAGTTCTGTACGTAATCAGAGTATGATATTACCAATATTAGAATAGAAATGGCCAAGGTATTTTCGCTCAAATATTTTAATTTTGTACTAAAAAACATGAATATATCTAGACAAAATCATTACCTATACTCTGTCACTTTTGTGAGATAGAGATCAGATAACTCAGCTGTAAAATGATCCGTGATAGTTTCCTTCAAAAGTTTTTCATCAAAGTCCGGGGTATTTGCAATAATATCTGCCATTTGGTCATAAAACAAAGCCCGAGCCCTGGAGCAGCTCTTCACAGCCTTTATTGCTTGCTCTAAACAAAATAAATAGTGATAGAATCAATCAATATCCCAGTGACATGCCCTGAATTACTAATATCTATACTTCATTTCAAATAATAACAATAAAAGTCTTTCGACTTGCCAAATAATTGTAATGCGCGTTCTACGGTCCTTGGATATGCTGCTGCATGTTTAATAGCCATTAGTGCTCCTAAGACACCCTTGCATTTGGTCCTAAATGAACGTTCAATTTAGCAGCTTTAATTGAAAATAAAGTATTAAATATTGCAATGCCTACCTTCATATATCGCTCAAATGGTTCATAAATTTATGCGTAATGGGCGAAAATACATGATTTACCTGTCATTTAAATAAGGAAACAATAAGGTAATAAAGAAATATTTTAGGAATATTCTTTGTAGCTAATATTTTGGTAGACTTTTTAAATAAAGTAGCAAGACTGTTCTAGCCAAACATCTTAGCATACAAACATACTCACACTGGTCGCACTGGAAGCGAAACTCTTATAGTAATTTTTGAAAAAACATGAAACAAGAATAAATATCTGCTATTACTCACACTGGTTTTGACGCAGCCAGTTGCTTCAATAGAACAATGTCCAAGTCAGCTTGCAGTGCTTCGGACGTTGAATTAGAACTCATGCATAAACCGTGTAACAAATCGCTGACAGTAGCAACCTCTTCCAAGTCGAGTTCATCAACTTCTTCAAGAAGAGTCCTTAGATGATGGGAATGTTTTTGTAAATGTTTCCTTTCATTTTCATCACGTGCCATCTTACTGAGAATTGCAAGGGCATTTTTTGATGTTGCCGTTCCAGCCATAGTTAATTTGATAATTTTTGCAAGGACTTCTTGTTGCTTGTGAACAGTTTCGGCTTGACTTAGAAATAATAATCGAAACCATTCAATTGCAAATTCAGCATACACACGATCACCAGCTTTTAATAGATGAGAGGCCAGAGTAATTGCCACAGACTGTAAATCTCTAGCCACCTTAAAGAAAACGCGATTTTTATTTGGTGAAGACATAATATTGTATTATCCTATACCACCCAATTTTCATAATATTTTAATGATATAAATTTTTCGAACTTAATCAGGTTAGTGCTGAGTGGAGAATCAATACTTTTGTACTAAATTAATAATGATATTAGGGATAATAAATTACTAAAATTTCTGAGCACTACTAGAAAAGTTATGCTTTCTTATGGATGTATTAATTTGACAAATAATCAATGTGGGATTATCTCGTAATTAAATTCAAAAACAGGGCTTATTTTCAACATATGAACTTCCTTAAGTTTGACGAGAAGTGAAATTATAGTCAGTTACACACTACATACCTCTTTATAATCGTAATAAAGAGATTTTAATAAGCTGGGCCTATAAAAACCAGATCGGACCCGATTTTTCACCAAAGTCTCAACGTTCTTTTTTTTTGCACTGTTACTTGAGAAATTGAGTAACAACATAATCAGGTCCAGTGGTTTTGGATCCTTTTTAACACGTTGCACAACAGTTAATGCAGCATCAGCTATTTGCTTGGACACTTGATTTGACCTTTTTAGGGCAGCAACAGTCAGAACTTGATTGGTAAAACATTCTTCGATATTTTCACCAGCAAGTGCCTGCATGTCTATGGATCGAATAGCCATTAAGGCCTTTATACAAGTTTCCGGAAGTAATGACTCGGCCAAAATAAATCTACAATATGAATACATAATTGTAATACAGTAGCAACCTATTGAGCAGAGCAATATGGTATTAGAATAGAAGAGCATACTGAGCCAGAATTGAATTATTTGTATCTCTATTCGTAGTAGAAAGATAAATAATTCAATTGTTAAAACCTTGTTATAGTAGGAACGGCATTCAATTTTAAATTCTGTTGCAGCAATTCGAAGCACTTCTCTCTAATCCTTCCCAAATAGTCTTTACTCAGGGTCAAACGGGATATACAATCTAGTATGACCTCTGTCAATTCTGGGTTGTCATCTAAAAGCTTACTGAGTATTTCACCAATAATATGATGCTGGGCATCAATGACAATGTCGGGTAAGTACGATATTATTTCACTTTGAAAACACGTTTGAGCTGATTCCAGCAATTCTTGAAGCTTTACGACAAACGTGTTGGGTTCGACAATCTGTTCCAAGAATTTGAATTGTCTTAATAATGTACCTGACCAAGGAACATCGCTTGGCGTTTCTCTGAAAGTATGTGTACAATTAGAGAATATTAGGGACTACACTTGCTTGTTATACTTTCTTAGGCATCAGGGCTGGGCGCCTCATGGTGAGCAATTCGAAGGTTTATCACTACATTCCCGGAAAAAAGTGTTATAAAAACGTTTTGGTATATGGTTATAGACAAATTGGTGAAATATTTAACTGTTGTTTGTATAATACAGAGAAACCGAAGATAGGGATAATATAGACATTGGATATTTTCTTTCCAAAATTAGGACTTGGTGACTAGTATGAGGAAATAAACTTACATTGTGAAAAACATTCTTCTCTAAAATCAATTTGGAGACTTATGTATCTGAGTACACATTGATGACAGATAGGTCTTAACAATAGGGAAAATACTCACTCAACGAGTACAGCCATAGCAAGTCGGTCCAAAAGCGATACAGAAATGCCTGTCTGAAGAGGTGAAACATGTAGTAGAATTCGTGCAACAGATTCAGTATTCTCATCAATTAAAACATCTTGATTATCATTCACAGTTTGTTCTAATACATTTTGAAGATTATCTACATTCTCGATGTATTGTGTCCAATGTTTAATAATTTCCTCTTTATCGTATTGTTTTGAGCTCAGTAACTTATTTAAATTATTAACAATATCACAGCGACTTTTACCTGGAAGGTAAAATAGTTAGAGGAGTAACTATATGAAGAAAGTACAGTGAGCGTCGATTATCAGACTTAATTGGAACTGGGCATCATTCCAGTAATCGAAAATTTGGGTAACCAAACATTGTTGGAAAAAAACACTTATTGGTTGAACGTAATAGAATATGTACATGAAACATTAGATTCAATATCGGGGTTTGCCTTTTCACAGCTCTGCGGATGAGTGATAACTGACATTTTGGATAAACCTAATCATCATTCGGATAACTGACGATCCAATAATCGACGCTCTACTGTACCAACTTTCAGCATCGCAAAAACTAAGTTTCTTACATAATTCATTGGGGCCGTCGTCAGTAATAATGATACCAGCGTGTTTCAGGAATTGCCTCAAATAATTAGCCACATTTTTTTCCATCAGTGATTTCTTAACACTTTGGCCGCGTGACATTCTGGAATGTTGGGGAGATTTTGATAAACTCTTTTGTTCAGCAATGCAGTTGCGTTTCCGCAATCTTGTTGCAGGGCTATCTAACAACTGTGACGGAGATATTTTCCCATGTTTTCGTGAGCCTTTTTTAGGTGAACCTTCGTTAAACATGTCATCATCTGTACTTTCATCTTCTATAGCATCTGGTTTGTTTCTACCAATTCGTTCATTTTTTTTTCTCTTTTGGGGAGTAGTTATGTTTTTCACTGCGGATTGCCTAGTTGCACCACTTAATCGCTTCCTGCTGAGTGGTTCAAATTCTTCGATATCCTCATCTTCTTTGGAATTCTTCACCGCGGATTTCCTGGTTGCACCACTCAATTGCTTCCTGTTGACTGGTTGAAATTCTTCGGTATCCTCGTCTTCTTCTGAATTTCTTTCAACTGAACAGCAAGTTTCAGAACTATTGCCAGATATTTTAGATGGAGTAATTGTTCTGACGCTTATTCTCCTTTTCCGACTTGCAACAGTTGGAGTACATTCTGAATCTGAAGAATTGCTTCTATGTAGTCTCTTACGTTTTGATTCTGGAGTTTTAGGTACAGCAGGGCTAATGGCAGTTAATTTTTTTGATGCCTTGGCAGGAGTTTTACTTTTATTCAGCTTCTTTGATTTCGTTACAAAGGTTCCATTGTCATCCGAATCTTCTGAAAATATTACGCGCTCGGGCGAAACACTCGCTAATCTTGCACGCTGACTGACATTTTCCACATTTCTTGATTCTGACATTTGCGTACTGGTAAGCATTCTTCCTTTCTTTCTATTTGAACTGGACCAAACTGGAGATTCATCTCCTGAATCATCTGTCAAGTTTTCTTCACAGGTTTTAGATCCTTCTTTCAATGGTGTTTGTTTTTTAGTTTCGCAGAGTTCATCCTGATTATTGATCGACAGCCTAGAAGTTCCGGTCTGACCAAGCAGACTTGGCATCTTCTTCAATCTTCTTTTATCCATTCTTGCATGTATTAACTGCAACATTAGCAGCAACAATCTTCTATTAAATTTCGTCTCTATACTTTTTTATACCTGTTTCTAGTAGCACTTTAAAATCGTTAAAATAACATACAAAGCACAAGAATTAGTAAATATGAAACGTAGTGATACGAAAAATAGTATAGAATTCAAACTGGGGAAAAATAAACAGATACTCGATCTAAACTCAAATTTATAATGGACTAGCAGCCCATTCCGGTTTCACACGGGCATATAATAATATAATAAAAGAAAATACACAATGTTTACAGTGAGTTTCTAATAAAATAATATTTATATTATTACATAATATTATTATATGCCCGTGCGAAGCCGGGATGGGCTGCTAGTTTTTAATAAAAGGACGCTCATTGTGACGTAACTATAAAAGATAGAGACATGCTGTCGCGACATTTTTTATAGATAGTGATGTGTCCTGAAAAATTGTAATACATCATTTTGTTCTATCATTAATAGTTTTCGCAGCACACGCGATTGAAGGAAGTTTTTGGTTTATTTTTTTACAACTTGGGTTAGATTATTCAAGTTTTAGTAAGCATCCGTAATTTTTTTGAAAATGAAACATAGCCTATGTCACTCGGGAATAGTGTAGCTTGCCAACGGTGAAAGAATTTTTTAAATCGGTCCAGTAGTTTCGGAGCCTATTCATTTCAAACAAACAAACAAACAAAAAATCAAATCTTTCCTCTTTATAATATTAGTATAGAAGTATAGATAGTATAGATGTGAAGACTTGATTAAAGCTCAAAATTTTCGCAATTATTGAATTTCAAGAGTGTAATTTGAATCGGTAACAATATGCATATAGACGTACACAATAAAATTACCATCAACAGATAGTATTTTATTGTTTTCATTCAGAAATGATTTCAAACACCGCTGTAAACAAAAACAGGATTGGTCCGGATCTTACGAAACGTACCAATAACATCGCTTCCTGCAGTGTGATGTCAAGTTATAACTACACATATACGCGGGCGCTTATGAACACTGTAGAGTTCAGTGCTTAAGAATTGTACCGTGCAGCGTACTACATGCATAGGCTGTTGGGTCCGCCAAAACGTGTCTGAAAATCTCAATGGACAAAGTTCGATATTGGAAAATGTCAAAAGTATTGGGAATATGTATGTTAGTCTCACCTGTCAGATTCTGTAAATAATAACTTGT
Organism: Neodiprion lecontei; assembly: GCF_021901455.1. Lineage (NCBI taxonomy): Eukaryota > Metazoa > Arthropoda > Insecta > Hymenoptera > Diprionidae > Neodiprion > Neodiprion lecontei. The sequence continues at coordinate 27,089,554 of NC_060262.1, forward strand.
TATAACAAACTGTACGATTGAGATGTACACCAGGTTAATTGGAGAAAAACTTGAGAAAACTATTGCTAAATGTGTATCAAATTCGTTGATGAGCAGAATGTTCTAACAAGTTGCGATCGGTGGCCGAAGACTGTGGCCACAGCCGTGCCAGCGATATATGACGAATACGAAATATACAAGCGTATAGATAACAGGGAACGGCTCCCGCGTTTTGCGTTACCAATTTACATTGTTTGGACTGGCACAGATAATGTATAAAAGTAACTAGGGCTAGGGAGATATGTACGAAGTTGAGGATATCACACTGATTTTGATATAATGTAGCGAGATGCGTCGCCACGTGACTCAGATACACACACGTATGGAAGCGAGTGCGTATGCCGGCGTATGCGATTCTAAAGTCGAACGGCTTCGGCGCTTGCGAGAACTAAATTTCGATTTGATAAAATAGTCAACACATAAGGCTGGCAAGAATGGCCGCTGTTCTAGGAAAGTTCAGAGCTTTACAGTCGGTGTTTGGCAAAGCAAATTTGCCAGCCCTTACCTCGACAAGGTATTTAGAACCATTGAGAAATAATTAAATCAAGTTATTTGCTGTGTTCGTTACGCATTTTTTTTACAGATGTAAAAAAATATCGAACGAATCTTACACGTACATACAATATATGTTCACAGATTCGTGGCAAGGTCGTCTGAACGTCAGGATACCAGCGAGGGATGGCTAAGCAAACTTACGGTCAGAAAAATCGAGCCGACCAAAGAATCCCACTCGCGGATGCTATCGGATAAAGAAATAATATATGGGCTAAGCACGCATAATATACGTCCAAATTCTATGGACAAATACCTGGTCAATTAGTAAGTTTCGCCCGCCAATAGTAGTCATGTGACCTTTTCTCTGTATTTTTTTATGATCCACAATTGCCTAAAAGCTCAGAATTTTCACACATTTAGACAATTAAACACAGAACAGGAAACGGATATAGAATTTGTTGATTCTATTGTTAAAAATATCGTTCTCAGCGTTCTTGTTATCATCCATTTTTATACCTTGTTATGCAATTGGAAGGCAAAGAAATAGATAAGCGACTTATGGTTCAGACTCCAAAATAAAAACAACTCATTATGTTGCACAACATAATAGATTGTCAAGTCAATCAGTAGGGGAAACGTGTTTTGCATGACATCCGATGGACAAATTATACTGTTGCTATATTATTAAATGGATCGAAAGTAGGAATAAAAAACTTACATTCATTTAATTTCAGCCAAGAATATGTTAATCTTATTCATTCCAAGAAATCAGATCTACAATGCGATCTGATTGGTTCTTGGGTCGTCGAAGTCGGGGATATGGACCAGGCTTTGCATCTTTGGAGATATACAGGAGGCTACGAACGAGTTGATAGAACTCTGTCAACATTATCACAGAATGAGGTGAAATTATTGCTTCAATTCAATTGCCAATTCATTGAAATGTTATCGATAGGATTAAATTTACCTTATATGTTTTTTTTATCATGAAAATTTTTATATCCGTGTACTACAGCCATCTACTGTTATTTTTACAGCAAAAGGCATTACATGTGATTTTCCTTAGTATTTGGGTTTTACTTGAACCTTAAGATCTTCAATTTATTAATTTATTTCATAAGTAACATTCACTACTCTGGATTCGATATAAATAAATTAATAAAATTATTAATGGAACTTTTTTGTTTCAGGCTTATCACAAGCTCATACAGGAGCAGGGCAGTTATCTGAGGTCCCGACATCTGCAGTACCTGTTGGCGTTCAGTTTTTGGCCGCAGTTGGTGATGAGGGAAGGTCCCAACATATACGAAATCCGTAGCTATAGTTTAAAACCTGGTACCATGATAGAATGGGGTAACAATTGGGCACGGGCAATTAACTACAGACGTAACAATGATGAAGCATTTGCTGGATTCTTCTCACAAATCGGACGGTTATACAATGTCCACCATATTTGGGGTGAGGTTTTCTTTATTTTTTTAAACCTCTATATAGCAGGCTACACCTTGGGTCCCCTATTTCCCCTATTTTATTTCAGCCCCTATTAGCACTCTAAAACTGAAGGTTTCCTTTAAATGTACCCTAAAACAGTCAATTTTCCCCTAACCCCCCCCCCCCCCTCCCGCCTCCCCATTTTTACCAATCGGGTACTTTTTTTTTTCCATAAAGTAAAATGGACAGAAAAAATCAATTTGATTACTTGAGAACAATGTTTATCAAAAATTAAATAACACATTGTGGAAATATAAACATTAGACCTCGGCATCAAACTAATTTTTTCAGACCATTATACTTTATGAAAAAAAAAGTAATTAAAAAACATCCACAACTTCAGTGTATTTTACAGTCAAAATTTCAAGTGTGCCCCCTGTCTCGTGTTAATACTATGCGAAAATTTTTATATTTACAGGAAATTTTTTTTTATAATATTAACATATCTTTGGGGTGCAAATGAAAAAATTACAAAACGAACAAAATAATGGGCACCCTAGTGTGAATCTAATTTTGTTCTATTTGGTCAATACTATAAAAAAATATTGGGACCCTAATACCCCCTGTTTTCACGAAACTTTTCCTCATTTTCCCTAAAATTACCTGGCTTAAGTACTGTGAAGCCTGATATAGCTATTTGTTGAGATTAGTTGGATTGCAAAATTATGTTTCAATTTTTCATGCACCTGTAAAATAATTAATACCCATTCCATATAACAAGTTATAAAAAGATGAAAACTCACGTGGATGCATTTGGTTTGCAGCTTACAAAGACTTTCAAACGAGAAAAGAAACCCGTGAAAGTGCTTGGCGGTCTCCGGGATGGGATAACTGTGTTGCATACACAGTGCCCCTCATCAGAGAAATGCATTCTCGTATTCTGAGACCTGTATCATTTTCGCCTACAAAGTAATTACTCTGTAAGTGCCATAAGGTGAAATTATTTGCATTTGTACAATACTTATTACCCATTTACCTACCTACCTACCTACCTATCTATCTGTGTACATCATAAATTATAATACCTACTGTAATATTGTTGAAAAATTGTAATATTGTACACCTCGGATAAATAATGTAGAAATTGAAGAATACAGTGGCTACGACTCGACTAGTGAAGAATAGTTGCTCATTACTTAAGTATCATTAAGTATATAATAACAGCATACCCCTGGCGTCTGTTCTCAATACATTAGATTGTGAATGAGTGTTAAAGTGTAATGAGCCTTAAAGAAAACAAAACTTGTATGTTTAAAAAATATGAAATATCCGCAAAAAACACGTTGTCCAACATTCTTTACCCTCTGTTCAAGTAAATGCTTTTTCTTCAGAGTGGCTAATCATTTTTGCAGAATGATTTCCATGATATTTCCAGGTTTTTCAGAACCAAATTTATCTTATTTTTCGATTTCAAATTAATTGGTAGACCAGGACAACCGATGATTCATTGATTTCATAAAACAAAAATATGTCTCAATATCATTGATTTACTGTAAATATTGCTAGTTCCGTAACTTAATATATTGGCAACTCCTATTGTATGATACATTTACCTTACCTAGCGTGATACAAGTAAAGATTGAATATTACGTCGCAACTACAAAGACTGCATGTGATAGTTTGTTGAACATATATTATCCGTTTCATGAAAAAAATGAACAATCACTGATGTAATGAATTATGATGCTTATTACTCACGAACGAAGCTGGCAACTGGCAGTAGCATTCTTTGTGTGCTATGTAATGATTCACCTTCCTTTTTCTCTGCAATAATAGATTTACAGTTTGAAATTCTAGTGTACTTGAAGTAGCTGAGTTTGTCTGAACTGGAAACTCATCTCTATGTTTATACCGATATTCAATTACGTTGACAAACATTTGTTTTGAAGGAAAATGTCGCTAAGGAAACTGCGGTTTGACAAGATCCAGAGTGACATATGATTTGATATTTTCAATTTTTATTATCTAATCAGCATAGTGGTTTTGAGTGGCTGAAGTGCATGTAACAAACGTTGGTCTAATTGTTTTAATGTAGCACACGCTCACTCTGCCCCATCCATCAGTTTAGTTAAAAAATGTATTTATACTCTACCTAAACTTAAAAATAAAAATAATTAATTATGATAATAATTATTATAATTATTAAGACCGACGATACATCGGATTACTGACAATGCGTGCGTTGCTTATTCATTTTTTTTTCTTGATTGGTTACTTGCTATAAAGGTATTGGTTTTCTTTAGTTTAATTATATATGTATATAATAATAGAGAATATTTATCTATACTCGTATGTACCTATTTCTGTTTATAATCAAGTATATGTTTATGTTACTTTTTTTAAGTGAGCATGTATGACCATACGATAAGCTCACAAATTAGATTCACACAGGGCCCATGATACACAAATAGGGAACACGTTACAATTGCTAAGTATGCGGATTAAGGTTTCTATTGTTACTAATCATGTAAGTTTTTATGTTTGTGAATTAACAGAAATATACTAAATTTATCTCCATCATAGAGATACAGGTGTTTATATCTGGAATATGATATTTATGAAGTTGAAGTTACAGATATTCTATTCACTTCACATTATATGATTAGTGGAATATATATGAATAAATAAACTTGGCAGGTAAGCTGGCTTCTGAAGAAGCAAGCATGAGTCATGATGATTGTTATAAATAAATGACTGAACATTTTTCTAATTCGATGTGTACTGGAGTTGGTGCTAAATACATTTTTCACCTCCTTTCATATGTTATTTTTCGTGCTCAAATACAGCTTTCAGTGAGGTTACTCAGTGTGACTTGATATTATTGAGATTCCAGTGTTTTTCAAAATTCACTATTATGTATTCATTTTGAACTTGAAGACGAAAAAAAATCAGTAACAAACAATCTACTGATCAATAATATTCACAGGTCAATTAAGACTGTTCGAGATCAATGGAATGAAAGAAAATCGACATTTTGATCACCAAAGGCATCATTCTTTAGGCATAAAAGATTATGGAATAGGACATAATGTTAATTTTGAAAAATTTGTGTACCAAATCTAAACACCATTATTCTGGTATTCATTTATGGAGCTGTTGCTGCTACAGTAAAAAGAATAAAATGTAGTTGTAAGATGTTGAAAAAATAAGCAACATAATTTGTCACGTTACTTTAGTTGCATGATATTAGATATGTTCCTAAAATTAAATTAAGAGCACCCGTTTTGGTCTAACAAGTGGAATGAATATGCTGATAACGGAACAGGCTGGTGAAAATTCGATGAACCGTGAGTTTGCAACATTGCAATGCTAACGTTATCCCTTTTTGTTGCATCGTAGTGACAGTTTTACGATAAAGTGCTACAACCAAAAAATTGGTTTTCAACTTGGGCCCTCAGGCTTAGTTTTCTATAACTTTCTAGACCTCGGTTTACATAAAAAATACCGCTACGTGAAACGAAATTACAATTTGCCTAGTTAAAGCCTGATACTGCGTTGAAGCGTAACTTTGGAGAGTATCTGTAAACATCACTGTCTACAAGTTCTAGTCGACTTACCTAAAGTTCCATTTCGTAACAATAAACATAGCAAACAAATATTTACAAATGCTGACAACATCGAAAATTGATATTCCAAAGTGGTATTTTTTACTAAATTCAAATAATAGTTACGATTGAAATGGAATTAACTTTCTCATGTATAACCGCAGTACAAGATTAACAATTTGTGCTACATATAAGACCCGATTTCTTAAGTTGCAGATCGAATGGTTTTATCCGTAATTAAAAAGTAATAGAAAAGATGATTCTACAATACCAATAAGGAGTAATCGATTTCATATTATAAAATTTCTTTTCTGTTTTTAATTTTCATCAATTGCATTCAAATGAAAACTACGGAAATCGATACGTTAATAGCACGAGTTGATCTTAGCATCTGTGAAACATGTTGAGACGTTTGCAAAATAGTCCATTAACTGACAACAAGTTCTAAACTCTCCTACATTTTCCACTGCATACGGATTTACATCAATTTCCTTTATTATTACTTTTCACTTTAATAGTGTATTATGTTTAGCGTGTTTTTGTATATGTACATATCGCGCCACTCTAATGGTAGTAGCTTCAGTTGATTGTGACAATTTTGACAAGCATCATGCACTGAACACATATCCGAGCCAATTGCGACCTCCATGTTCTCTTTGCAAAGACTTATATCACAATAATTGAACACATAATTGAATAATTCATTAATAAATATTGTATACATACTTCTCACCTCCTCAATTGCATCTTTGCAAACGACCCATTTATCAAGTTAGTGTAGTGACAATCTTTTATCATTAAACCCAGCCAACTTTCGCATTGTAAAGTCTGTCTTTTCAGTTGCAAATACTCGATAACTGATATGGCTTTGACAATTAGCATATTGTCAAAGTAATTAAATAAGTACTCACTCAAATGAAAAATAAGAATAATCTTAATGAACGTGAATTATAAACTGATAGGATCATATTGCACAAACATTTTTTCCCCCATTTTATATTTAGTTTTTAATTGATAGCTTGAATTCATTCAATAGTTTATCGCTTTCGATGTTTGAAATTAATACAACAGGTCAATTTTTTTTAACTGTCTTTAACTGTTTTTATTTTGTCATCGAGTTTTACCAATTTTTTTTCCAGACAAGGAATCTCATAACTACGGTAGCTGTGAACATCCGCTAACCGTTTCAAATAACGTTTTAACGGACTTCAGTTTCTTTCAAGTTCTAAAGCAAATAAAACTAACAAACAAGCAAATGAACGAAGTCAATTAGAAATGGTAACAATTTTATCACTATTTTTGCAAAGTGTAGTGATTACGTAATCAAATATACTGAATATGCGTATATTAATTTTTGCAATCAGTCAAATTTCTGCTTCTTCATCTTGCGTTAAAACTGTCACAATCATCTGACGTTGTATTATTTATTGAATTAATGAATTAGATAAAAGATATATAACAAATACAGGTAGTAGAGATACTAAGAAATGAAGGAAGGGAACAGGAAGGAAAGGGAAGGAAAGGAAAGGAAAGTCACAGTATGGTTCAAGAGTATAAAATTGGAAAGTGTACTGGATATCAAAGTAAACATGAGATGTTTACTATAGATTATATCATGCATTGTAAGTATTGCTGTGAATCATACAATATTCTGTGTTTCTGATTTTACGCAAGTTTTCTCAGATGAATATGGTCAAAATAACAAATAAAAATCAAAAATATGTGTAAATGTACGTAATATGTTTGCTGATCAAGTCTTACTTTCACACCTTGTACAGTTTCAATGTTTACACGATGTGGCATTGGAAGACGTACCGAAAGTACAAAAAATATATGTAAAAAACAAAACTGTAGTTACGGAAGTTATAAAAATATCAAGTTTAGTACGTTTTGTTTTAATACCTTTACAGTAGCTTTGCACAACCACACCCTACTCATTTAGAATATCAAGTAATTATCGAGGTGGGGTTTTTAGAGACATGAAATATAATTAATGATTCTCAACTATCTTAGCAAATCGTACTAGGAAGTTAGTTGTTTGAATGAAGAAAGGTTTAAAACGTGTGAAAACTTAGTTCGTTTGTACATATCAAAGGGCTTTGTATTGTTTACGTTTGGATTTGATCAGGGCTAACAATGCAAATAATAAATTATCCCATGTTCAACCTAATATCCAGCAGTAATTTCCTGTTCTCTTAGGTATTGGTGCAGGCACAACGAATTGACAACCATTGTTTATAAGTTAGCAAATATTTAGGAGGTCAATTCAAGAGCACAAACTGCAGTCAGACGTATGTTATATAATAGTTAAGATTAGAGGCTATTCGGGGGGAAGGATGTAGAGCTATTACTGTGAGCCAGACTTAGCATCGAGCCACTAAGGCTCTCGTCATCGGGATAAGACTCTTTTGATGCCTCTGCTATCGCCAGTGCACTGTAAGAACACAGAAGGTTTACAAACGATAATTGAGATGGTCGATCAAGAGTTTTCTGATGTAATTAAAGACTGGTCAACTCAATATCGAATTTTCAACGAACCACACGTTCTCTACACTTAAAAATCTTCTCATATACTCGGCCAGGACTAAATTTACAAGCTTGTTTCAAGAAAATGAAACAGCGGTTCGTCATATTTTGACCTTATACTCTTCTCAACTACCAACTGAAAATTTTACTGCAGTTACGTGACAATGCAATTTTTTGAAGAGTTTTCTTTCTTCATTAATGGCAATTTATTCGGGTAATATTTGTTGTTATTAAAAATATTTCTTTACCTGTTATACAAGATCTAGACTTATTTTTTAGATTCGGTAGTCGATTATGCCTTGAAATATTGGTCCGTTAAAACATCAACACAGAAAACGTCGGATGTGAGGCAAGAAAGTAAGAGATTTGTTTGCTGATTCTGATACACGTATTATCTTAAAACATAGGCAGGCTGCAGAGAGCAATTCCCTATTCACTGTTACTATAGTTTTGAATGCAAGGTAGTATATCTCTCTATCGTATAACCGCACAAAAGACTTTACATACTACTGTTTAAAAAAACTTTTCGTGAAAATTATCGTATTATCCAACTACAGGAAAATATTCTGGTCCATGAGGAATGACTATAATCCCTTATCAATGTAGGACATTAGCTAAGTTCTTTTTTTCCCCTAATGTTATTTATATCAGCCGTAAAATTTTCAAGTTTCTTATCTTTGTAAAAAAACTTAGAATAGTGGATGAGATTAACAAAAAAAAAACAAAAACGTTTAAGGAAATAGATATTTGTCGCAGAATGTCATAAAAAAAATTCCGAAATATTGAAATGACTTTCGACATTTTAACTTAATCGTTTCTATATCTACAAACGAAGGGTTTAAGAAATAAATCATAATTATACCAATGCAGCCAGTGTGAAAAATTAAAAAATCTAAGATCTTGAATTACTTATTGTATTGAAATAAACATCTGTAAAGATATTTCAGGTTTGTGAAAACTAGTAGTGAAATTACAAATGGTCAGTGAAATATCTAGCAATTTCTCAGTAAGATAAGATACGTACCTAAAGCCAATTCTGGCACTCTCTTCATCAAATTGTTGCAGCTCTCGTTCCTGTCTTTCATGGAGCAAACGGATTCGTTCACTGCGTTCCTGTAAGAACTGCTGCGTTTCCAGCTCCATTTTTTGTTCAAGAAGTGCTCGCCTTACTGAAACGCGATCTTCCAATTCAAGTCGCTCTCGATTTCTCTGAGCCTCAGCTTGCATTTTATTCTTTGACTGATATGCCATCAGAATTTCTAACTCATAATTTAATCTCTCCTGTAAGAAAGGTATATTGTCATTGTGCATTGTAAATTTAAGATATTGACTAGTAAATCAATCAATTTTTTTCGAGCACCATATGGTACTAATAAGAGCGTCATGAACTATTAGGAATTGTTTACTAACAATAAGATACATTTACCAAATAGATCAACAATAAATTATTGGACAGTGTGCAATTCTATGCATATTAAAAACTGACCTTGAGCTGATGACATTCAACTTCTTGTGATTCATCCAATCGAATACTTTGTTTTTGTAACATTTCAGCGATGCTTTGTTCATATTGATCTCCCAACAGAGCAAGCTTCCGTCTCTGCTCTTCTTTCAGTTTTTTAATCACTGCTTTCTGCTCATCTTTGGCAGTGGTCTGTAATATCTGTGTTTTGAGCGCTTTATACTGACGTGTCTGAATTTTGCATGTCTCTCGAAATTGTTTGCGTATTTGCATTTCCTTTTGCTGCAATTTGACAGTGGGATTAGCTTTTAATCGTTGTTTATAAATTCAATTTAGCCTATCAACAATTCTTTGACGCCGTAACGAAATTATTTACGTAGCTAGTAGCTTTTCTCATTTACGCACTCATCGAGTGGTCAATTTTTCCTGCTTTATCCTTATTGTGTACAAAAATATAGAACCAATTAAAAAATGAAATCATCTTTATAGCAATAAGGATGTACCATGGTGTCCAGTAAAAAATCCGTAACAAATTCAAGGACATTTCCAGGAAATTTCGAGGCCATTTTCAGGTTATCCAAGGACATTCAGAAAAATGATGATTGTTACCTAAATATTAACGTAGTGTATAGACAAATCAGAGAATTCGTGAACTGTGACGGCAGAGGGCAGTGTACAAAATCGAAGCGAGATATACATTATTTCTACTATAACCTGTTAGTAGGGAGAAACGAAGAACACGTATCGAGACGGTAATCCACTTCTTAAAAACAGTTACTTAGTGAACACAAAGAAATATATCACTTGCAGCAAACCTTAAAAATAGAATATTTACAAGACACCCGAAATAATTCAAGGATATTTCTAGAACCTTTGAAGTACAAAGCAAAATTGAAGGATTTTTCCAGGACCTCAAGGACTTCCAGGACCACTGGACACCATGTGGCATAACAGTTGGATAATAAGTCGTGAGGACGATATTGTCTTCAAAATAAAGCAATAGTTTGGTTTTAAACAGTTAATAAAAAAAGAATGTAAAAGAAAAAAGATTCAGAAAGACATTACATAGGACATCATTAAACATGGATGACAAATCGATAGAAAAAATGAATGAAAATACCTTCAGACTTTTGGGTTGTTGTTTAAGTTCGAGTGCATGCTTCTTGCGTAAATCACGTTCGGCCCGCTGCATATAGTCCTGTTGATTGGACAATTCCGTGGTATGCTGCCGTTGCACCTGTTCCTCCCGAAGTGCATGTACTGCTCTCTGTTGTCTGTATTCGAGTTCCTGAGTTTTTTCATGGTGACGCAGTAGCATTGCGTGAGCTTGTTCAAGCTGCTGCTGTCTTTTATTCAGCTCCTGTGGGATAAATAGTTGCAGTTCGATAACTACAGAAAATCTACCAACAATACACTTTCTGTACATTTATTGAGATCGAGCCAAGCTCCATCTATGAGGGTTTGCGGTGATAATTGAATAACTTAATTCTGGTCTGATTATGAGCAAATGTCATTAGAGAAAAGGTACAAACCTCTCTTAAGAGTTCCTGCTCCAGACTATGGAAAATGAGTAATTTTTTTCTACGAAATTTACGAATCTCAAGATCAAGATATTCGCGTTGTCCTCTAGCAAGTCTTTGCTCGTCTTGAGCTTCCATCTGCCGTAAACTATCTTTATGACTTTGTAGTGTAGCATCCCGCTGTCGCTTTGGTGTCACTTCATCTTGCGATAGCTCCCTCTTCCATCGTTCCTTATAAGCCTATAGAAATATAAAGTCTCAGAATAAAGAACTTCATGCAGAGGCGTGAATCTTCACGAGGTAGAATAATTAGAGTAATGACAATGAAAACTCAAAGTTAAATTGCAAATTATCACGATCTGCTGAAACATTGATTATGCGGATGTAATAAAGCTCCATAAACTTTTACCTTGTAGTCACGTTTTTGCTGAGCTTCCAACGCTTTGCGGTCAGCCTCTTGCCGGCTGGATATTTCTTTCTGCAATTTCTTCTCTGCATTTTGATTTTGCTTTAATTTTCGCTCCAACTCCTGAAGATGTCTGAGTTGCAATTTCTCTAACTCTTTGCTAAACTGTTGAAGTAAGGTTTCGTATTCTTTGTCCAACAATTGCTTGTGCGACTCAACCTCCATTTTACAACGTTCCTCTAATTTTACCTGAAAACAATGGCAAATGAACATGGTAAACTGTCCATTTGTAAGAGAAAAGTACCCATTCAATATCGAGAAAAACAGTTGTTGTTAGTAGTAAAAAATAAATGTTAGTAGAATATAGGGAGAGTAAAGACATTCCAAAGAGAAGTAGCCAAGAAATAATAGATAGAATATTACACATTAGAAAGAATTATGTAAAATTTCACGAGCCATCAGACACTAAATTTTAAGCGTAAGAATTACTTACCAGAGCACCTTGATGTTCTCGTCTCATTCGTTTATAGCCGCTCATTTGCTCATGCATTTCTTCCTGCATATGTTCCTTTTGTTGTTTGGTGACTATTGATGTAGTTCTAATAGTGGCAAAGTTATTAGCACCATGTTCAATTAGATTGGCAGTAACACCAGCTGAAATCTTATGACGATTCCTCACAGAACCAGTCGAGTATTCATTTGAATCAGCAATTGGCAGCGGTAAGCTATTGGTGGAGGAACTTTGAGAACTTGCTGAAACACCCATTGAATGAATCGAGTGCTCCGACGTTATAGAATTGCTCTTACTACTGTCACCACCTGTCTGCTCGTCAGGTGTGTCTGTAACATCATTATAAAGTTTTATGTGTATGATTTAACTGCCTACAAGATAATCAGGTTACAATTGTTTACTCGTATAGAAATTTTATCGACCAGTAAAAGTGAACTGTAGTTTTGAGAAAATACAACTAACAATATAAATTTATTTGAACAGTGACTTTGCAAATAAAATATGATCTTCAATGTATTACATTCATATTATGTTTTGTTATCGATTGGAATCCTTTATTGATTTACAACAATTCGGTTATCGCTCAAAAGTTTGCAAAACTAAAACCGTAATTGTAGAGGATTGCATGAATGAATCATAATGCAACTATATTGGAATAGTGGTGACTGCAAACAAGATTCGAGATTTCTATTTATACTAAGGGAAAATTATTATTATATTCTTAATGTTCAAAAAAACGATGTCGTTAACTGGAAGAATGATTCACATTCTGATTTGATAACTAAAATCACTACTAAGTACACCAATCCACATGACACATGACGAATCTAAAAATTTTGCATTCGTTTGTTTCAGATGGTTTAGTTACCAACTTAGCCAACAGCCAACATCAAGCTCTTGGCATTAAATTTTTTATGAAAAATTACAGAATAGTGATGATAAAAATAGTACATTTCGATAGTTAGTAAGGAAAGGTTTTTTCACCAAACTAGCCCTAATGAATGGTAGTGAGCAAAACTATTGAGTACGTAATTGAAACATTAAAACATACTGAAAAAAATAATTGTGTATGACATATCATATAGTTCTGTACTCAATTGGTAGATATATAATTTACACGAAAAATGATGAATAGAAAAAGTAATCGTACCATCAGCATCTCCAACCGTACTTTCGGTTTCACAAGCATCAATCATTAGTATTTTCTTCATTTTCCGATAGTTGAGATTATCCAGTTCCCTCACGGCAGCTTTTGTTCTCTGAATCAGGTCGATCAAGACGTGCGGAGAACGTGTTCTAGTCACAAATTGATGCTATAGATTGAGGAAAGTGAAATTAATAAGCTTGCACACTTTCTCTGTTATAATTACAGTCAGTTTTGATATTACTCATGGACTTTAAAATAGTAGGTCACAAATGAGTTGACACAAAATAAAATTGAAACTGGAACTAGTCAGCTATTAAGAATCCTTACTACAGATAGCAAAACATAAGATTCATATTATGAAGTCCTACTGATAGGACTTTCATTGTTCACTCAAACCTAGGAATAAACTTAAAGTTTTTAATAAAGTCCCAGACAAACGGGATTGCAAATTTATGAATGTGAACTTCAACGTTCTCTTATAAATTGTGCCGAAGTAATTTTGGTTCCACTCATTACGTTTTACCGCTAACAAAAAACCATTGATAAGCACTGTTTCTGGTAAAATGAGTATTTAGAAAAGCTAAGGGAACAAAAGGCTATAAATGATTTTGAAACAAAACGAAACCTGTCATTAAACTTGAACGTTAAAAATATCCACTGCTAAACTTACCGACAGCAACTTGCCCGAAGTACGTCTTTCAATTGGATTTTTAGTTAAACATACTTCTACAAAGTTTCGGAATAGATCTGTCCAATCTGGTGAATTTAGAGTCGGAGTATCATTTTGAGCAATATGATACAAAGCACTCATGGCATTCATGTTAAAGTAAGGTGGTTTTCTTTCAGCTGAAACAGATATGCCCAGTGTCAGAGGATTCAATCTATTAATTATATTCATAGTCAGTGCCCAATCAAATTATATCAGTAGTTTTAAACAACCTGAACAGTATGCTAACTAAAGAAATTAATAGGTGAGGAAAGATTTGCGAATTTACCTAATTCAATACACGTGATTCCTAATGACCAGACATCCACTTTCCCATCATACTGTCCTTCATCCATGGCTAAAATAACTTCGGGAGCCATCCAATACGGGGTGCCTACAAAGCTGTTAGCTGGGCACTTGATGCTGGCAGATCCAAAATCAGCCAGCTTTACCGTACCATTTTCAGTCAGTAGAATATTTCCTGCTTTTACGTCTCTATGGATTCTCCCTAAGGAATGAAGATAGTGTAAGCCTCGAAGAACGCCTTCGCAGATTGCAGATATCTCATCTTCTTTGAGAGGCCGTTTATGGACTTCTATTATATCAGATGCTGAGCCGAGGCAATATTCCATCACAAGCTGGTAAATCAATATCATTATTTCAATTTATTAATCTCCTTTATCAATTGTTGGGTATAGCAAAAAAATATTTTACACACTTCTAAAATGCAAATCACGGCCCTAACAATAACATTAATAATAAAACTCATTTAATGATTAAATCAGAGTTAAAAATCTCAACGATTTGATTGGTGCACATATTTTCATCGCATGCGGTGTAATCAAGTTTTCACTCCACATCCTGCCCACATTAAAAAAAAACTCTCGATTACAAGGAATCGTGTATAATACAGAACTTGTGTGTTAGTATTGACTTTAAATTAGTTATACACAGTAATGTCAGTTTGGTCTACTTTTGGGAAAAACAATCTCATACCTCAAAGGCTTTAAAAAAAGCTCCATTATTTACAAATTTTTAAAGTACGTCTTATACCTGTATGGTAGATATAATATGTCAAGAACCATTTGACTAATTTTTTAAACTCTTTTCGGGCAATACAAGACAAACTTCTAATCGACTGAATCAAATTTGCTGTACAATATACAACCTAGGTATATCTAGAATGATTTATCGTTACTTGATTCAATGGACGTGTTAAACCCTGTGGCATCCTGAAATTATATAAAATGACGTTGTTCAGATATTTACCCATGCAGTGTGATCTCTGAGGTAGCATCCTTTGTATTCAATAGTATTGGGATGGTTGAGTTGTCGAAGAAATCGAATTTCCTTGAGAATATCCTGCCATTTCTCGACAGTCTGTTTGCCGAGATAAGACATTTTTTTGATAGCAACAATTTCCCTCGTGACGAGGCATCGCGCGTAATAAACTGCTCCGAAGCTACCATGCCCAATTTCACGCAGATCCTCAAATATTTTCTCCGGATCATTTTTCTCAAATAACACAGCTATTTCGGGGTCCTTCAGGCTACCGGGCCTGGGAAAAGCTGGCATAGTAGCAGACGTCCTGTATGGGTGGCCGAGGCCTTCTCCACAGTTCACACCTGCTTATCACCGTATCCTTTTCTTTTCCTCGAGCCCCTCCAGTCTCAATTAAATCTCTGTCAGTCTCGTTTCCAAACCATCATTTTACCTATGAAAATTTTGAAAAATGTCAATTAGAATTTAAAAAAAAATTCTTCACAAAATTAATGTTTTTAAAAGATATTTTAAAACCAGTGTTCGTATTTCACATCTACAATTCAGAAATTTTACGAATTGTTTTCTTTTGAATAATGGAAATGTCCATGAATTTCAGTGATGAATAATTCTTCCAAAATTCTAGGCTTTTTAGATATAGCAAAATTTTTCCTCTTTTCATTTATAAGAAAATTCTTTGGTTTACAAGGATACACCTAAGCAACAGCACTACTAATTTGTTTCAAAGTAACATAAATATTTTGCCATGCTTGAAGGAAGGTTTGTTCTAAAAATAATTTATTATTGAATTTAATTTTACAGTTTTAAATTATGCGTAGTTTTTCTTGTTACAAGGAACAAAATTAGGACACATATTAATTGGAGCTGAAAAACATTTTGTTTCCGTTATATACTACTGTCTATATGTTATATAGACATGAACTTAAAAAAAAAATCCAGTCACTATCTTAATGAGCAACAACTTTATAGTCTGATTAAAAATTTCTGCGAATCTGATCTTTGACTAAGATCAATTTCATTAAAAATAAATAACCAGGACATAATTGTGAGCTTTGTTATATAGTACGAGAAAAGTGAAAAGTAAAATTATGAGTTGGCATAATGAATAAATTCAGTGGCTTACAGATAGTAAAGCAAAAGAGCAAGGATTGTGTTACTTTTCCTTAATGTGGTGTGTATAAGTATAAATTCTTGCGTTCAAGATTATTATGCATATGGTTTATTAAAATTTTCTAATTATAGCCTTAGCAATAAGTAGAGGATAAATGATGTATAGAAATTATAAGTCCATTAAGCTTCACTTCATAAAAGTGTTATTACACAAAAGCAATCATTTATCTGCGATGTAACTTTAGAAGAAAAACAACAAGGAAATAATTGCACATTTAAATAATCGACACTTATTTAAGACGAGGATATGAAGCTAATTGTGAAACCCCAAGTGCTCAGTATTACGAAAACTGTGTTCAAACGCCTTTAGTAGAGTTCAAAATCTGTATTGGAACAAGATATGATGATAAGAATATGAATATGTAGCTCAGAATTAACAATTTATTGGCAAAAACAATATTACAAGTATACTACGGAGTGCGAGATTATGAATATGAATGAATTCATATCTTTGAAGTACGTTTATAACAGTTTAGAGACACTAGCTACTCTCGAGTACAACATAATGAATTTCTTATCAACGGGTGAGTAGAGTGATTTACGTATTCTGTTAAAACACTTTTTATAAATCATTTCAAATGAATCATAATAAATAATTTGCATAGCTACATCATTTTCAGCATGGTAGGATGTATCTAGTGTACAGTATGATTGTGTGTCCCAAAAAATTACAGAATGATTATTTAAATGGTGTAAACTGGAGAAGCTGGTAATTTAATTTTTAAGACCTGTTTTTTTATTTCAGTTTTCCTACAAAATTGCAGTGATCACGGTTTGAAGTATTTCCTCCAATGCCAAAAGCATATCTGATCGTTATCATTTTCACACACTGTCCATCCTTTACAAATTATCTGACAGATTTTTCATTTAGCTCCTCAATCGATTAAAGAAATCTTTGACCTAAAATAATGATTGGTTTTAAGTGTGACTCTTATCCTTTGTTAAAAGAATATATTAACGTGCAATTGTTGTAAAATTTTTTAACCAGCAAAGTTGGCCCAAGTGAAAGATGAACTGACTACGTTTCGTTTTTATCGACAAGATCTTCGAAAATTAATTATTCAATTATCAATATTTTTATCAACTGAAATGAAGAAAGCCTGCTACATTTTTAGTTAAACTTCAATACAAAAATCATAGAGATCAAATTTATTGCGTTGTTCAGGCACGAACTGTTAACAAACATACACATCTCTAATCATTGAGATGAGAGGTTAAATGATGTTGTCACATTCAACACCTGAATGAAGCGGTAAATTTGGACAAGGGAATTTTTCTACTAGAGTTTTAATAAATCCATAATGTTAATGATACTGAAACTAGCAAGTAATACGTCTGGAAGACTTTCAGGGAATGAGCAAACGATAAAATTTCAAGGAATATATTTGAAAAAGTTCCGCGAATGATCCTGTCAACTTTCATCGTTTGGTCATCCCCTGGAACCTTTCCGCCTGTATTACCTGCCAGTTTCAGTTTTATGTAATGTTATTGCAGAGGAAATGAATGAGAATTACTAATAAAGATAAATTGAATTCTGAAAGGTTAGATCACTGAAACCCAAATCAAAGTGGTTTAGCTACCCTTTGATTTATGAAAATTAAATATATCAATGTTATCAGGATAAGAAAATTACACAATAACGTAATTTCTCCAACGACCTGCATATCTTTTTTTTTTTTTACATCAACACATTTTGGCCAACCTCAATAAAACTGGAAAAAAAACGATTGTAGTAACTTCTATTTTCCTTTGAATGATCAGTTTTTAAAATGAGTTTCCACATAGACTATAATTTGCGATAAGAAGTACTTCAATATTTTCTCATTGTGTCAAGAAGTTCGTCATCAGACTGCTTTTCGTTTGGGTCCACAATCTATAACTATAGGCTTCATTTAGAAGTAATGTGTGAAGAAAAAAAATTCGTGTTTATAATAATTCACTGGTAACTGAGAACGAATGAACGGAATAATAATTGATTATTACAGTGCTGGGAGAGATTAGGCTTCGCAGGCAGGTTTCACGACGGGGTTTCCTCTAATTTGTGTCACAGGCGGCACAGGGAAAAAGTGATACTATTAAGGAGCAAGTGTTTACCAAATATTCGGAAGACGAAGAGGCAGACGAAACGTTCTTCAAAGCAGTTGATTGCTGTTAATAGAGAATATTTTGACTTAAATGTAGTCTAATGTTATTATGCATTGCCCACGTCATTTGTGTGAATGTGACACATATCCTGAACTGTTGAGGCAAGGCTTGGTCAGCAGCACACACGATCATTAGGAGACGATATTTAATGTCGAACAAACCCCGTGAAAAACGGCGACGAGCTACTCGGAAGAGTGTTAGGCGGAGACTACAACAATTGGAAAGTGTTTTCGGAAATAGTGGCGAGAGGCTCGAGGGTGGCGAGAGGGTGGAAAAGGGTTTTGATAAAAGAAATTCCGGAGATTGAAATGCGGGTGTAAGGAGGGTTGGGTCTCGGGAAGTGAGTGAGTAGTGAGGTCGACGACAATTTGTCTTGACTGGAGAAGGTGGACCCCTTCGTGCGGGCCGAATTCTTTTTAGATTTTGATAACCCGAACTCGGTGTAAAAATCGAACACACATACTCGCCTAGGCATACGCACATCCATACACCCAGAAAGGGGAGGTGGGGGGGAAAGAAAATTTGTGTAGCAGATAGCCGCGACAGTATACAATACACTCTCGCAAAAGTATTCACCTTCAAAATGGCGAGTGTACAAGCATGCGCGCAATACAAAATAGTTTAGACGACGTCCCTCCTTCTGTTCGACGATCCCGAACGCATATTACCTTTGTCGGCAGCTTCGCGAGGCATTCGGTTATTTTACTTTGTATTTGAGTTTCGGTTATCGCCGGAAATCACACGCCCCGAACCTATCACATATACACACACGATACAGTTTTAACTCTCCGATAGTACCAACAATACGCGAATACCGCACTTGACTAGATCCACGATAAATTTGCTAAGTTTTTGACGCCTTTTCACGAGCACCGTGCCCCCGTATATTGATATGGAGTGGCGCTACCTGGCGAACGGCTCCTATACTTCCTAGGGCGGCGCCCCAACCTCCGATTTTCTCGCTAATCGATAACTCGGATTCTTTCTTTACCGATCGACGCACCCGGTCAATGATCGCATGGATAGGGATATTCAAAAGTAAACAGAGAACAGCTTCGTTTATCTTTACTTATATCGCATAATGTTGAAAAAAATCAACTTTGAGATTTTTGCACTTGTAAGTTGAGGCTGCTAATTTTTGTGATAAAGTTTTTCATTTGATCGTTGAAAATCCAATGTTGGAAAACGGGGGTTATTAGTAATAACAAACTGTCATGTTTGCTGTAAAATAATAGTTGATGAAGCTTGAAGAGTTATAAAAATGATTAGCAAAACCATCTAAACTGAATCATATTTGTATACATACCAATGTATGTATGTACATGATGTTCAATAACAGTCGTAGTAATAACATTAAAAATAAAAATGGACCAAAATATTTGGTGAATAGAAGGACATGTATAATTGAAACACCAATTCATCGAAGATAAACTGTAAAAAAAAACTATGTAGATCAATGTTACAATAATTATTCTTGAAAAAGACTTCGTACTATAGTACATTACGAAATGCAAGTGTGAATTAGATAGATGTTAGGTGTACACTCGGGTGTCCCGTGTTTAGGGTGTTGACGAATTTCTTCAAGATAAGCCCCAAATAAATTTTTTAAAAATTCTTCAACAACCTAAGGGACGCCCTTAGTGTACACTGTACTTGTACCATATAAATTATACTTATTACTTATCGATATATAGCACAGAATAAGGTGAAAATGTATATTCAAGACATAAAAATTACGCATGAATAAATAAAATATCCATACTTTTTAGTTATGGTACTGTACTCTATGGATTCAGTTCCTTTCCAAATCTTCCATTAGTGAAGTTATAAAAGAATTTCCATTTATCAGTTTTGTTGTTCCAACTACGAATTCCACATTGGCTGTAAAAACAGATTTTTTGTTAATATAAATGAAAATTTGTTAACTGCACCGATTATTAAAAAAAAATTATATTAATGAAGAACATCAATCTATGCCTTACAATCTTCTTGTAGTGACAAGAATCGCAATGCAGATATCTCAGCATATGTACAACCACCGATAAAAAATACTAGTACCAATCGTGTAGATTCGGAAGTTGAATCTTCACTTGTTATCGAATTTCCTGTAACAAATAAAACGAACATAAATTAGCGACTTCTAAGGGGTCGACTTAGATTCGCAATATTTCAGGAAATTAGTTTTATCGACTAAAAAAACTTCGTCACTAACTAATTGTCGTAAAATTTGACAATTACAATCAAAATTCTTAAAACCTCAAACTCCCAATTTTTTCCAATAGCATCAGTCTGGAGGATGAACAAATTTAACATGGAGTATATATACGATACTTTTATTGATACAATCTATGCAAAAAGACCATATTGATTAAAAAATACGCATGTAATAATAAATAATTTTGTCTAAAATTCGACGTTCCTTGAGTCAATAACCTACGCTTGCAACTCGTTGGAAAACTCACAGTATGTTAATACTTATTCTATCTACTAATACCAAAAGAAAAAGTATCATTAATACTTCTCGCTGGGGTTGAACTCAAAGTTTGAAGATTAGTGCTGACGGTAGGACCAGGCAATAGTCCTAATACATCATTCAATCCTTGCCATCCATTAGGTTGTACTAATTGTTCAGCCAGCCTCACACTTAAAGGAGCATAGACAGAATGAACGTAACTGATATCCCTCGGGGTGACTTCACTTTCATCCTCGACTGTTAGTCGTAAGGCTTTCCTCAACACGGCATATTGTCTTACAGGCTGTTGGGGTCGAAGCAGGCCAGCTTTTTCCAGGTTTATTAACGACGGCAAATGTTGATAGCCATAAGTCTGTACTATCTCTCTTTTGTAGTAATCGAGTAACTTTGGCTTCAGACCAGAGTTCGTTAGTGATTGAATACAAAGCAGTCTCAATACTTTCAACAATGGTTGCTGTTGAGCTATCATATCCTCGATATATGAATTAGGTTTGTCTGTTTCTATACAATTCAACAATTCTTGTTCCGTCTGTAAAGCCTCCAGAAAATTATTTGAATCTGTTACTTCCTTGATCATTTCCGCTATAGTTGTATCTGCCCAAAAGAAAAAGAAAACGCATCACATATTGTGAACATAAATATTCATGGTCACAATTTTATCAAAACCTATTGCATTTGATATCATTAAATACGTGCGAATGCACTTGTCAAGTAAATTGCGTTGACAATAAATTATTTTGCTCACGTCTTGCCAGTGACTGCTTTGTCGCTAACATGTGCGGTAGCCTGGCGACAAACTGTTTTATTTCCTGGACGCTTTTGTCACCGTGTCGCTCATCAAATTGTGATGATATGACTTTAGCTTTGCGACTTAGTACTGGTCCTACGCCATTGAAGTTTTTATCCCTATTTCAATAAATAACAAATAAGTTTTCCAATGACGATAATTATAGATGCAAAGAATAATTTGATTCGGTCACCTAATCTCTGCGAAAAGCTCTTCACCAGAATTTAAAATAATTTGTTCCTTTTTATCGAGAGGGAGGACAGTTGGTGAATCATCAGAATCGTGAAATTTTTCAGCAGGCAACTCAACGGTTGCTGGAAATAACAAAGTTTGTAATCTTTATACTTTGTTTGATAAAGACAATGCCTGCAGTAAAACCACAGAAATCATTTTTCAATATATTTTGCTACCACTTCCTGCTCACTTATAGCACACACATTGCATGCTTATCTTTACTTGTTATTATGTAATCATAATCAAAGATAAATGTCAGTAAAGAAAATGTATCAATTACCAGGAAAAACAGTGGTTATACGATAAGGATAAAAGAACTTACTATCGTTTATGCCGAATATTTCGTCGATAAGACCTTCGTAAGTCAATTGGGTAACCAAAGGAGAGAGTAGATCAACCGATCTATCCAACAACAGCAGGTGTTCTATTAACGGAGTTTGAGTACCATCTGTTTTAACATCTTCTTCCTCTCTGTGCAGCCTTTTCATCAATTCCCAAACTTTGTTAGCTGCTGGTCCTCGTCCAGTGACCTTAGGAATTCTACCATACAGTCTCTGAAGGCTCTGAATAGCTTGCGCTACCTGATACAAGCAAGTTGGGTCATTTTCCAAATAGAATTCATTGAATGCTCCGCTGAGTTCCATCGACACTAAATCGGAATCGAATGGAAATAGATCACAGGCAAATTCTTCGAATAATGTGAAACTTCCATATACTCCTCGGTTTTGTAGCTTTTTTTCACACAGCAGACTTTTTCGGGGAACGAAAAATAAGTGAAACTTCTTCTCCGGCCTCGTACCTTCTTCGCTGTTGAAATATAATAATTACACCAATATGGCATATCAGGCAATTCGTAATTGTATCAAACATATCCATCTAAACATCGTACTTTTTGTTTTCTGTTATTAACTGTTTTTTTGTAATGATAAAAACTTTCAATTCTTTAATGAACATTATATTTGAACTTACAGTAGAACTTGTCTATACGTGAAAATGGTTTTCAGATTTTTTTCTCATGTGGAAAGAGATACAAACTTCCAGAGGCTACTTATATGTCTGATTTACACGTATGAGAAAGGAGAGAAACATCACCGAAAGTGATAACAAAAAGTAGCAAGGCTTGTTTTAATTTTGCTTTGATTGTGAGACTCTCATGAGATTAAGTACCAAAGTTTGAGGAGTTCTACTGTATTCCATATTAGTACTTAAGATTTTGAAGAAGCGATCAAAATTGTTTGTATAAGTTTTTTGATTAATCTCCATCCTATGTTTAGGAAATATTCTTCATTATTTTGAAATGACTGGTTTACAACTATAACTTACCCGTGAACTTTCTCAGCGATTAAATCCATGAGATGCAAGTGAGGTCTTGTGATAAATATTACATTAGCAACATCTGTAGGTTGAAGTCTTCCACTGCAGAGCGGAATCACTTTGACGACGTCGTGTTCTTGTCGTAGATTGGACTTTCCCACCACGCCAATCGGTCCTGCTAGGGACTTATCGCATATAATTGCCTTTACGAATCAAACAGAAAAATATTAATATTATATTCTTCAAACAATATTAGTAGTTGGGATTCGTAGGATTATAGATTATTAGGAAGTAGGCCTCCTTGTAACTACCTTCGTCCCGTCACATTTTTCTAGCAAATTGAGCAACTGTTTTTTCGCCTGTTCTTGGACAAGGCCGATGTTCAATTTACCGCTCGACAAATGTGCCGACGACATTATTTATCAGTGGAATATGCCTACAATTCTTTTGAAATGTGACATTAGTTTGAGGTTATGATGAATGTTTGACAGCTCATGGGCAGCGGACGCCTTTTAGTCAACGTGATCCGACAATGAACGAGGCGTGGCGAAGTAACCCGAGATATTCAAATAGAATGGCGCGGATCTATTTCCTCTGCATCTCGTTTAACGGGACAATTTTGCTTGCATTCTTCAAATATGAAATAATTGTTGTATTAAATACAGCTAGATGCTAACTCAGATGACAAAGAAAGTAGAGAGAATGAAATAATTGGCAAGAAAACCACGCACACTATAAGTTAGCCGGTATTCGCGTGACAGTCTTGTTTATGAACTGCAACTAATGACACAGCGATTCTTCCGGTAATCATAGCGATAGAACTTTTATTACTAAACATAATTTGCCGACTATTTCCGCGATAATTAATGGGGAACCTGTGAAAAGATCTTAATCTAGCTTCGTGCATTTCATGTATACGCGGTTCAAACATGTTCACGCGGCTGTATATTTATTACGATCAGTGCCACGACGGTCGACGATAAAAACGCATCGGATAGTTTCAAGCAATTTCATTCTCAAGTAGGCGTTTAAAAGATAACGACTTCCTCAGGCAAGACGTCACAAACATTTCACAAACCGAATCTGCCTGTAAGATTTTTTCGATATAATGCTACACATCACGTTTACACATGCATGTAAGTATAACGTATTGTGATTTTATGACAATAAATTTCGCCAAAAAATACCACAGAACAATCAGCTAAGTGCTGACAGAGTTGAAACACTACGCACAGCAATTTTAGCTCTAATCGAACGACGTTGTTGTCACGTAGGAATACACTACGTATACAATGCCGACCACTCAACAATTGCAATTTGTTGATCCTGGTCATTCGGTTTTTGTTCCGATTCAAAACGTTATCTGAACTATGCATATTCGTTTGATAGTACAATACATGACGGTTTCAATAATCGAACTTGTAAACTTGAAAATTAGTCCGGAAGGTCAAAAGTCATCATGTCAAGAACCTGGACAGCCAAAACTATGGAGCGCTTGTCCTGGAGGTCGAGATCCACCAGGTGGAGGACCTGGACAGCCAAATTTACGGAAAATTAGTCATGAAGGTCGAAAGTCACCAGGTCAAGGACCTGGACAGCCAGAACTACGGAGCGCTTGTCCTGGTAGTCGAGTTGCATCAGGTAGCGGACCTGGAGCGCAGAAACTACGCAGCGCTTGGTCAAAAGTCACCAGGTCAAGAACCTGGACAGCCAGAACTACGGAGCGCTTTTCCTGGATGTCAAAATCCACCAGGTGGAGGACCTGGAAATCCAGAACTACGGAAAATTAGTCTTAAAGGTGAAAAGTCACCAAGTCAAGGACCTGAATAGCCAGAACTACGGAGCGCTTGTCCTGGTAGTCGAGTTTCACCAGGTAGCGGACCTGGAGCGGAGAAACTACGGGGCGCTTGTTCTGGAAGTCGAGTTTCACCAGGTAGCGGACCCGGAGCGTAGGATCCAGGAGGTAGAGAACCCGGTACTCGAAATCTGCGGAGCGCGATTCTCATCCGTCCGCTCTACTGCGCGGTTGTTTCCAGACTGAGAAATTCGGCTGGCTGATTTGGTCGTGACGGTTACTGTAGATCGATGACGTCAAGAGAAAAAAAATTTGGGTGACGTCACTTTCTGAACATCCGAACATCGAAAATTTGGTTTCGAACCTTAATACCATGTATGATGTATGATGTATGATGTACGTATGATGTATGGTGAATGATGTTTTACGACGTATGATTTAATTTAGAATTTTTCTGGTGAACGTATTATAAAGGCTTAGTTTTATTGTACGTAGCTAACTGAAAGTGCAAAATAGATTATGGAAGTATAAATGATATTTAAAGGTACATATACATAGATATAATTACGTTTTAGCCAAGTTCGAATGAACTCAAAATATGTATCTAGGTATAACAAGTATACCTCTTACACAGAAGAAATTCGATGTTATAAGAGCGTGAAAGCAATGGAGGCTGCTGGATTTCTATAAAAGATCATAATCGTTGAATTATCTAAATAATAAGTATAATGAATTCATCGGAGAAAATTTTTATATTATAAACTCACAAATTATACGTCTATCGGCACTGTGACACAGTTTTTACACGGCGTTGAAATCACTGAACATAAAACACTAATTTACGCCACTGATGAACGTCTTTTTGATCACCTACTTCGGCAATATTACACAGTTACCTGCAATGTAGAATTCTATGCATTCCGAGGTATGTTATATCGGAAGAGTCAGAAAGTAAAAGGTTGCTAGCCTTTTCTCACCTGTTCGGAAGTGTCCTCGCTGATTACAAGAAGCGCGTTAGTCATCGATGAGTGGTTCACGTTTCCTCTTCACCGCACAATATTTATTCTCGTACAATATAATGGCAGTATAATGCTTGACTCGTTTTGATTCACTCGAATGAATATTTGAATGAGCCATTGCAAAGGTATTTTCAAAATATTATTAATTATTAATACACAGGTATCAACAGCTGTGATTTTCTTCAATCTCAATGCTTTCTTTTTTCCCAATTTACATTGTCTATACGCAGTAATAGGTCCGTGATCCCTGCGGCTATACTACTATACTCACCACAGATCAATGATTGGTAGAATTTATGGAAATGTTGATTCATGATGAGCAATATCAAATGTTCGATAAATCATTTTCAATTTTCGAATGAGGTGCCCAGGTCAATTTCGACATTAACGTATATATCTCCAAATATCGAAATCTACGTATCTCAAACGTGAAAAAGGGCTTAACAGCCTCATTCTGTGCACAATTCCGAATAAAAACACTCCAATCGATTTTCATTTGGCGCAGAAATAAAGAAATGACATGCTTTCTACGAACTTAATATTCCGATTTCGTAGATTCCATGCCATTTTTTTATTTCTGCGTCAAATGAAAATGACTTGCAATGTTTTTGTTCAAAATTGCGTTGCAAAAAAAAAAAAAAAAAGAATGAGGCTGTTGAGCCGGTTTTTATGTTTTTCGATACGTAGACTTCGATATTTGGAGATGTATACAACAATGTCGAAATCGACGAGGGCACCCCCTTAAAGAGAGAGAAATTACAGTTATACAATGCACTGTAGGCGTATTGATGTGGGCCCAAGGCCCACTGTCGCACATATTACAAGTCGACTGGTTCAGGGTCTTGGCAAGAAACGTATCAAGC
This sequence comes from Neodiprion lecontei, assembly GCF_021901455.1. NCBI lineage: Eukaryota > Metazoa > Arthropoda > Insecta > Hymenoptera > Diprionidae > Neodiprion > Neodiprion lecontei. The sequence goes on from NC_060262.1 coordinate 27,116,483, forward strand.
GACAGTTTCAAAGCCTCGGGAATCGAAGTGTCCGTGGACACGGTTATAGACCCGTTTTGCGGTCTGACCGTTCCTCGCGTATATACTACAGGTATGGATATACGAAACATCGTACAGGTGAGTACAAGCGTTTGACGATAGAAATTTGGAATATTTTCCTCCTCGGCTGGGTCTGAAAAGTCGGCTTATGGCGTGTATCGGTTGAAATAGGCACCCGTGCGTATAATCGTTGGGTCTCAGCTTTTAACCTGATATTTATGTATGCACGCATGCGAGATCGTGCGTGATATGGAGGTAGTGCGATAACTTTCTGCATCATTGCATGTGAGACGCGTAAGAGACGCTATTGGTGGGATCATTAAACGGAGCGACTTGCCGGCAATTAATGTCCACATTTATGCCAAGTTTCGTGCATTGAACTGGAGACATAATAGCTTTGTGGCATACAATTCGCTGCAAAATGTACGAAAACAAATGCGCTCGTGATTGTTGTACTAGACAGGAGAAAGTGCAATAAAAATGTTAAGGATTATTGAGGAACGGCTTGAGCGCTTAATTGTTTTATATCTCTCGCAATCAGCTGACTAAACTACGTAATTAGAAATTATAAAACCAGACCGAGTTATTATAATCTTCGGTACACAGGATCTTGACTTTGGCTTTCGCTTCGACAAAGAGAACGAGAGAAAAGAAAAGGAAAAGTTTTCAGTTTTGTGTCGATAAGAAGCAATCAGAATAAAGAAATCACTGTGCATCTAAAATGAGTTTAACCGTTAAATAGATCAGCGGTCTGAATAAAGTCACAGTTTCGTCAATACCCAGTTGTGTTTGTCTTGGAGTACCTGTTAAAATAAAAATTAGTACTTTTCAACCTGAGAATAACTTTGAAGGAGATGACTGAATTTCAGACAATTCTGAACTTTCGTAATAACGAGACCCCCCCCCCCTCCACGCCCCAAAATGCAACGTCAAGAACTTGAACCTTACAGTTTTTCTACACCAGTATCTCATCGAGTTACCTCTCCGAGGACGAAAATCAACGACTTGGAGTTTTGATGATCGTAGGAACTTTTTGAGGTGTATCTAATTGAGCCCGAGCTTAGTCACCGTTGATTCATTTGTGCGGGTTGTGCGGCGCTCTAGAGGTCTGCTAGACTCGAGAAAGACTATCAAGTAAAGGGGACGGGATCAGTTTTCAGTTGTCCGTAGTCCTGCGGGGATCGCGTTTCCGGCAGACTTGGTTCGCTGACTAAAAAGACGCGGTGGCGAGTCTGCCAGGCGTGTCATTGATAATCCGAGCGAATCTTCGCCGATTAGAAACCGATAGAAATTCTGTGAGAGTGCCGGTGGTTATTCATAGGCCTTTCGCGGCTTTGCGATTGTAGCAGTGTTTAATTCGAACCAGAAAGACGCCGCTCCGTTATAAAAATACAGCTAATCTGCAGGCGCTGTATATCCATACTCGCCCGTATGCGTACATAGGATCATTTACATCGCAATATAAATATACACACATGATACTGGGTTTGAGGTAAGTACTGTCTATTCGTAAATGACGAATTGAAATTGCTTTGTAAATTTTAATCGTGCTTTTGCTCAAGTTATAACTATAATTATTCACTAGTTTGTATGCCGAATTATTTGTTAAACTCTGCATGCAAACAAGAATGTCTGGCTGGTCTGTCTGTCTTTACTTCGAAAAACCGGTTTCCTTACTTCCCCGTAAACGATTCATTGTCCTGCGACACGCGGTACAGAATGCAATATAACTCATTTCGCCGGTTAAAATTCAGTGCAAATTGTTTACCACGTAACGGATTTATCGGTTAACTTACTTCCGACGATTTCCGCTGAACCGTTTTCAACAACTTCTACAAACAAGTTTGACATAAAAGGCATGCTGCGGGTGCTTTGACCGCACGAAAGCGGTGATGAAATAGACTGATCCTTCCGTTTTTTACAATAATGTTGTTGTTAGTCTTTTTTTTTCATCCTTTTTACGCGATGAGAAGAATATTAAACACCGTAAAAGTGAAACGAAATTCTTTTAAAATTGTTTATGGTTTCTTACACTGAAAGAAAATCGGCTAATATTTCCAGATAAACAACCACAAACGACACTTTGTGGGCACGATCAATTTACAAATTATAGTCATTTTTATCCGTTATTTCTGCCACTTTCGAGGCCCTGGCCACTTTCGATCGTACGTGATTCAAAATTTCACCGAAATTCAGTACAGCCGCTGTGATAAAATAATAACTGATAAAATTGTCTGGTCTTGTTGTTAATAACGTTAATACTGTTAATAGTATACTAAGAAAACAACACAAAACTATTATAGCAGTCAATTCGTAAAGCTGTCCTCTGTACCTTATATTTTTCCCTTCAAATTCATCGAAATAACAGGTGTGTTAAATTCAGATACAAAATAAATGCAAGAAATGATTTAAAAAAAGTGTTATATTTCATAAAAGTTTTCAGCCATCGGTGAATTTTGAAAATACAACAAATAACGTGAACGTTGTGATATTTCTTTCCTCTTGTCGAATCGTTTGTTTTTTTCTCACACGCGACGATTATAATTTACAAATACGTGTATTTAAATGCGCCAACATCTGAATACACAGTCCACTTGTGATAGGTTGATTTTCGGAAATTTCTCACTGAAAAATAACTGCTTCCGATCGCATCACAAAAATATCTAAACCGGTCATCCAATTTTGTAGCTGGTTTGGTTGAAACAATTATTAGTTTTCCGCGGTGAAAAAAAGCTCCGAATGAAGATGCGTAACCGAGTACGTTACATAGAATCGAACCCGGAACGTGAACAAGAAATTCTTACTACGGGCAGGGTATGCCCGATGCATCACGATTGCTGACAAACGCCTCGTTCTAATGACCTACTCCTACGTACAAGAGTGGTAAACCTGAGTTCAGTAGTGGCCAAGCGTTCCCGAAGGCTGGGTTAGTTATTAAGTGAGCTTTGCCACGATCGGCTTGTATTTTATCCTGCAAGAACTTTAGCTCTGGATTAGTTGGTAAAGAGTCAAGAGTTCGTATGTGCAAAACCTGGTGCGTATTTATTTCGGATATTTAGACCTAGTCCTACATGAACGTATGTTATTTTTTATCACCTACAATTCCCACTTTAAACGTGAACCAAATACAAGAGAAATCTCTAAAGGTGAAACGGCCGGGTTCACCGCACAGTTTCTTTTTACAAATGAGACATTCAAATTTAGCACACAAGTTCTGGAGTTGTAGGGATTCGTGTATGCGCTCGGTAAACTGTTCAACCTATTTTGCATTCAATATTCAAATTTATGCGACGGGTGGAAATCGGCTCACTGTTCAATAAAACTGTTTTTGTCTTCGAATGAAAGTAACTATGTCTAAACACTCGCAGCGAGGTCAATTTACACAGTTTATTGAACATGAGGTCATGTTTGGTAACTGACTATAATAATTATAACCGATGAAATTTTCTCAGAACACTATTTTAAATTGTTAATACACGCGAGCGTGTCGTCGGACTATCATCAAACTGTTTACAAACGGTTCTATAATTCATCTACAATTGGAATTAGACACTTTCGTATTCCACATGAGAATTTGTTTACATTATCAGCACTCGTTAGTAAATTTTAATCGACAATTCATATTATATGTACATTCAATAGGCGTAACACTCGGACTTTACGAAACATTCACGTGTCGTTAAACTTTGGCTCATTGCATACAGCGGAGAAATTTCATGTAATTTGTTATGCCGTGCTGCACCACCGCATAAGTGATGTGGACATAAATCCCTACTTTTACCCTACTCCTTGCTTTTTATACCAATATATGTTACAACAGCTTTCGTGGATCAAGTGGATCGAGAAATTTAGCAAATTGTCGGTTGTAAAAAATTTGGGCCTGAAATAATTAAATATAAAATCTGTAATTTGGATACGCGGTTCGATTTCTCGCGATATGACATTAAACTTGACCGTCCAGCATTCCGACCGTTACTACTATCCATAAACACGCAAGATTACGAAAAACTGTTAATGGCCATAAAATACAACTCGAGAAGCGACACTTGGAGTCAAATTAAAATTCAATACTGTTATACGGCTTTATAAGCATTCAACTCGTGAAACTTGTTGGGATAATTTATAGTTTTGACGCGCCAGCAACAATTCAATACAATTTTTCGTCATGTTTAACCAAGTACCATTTATACACACATTAGATTATGAAAGCCGCAATATCTCAATCGGAATATTTATTTTGCTATAGCTGTAACGATCATTTCCTCGGAGAAAATTAATGAGGTACCTTCTTCAGTCTCTTTATTGTTATAACTATGTGACAGTCTGAATTCAACCTTTCCCGCACCTTTCTAATTGACTTCTTCCGGTACGGTGACTAGCGGAAGTTGAAATTGTAATTTTTTTTTTTTGTTTTTCTTCTAAATTTGAAAGCAATAATTTACGGTCGATACACCTTTCTCCTCAATAAGGTATTTTATTTGTCGATGTAGCCATGAATTCTGATCGTGAGAACAATTACTGTCTTATTGCTTTAATAAATACAGTGATTAGGTACTGTACACGCAGCCCGGACCGAGAACAAGATCGTTATCGTTAGAGTTATAATTATAATTATACGCCCGATATATTGCGACGAAATTCGCATTGGTTAATAAACACCCCATCCATGGGAACGATTTCTCGTAAATTATAAGATGCGCTTCAATGCATGCATGACATGTGTATTGCGAAAATTGCTTTGCAGTAACTCTCATGCACTAACTAATACCGTATTATCCTTTGCATTGTTCCAGGTATACTCGAACGGTTAAAAATATGTATCAAGTGGCTTTTCGCCTCGTTATATTCGGCACCCTCTTTTTCTCCGATGTCCTGGGACATGGAAGACTGATCGAACCTCCGTCCAGAGCCTCCATGTGGAGATACGGATTTAACACACCACACAATTACAATGACAACGAGTTGTACTGCGGTGGCTTCAGTCGACAGTGGAATCGTAACAAAGGAAAATGCGGAATATGCGGAGATCCGTGGGATGTGAAACCGGTGGGAAAATCGCTACGTCGAAAACGATATGATATTTATTTAGAAATTGGGCGTTCGTTGCACGCTCGTTAAGAATTAACAAAGTGGCACACGATCGAAGTTGGAATTCGATTTTTGTTCACAAATTCACGACTCTTTTTACTCAGTTACTGAAAAGAATATGATAATAAAGCAATTTAGCATATGGTACAATTCACTAATCCATTTACGATAATTGCAGCCTCGACCAAATGAAACTGGTGGGAAATATGGCAACAGTATAATAGTACGAAAATACCGTACAGGTTCCATTATCCCGGTACAAGTGGAACTGACGGCGAACCATCATGGATACTTTGAATTCCGTTTATGCCCGATGGCACACGCAGGCACCGAAGTGACGGACGACTGTCTGGACCAGCATGTTCTTATCGAAGAAAGCGGGACACCTAGATACTATCCTGGACCTGGAAATAAAATCTTTGAAAGTCACTACAAACTTCCAGACGACGTGACGTGTTCCCAATGCGTTTTCCAATGGAGATATGTGGCGGGAAATAACTGGGGCAAATGCGATAACGGAACAGGTGATTTTAAATTGCCGATAAAGGTTTTCTTAAGCCGTATCACGAGTGAGCGTGGGATGTAGAGAAGTTGAAAATTCCAACGATCTTTGCATTATATTTGTGAGAGGAATCGATCGGTACAATCAGAATTCATGATTGGAACATTTCACGTTTTTTATGGGATTTTGGCCGCACCGTAGTAACTGAGATTTCGTTTCATTACCGAATTAAATTTGACCTCTTTACCGACGCTAATCGATATGTAGAAATCGCTAGTAATTATATCATTCGATGCCTTTTTAGACTCTAACGTTGCGTAACAATCGTATTGTACTACCATAATTGACCGAAGGGTTGGTAAATGGTCTTGCATAACTTCATCGAGAATCATTCGGCAAGAATAATAAACAGTCTTACAAAGAAAACGAGAGAAAAATACAGATATGAAGTGTATAACTATGGTTTTCAGTATTTGAAGCTGACCCGATTTTGTACGGTAATGTTTATGAAGAAATTTTACTCGCCTATGATCAACGTATCGTTTGTTTCTCTCGTGTCGCTAGTCATTGCCGCATGAAATTTTTTTACAAAGGAAGCTTTTTCCAGTTTCGATTCCAAAGTGGATTTTCGTTACAGAGGCTGTCGGCTGTGGTCCCCAAGAGGAGTTCAGAGCTTGTGCGGATATTTCGATCGGTGACAACCAACCTGCGCTACCTCCACGACCAATTACGCCAAAGACAAATGCAACAGGTGGAACTTCGACAACGAAACACGCCCAACCATCGCCTACCGAGCCTTCTCTCGTGTCTGATATATCAGGGCCTTACTGGGTGGTCAGTTTGGTCATTGCGGGGACATCGTTGCTGGTTATATTAGCTGCTTTTGCCTTGTTGTACACGTACTATTATCACGCTGGAAAAGCCAAGCAGTGGTTAAGGGCTGGAAAGTTATTGACGCCTGACAATGCGGCACCGATTGCACCTCCGAGACAGAGGAAACATCAAAATTCGATTTCACACTCACCTCTGGATGCTTAGCTTGCAATCGGATATGTACGAATGAGTGTGATTTCTTATTTTATAGCCGTAGTGTTAAAGCAATCGGTGTAAGATTCAGGCAGCAGCTCCTATCTGAAGATAAACTTATTATGTACTTATGGTATATGATTATGTTGTAATCTGAGTTTAGGAAGCAACCGAACGATGTGCTCGCGAATAGTTTTTCGATCTCTGAAAACACTTTCAAGTTAACGGAAGGTAGAAAAAAATTGTTCAACGTCGCGACGAAGCTAATTTTGGTTAGTATAAAATTACGATTGTTCGTAAGCGTTTTCTTTATATGTTAAATATTCCTTAATTATGACTAACCAGTAATGTAACAATAACCTTAAATCGACTGATTTTCAATGGTTTTTTTGACTTTTTAAGTTCTCTGTATCGTTATGCTAGATCCTGTATATAGAATGTACGACTATTCGTCAAGTAAAATTATTTATTTTCTAACATGTGAAAATTATTGGCACAAGCTTCGAAACGTCCAAATTACCCGAAAACGATTTATTTAGGAATATTTGCATGATTACGGTGATGCAAATTGTATCTAAAATGTCCACACACGTTTGACTAATGAGTTTCTAGGAAGAAATTATTTTACGCGACTGAACGATGTCGATCAAAGTTTACGTACTTTTACAACCTGACAGCTTGATATAATATTAAATTACTTTTAACTTAATCCGAAGAGTGTATGGATAGTTTAAATCGTGCTCGTAGTTTAAAGTATGAATGAAGGATTACCGACACGTGTTTATTATTTAATTGACTTCAAATTTTGAAAATTTTACTACAGGGGTTATATAAACAAGTGATTTGAATAAAAACAATGACTTCATCCTTTCTTACATATGATAATTAAATATTTACAATAAACTTAATTTGATTATACAATAAATTTAATAAATTGGCAGTTATTACTTATACGGAGTATGTTTCCGCCCTACAGCAACTAATGCCTCGTGATAGAATGATTCTTTACCGTTCAAATTTTCAGCCGAGGGACGGCGTGTTTTGCAAGCGTAAGTAATTGAAAGATTGGACATTTTTCATCGTCATATACATATAGACAGAAAAGATTGTTTGAAATTACCAAATATATTCAGTCAAAACAGAAGTATTCATCAGCCGAATAAAATGAATAGCGTCACACTAATCAATGTAATTTACTGCATTTTTTTAAAACAGATTACATCATCTTCAATTGAGAAAATACTTGTTTCACCATATTTAGCTCGGTCAAATACACTACGGTTGTATCAAAAAATCTTACTCCGCATATGATGAGCTTGATAAAAGCAAATCTCAAAACATCATGCAATTCCCATTTCCATCTCTGTCTTTCGGTTTATTTCACATACGTAGACTGATGAGGAAAATGTTTTTTTATAAGTCAGGCCAGCTTTGTCCGATATTGGAATACTTCTCAGTATAGCACACGCTTCTTCCGGTATTAACTTGTTCTATATAAAAATGTTAAACATCCTTGTAGGTTCTACTACGAATTCATCGTCTCGATACCTCGTCTTCGAATTAGCGTCAGATGCATTTCAACCTCACCTTTAACGGTTGATGTTTTCTGCGCCTTCGTACGTTTTGCTGCGGATATTTATTTACATTTTGCCACGGATAAGATAAGATCGGAGATGTATGAATAACGCTTCCTCCAGCAAAAGTATGTTGCAAAACATGATTAACAATAAGACCGTAGCGATACGAAGCAGTATTTATAAATATAACAAGATTAAGGTAATCAAAATCCCCTGTTGTTCATTGTATTTTCTGTACATATGTACAAGAAAAACTATTTGTCACTCTACCTAACATAGATTAAAACTTATAGCTTCACCTGGTACAAATCAACAAAAATTCACGTATATAAACTTAGTCATGGTATAAATCAAGAGAAAAAGGAATATCCACGATTTTGTTTATTGAAGGCAAGAATGTGTGATATTGAAATATGAATTTAAAGTTGACAAGGTAGTATTAATTTTTTATGGCGGATTGAATAAACATTTTTTTTAACCACCCACTGATGTTTAAAAAATATTCACAATTTTTGGAAAAATTGTGGAAATACGTTAGTTACACTCTACGAATGACGATCGTTCAAAACGACTCGTCCCAATGACCTACCCCTACATCATACAAAACGGGACAGGTTGACCGCAGTAGCAGGCAAGTATTGAGGTGAAATAGACTGGTTGCTTCATCAAGTTTACTCCGATCCACTTGTCTTTTACGCGTATATGTCGAGCAATTGGAATAGTCAAGAATTCTCTCTCAGAGTTTTGGCAATTGAGAATCAAGATCGTTGATAAAGCGTGGTGCGTTTTCATTGGCAGCTGAACATTTAAAACAGAAGTTGGTTAATGAAAAGTTATACTCGTATAAGGTAAGTGAATCTGTTTCATTCTTTTTTAAAATACCTTCAACTAATTTCACAGACGAATGTTACAGAAGATGCATCTATCAATCTGGTGGAACATATGACTTGTTTAGTGTGCGAAATTCAAATTTATCATGTGAATTTATGAGTCAACGTCTGAATTGATTCAAGCTCAATTCTTGGTGTTCTAATTACGGGAACTATTACAGAATCGCGATTGTGTTTAAGGCAGCTTATTACAGCTTGAGCTACTTTTAGTCGTACAACTGTATCATGCCTGTATCAATCGTTCGTCGGTCACACGTTAAAAATAAATCTGAAAACTGCAATTTAAATGAATTCGGATGCCTAAAATCGTGATTGAATCTGTTAACAAATCTAATTATATTGTTACGTGTAATCAGAGATCTGAAATAGTAATACTGTATGGCAAAGCGGGAATTTATGGCATACTTGTCATTCGGTATAATAGTAAAATTTCAACATATATACTGCATTATTGTTTTAGGTGTCCGCCGACAAGTAAAAAGATGTATTACTACGTGTTCCAACTTTTCATACTGGGTAATGTTTTAATCTACGATGTATCGGGACATGGAAGACTGATCGAACCTCCGTCTAGAGCCTCCATGTGGAGATACGGGTTTGACAATCCACCTGATTACGACGATAACCAGGGGTATTGTGGCGGTTATGGCATACAATGGGGCGTGAACAACGGAAAATGCGGAGTGTGTGGAGATGCGTGGAATTTACAAGAGGTAGGTTCCTTATCTGCATAGAAATAATGGTGTAAATAGCAGTAAGGTAAATTGGGAAGTACCTCAAAACACATGTATATAGGTATGTACTACCAACGACTCACAAAGTCGTAAAATCAATTTAGCGTTTAACGAAAGTTTCAATTCTTGTGTGATATTTTCAGCCTCGACCACATGAAACGGGGGGTGAATACGGTAATGGGATAATAGTGAAGAAATATCGCGCCGGTTCTATCGTCCCGATAAAAGTAGAAATAACGGCGTTCCACAAAGGATACTTTGAGTTTCGGGTGTGTCCGGTGAAACAACGCGGTATCGAAGTGACGGCCGAATGTTTGAATCAAAATATTCTGATTGGGGCAGACGGGAAGTCCAGATATTACCCGCAATCTGGACCAGGCCTTGTTGAGGTCAACTACAGACTACCTGCTCGCATGACCTGTGAGCAGTGCGTACTCCAATGGAGATACGTAGCCGGAAATAACTGGGGCGATTGTGGCGATGGAACAGGTAAATTTCAATTTCAATCGCCGGGACTTGTGCAATACGTTTTCCCATAACGCAGTGGGATTACTGCATAATATGACAAGTTATACGTATCACTATAAATTTTTATATGATAAATGTCCTCAATTTGATAAAAACTAAAAGAATACTTTCGTTACAGGGGCTCTCGGCTGTGGTCCGCAGGAAGAATATAGGGCTTGTGCGGATATTACAATTAGTAAGACTTAATGTTTCTGGGCCATATACTTACGAATACTGTCTCAATGTCCAACTGAAACGTCTGCTACCAAAGAAAATTATCCATCACTAGCAGTGCCTTCATTGTCTGATCGTGAAGCAATAGGCTCTTATTGACTCTCCGGTTTCTTCATTCCTGGGACATGTTTGCGGGTTGTTTCAAAATTAGTTGGCCTCGGCACTATTGGTGCGTAAAAAACATCGATATCTGGATATCCTGCCAACTTCCGATGACTGTATCCGAACAGTAACGGCAGCGTTATTGCTGCACGTATCATAAATGATATTTAATTCTTCAGATTTATGTACTTATAAAGTAGCAATATTGTTATCGGACTTGACCAACAAGCGTGAAAATGACCTGGAAATTTTCCGTTTTTCAAAATCTTCATGCAGGCTAATAAAAAGTGTGCCACAAACCAGAAAGAATGAGTAACAATTACTTGAAACTTACACGAGGAAATTCACGATAATTGGCGGTTGGGTTCTTTTCCGTCAAAGTTCCTTGATTACGACACGAACTTATACATATATGTATTACAGCAATAATGATTCTTCATAACATATTTGTCAGTTTTTCGGTTTCTTTATAAATGCTCTGTATTGTATGATATTTTCTGCAACTACGTACTTACAAAATATAGTTATATATTTCCAGATTATCCAATTTCTCTAAAAAATAATGCATATATTTGCATAATTATACATACTGAAAGTCTTTAACCTGTATTTAGCAGAATTTTTTTTCTGTTTCCACTCTGTGAAATCTTTGTTCATCTTCACCAAAATTTCCAAAATTGCTGAAGTGATCTGTAATGGTCAGCTACAAAGATGATATGTGCACATGAAAATTGGTCGTGGCCACGAATGGTTGATTCGTAACGGTCATAAATTTCAAAGAATTGACTTGACTCACCTGAAAACATAACGTTCCCTGAACATCCCATGTTTATCATCCAGTTTAGGCAGATATCCCATCATGGAATAAAGTAAAATAACATATGAAGAAGTAAACTAAAGAAGGAACTATTACAAGGCGTTCTTGCACAATTGTGCCACCGACCGAACGCATTACGAGTAAGAGACAGCTGAACAAGCTTCTGCACATGCATTGTGACCTTTAGCGAGGGTTTTAATAACTGTGGTAATTTAGTAAATATGGTTTCCGCAAGCTGGTTATACACAAATAAGAAGTGTCGAAATTCATTGATACAAATAAGGCTATTTGGTGACTACTTTTCCGCGGTAATTCCAATATTTATTTGGAGTACCTACTCGCTAAAGTGTCGCGGTTTCACAATCAGATTGCCCCGCGTGTAAACGTATACTGACATATACATCCAGTAGACAAATTGGAGCTTCTATTTGTATGGCTGTAAAGTGATGTCCTCGACGGCTTACGATTATGCAAGACATCTTGCCCTAATGACCTACCCCTATCTAGTATAAAACGGTAGATTCCGAAAAGTTAAACCAGTTGTTTTATCAGGTTCGATCCCATCCGTTTGTGTTTTACACGCGCAGTTTTGTAGAGTTCTCGTCAAGGGTTTGACAATCGAGGCTTAGGTTCTCTTTTAAAGCGTGGTGCATTCTGGTTGGCAGCATTTGTTCGAACCTTTCCCATAATACTGAAAATTGAGTTGAAAACTACAAACGAATTCAATTGTAAGTCGAATGTATGGAATATTAAATTATTCCAAAGCCTTATCCTCATCTCACTGGCGGTCCGGACTATCTTCCTTCATAAATAAATGGAGTCTTGTGCATATAACTGGTGATACTGTATATAGATGGGAGCTTGTTGATAAATTTTTTCTAGTATATTGTTTTAGGCGTTCCCCATCAAGGCAATATGTATTGCTTCGCTTTTCAACTTGTCATACTGAGTAGTGTTTTGTTCTCCAACGTATTGGGGCATGGAAGACTTATCGAACCTCCGTCCAGGGCGTCTATGTGGAGGTATGGTTTTAATAACCCAAGTGACGAGAATGACCAGGAAGCGTTTTGTGGCGGTTATGGCGTCCAGTGGGGTAAGAATAATGGAAAATGCGGAGTATGTGGAGATGCATGGAATTTGACTCCGGTAGGTTTTCCAACTTTATATAAATAATTATGTAAATAATAGTAATGCGAATTGGTATACAACATGAAACACATACACATGGTACTGACGATGCATTAAGTTCTAAAATCAAGTTAGCGTTTAACGAAAGTTTCAATTCTTGTGTGATATTTTCAGCCTCGACCACATGAAACGGGTGGTAAATACGGTAATGGGATAATAGTGAGGAAATATCGCGCCGGTTCTATCATCCCGATAAAAGTAGAAATGACGGCGTTCCACAAAGGATACTTTGAGTTTCGGGTGTGTCCGGTGAAACAACGCGGTATCGAAGTGACGGCCGAATGTTTGAATCAAAATATTCTGATTGGGGCAGACGGGAAGTCCAGGTATTACCCGCAATCTGGACCAGGCCTTGTTGAGGTCAACTACAGACTACCTGCTCGCATGACCTGTGAGCAGTGCGTACTCCAATGGAGATACGTAGCCGGAAATAACTGGGGCGATTGTGGCGATGGAACAGGTAAATTTCAATTTCAATCGCCGGGACTTGTGCAATACGTTTTCCCATAACGCAGTGGGATTACTGCATAATATGACAAGTTATACGTACCACTATAAATTTTTATGTAATAAATATCCTCAATTTGATAAAAACTAAAAGAATACTTTCGTTACAGGGGCTCTCGGCTGTGGTCCGCAGGAAGAATATAGGGCTTGTGCGGACATTTCAATTAGTAACTAATAATCAATCTTCACTTTTTCCTCAATTTATATCTGCGAGACCAACTAAAACGCCATTATCTGAAAGAACATGCGCTTATTGACTCTTCGGTTTGTTAAGTCCTTGGATATCTTTGCTGTGCTTGTCATAAAGTTGTTTAAAATTATTTTTCGTAAAAAAAAAAAAAAAAAAAAACACTCAAACTGGGTATCGGACGCCCACCAGTTATATTCATACGATAATTGATGTATGGCATTACTATTCATAACACACGTTACAAGTGACACTCAATTTGTCAATAAACAAGAAAGAAGTTGTAACAATTACTATGTACTACTAGGAAAATCGAATTGATATGTAGTACCGTTATTTCGTAAAATTTCATTAAATACTACTCCAAATAATACTACAATAATAATAATACCGCCTTAGCCACTAAGTGTATTCCATTTTTTCATTGTCTCATTGTTGACCTGTATTATCCTATGACTTGTACGCACATATTTATCAAATAAAACTGTTTACTGTATTAAGAATTTCGTCTCTTCAAGCACCGTTAAAGAATGTAGTGTGTAGATGATATGTTTACATTTGAATTCTTATTGTTTTCAAAATCACCAGTTTGTCAAATTTACATCTTTGAATGCTAATTAATATTTGGCGAATAATCACTCGACAAGAAGATTTTGACAATTACTTATCTATATTTCAACTATGCACAGTATTATACCTCATGCGAATTGGCGATTTCGATTAAATTCTACGCCATTGTCTTCTCACCTTCCGATTTTTATTGTGTTACTTCCAACTCTACCCCTTATCTCTGAATTCGAATGGAGAATATATGGATTCCACGTGAACTTTGAAAGGTGATTGTAAATTTACCGATGGCATTGAATAGTGGCATTATGAGTGTAATCCCTATTAAGAAGAATTGAAAATCGGACGAATGGGAAAGTTTTCGACTAGTCTAAAATTGCAATGTCGCATGAGAGATTTATACTTTCGGAATATTAGCCTTCGTATGTAGACTATTTTATTGTAGGAACATAAACAAATGATGCGAATGAAAATAGTGTATATAGATCGGGGTAAAATGTAGAAAGAATAGCATTCAGAAGCGTCAGAATATCGAATTTTTAAAGACTTCGAAGTCTACTTGACATAGAATTTTTTAAATTCACAAAGGTGAAATACAGAAAATTTCCAAGTATGGAAGCCCATGAGAATAAGAATACATCAGAATTCTTGATGATTTTATAATCTGGTTTTCTATCTTCTTCTTTTATACATTTTTATCCCTACGCGATGAATATACACCCACTTGTTACTGTAAAAAATTTGAATAATGCTATTTTCAGAAGGAAACAGATCATTTACTGGCCAATCGATTATAGGTAGCACTTTTCAACCCTGAAGTATAAGTTATCTTTTTTTAAAATAATTCTAAAAACGATTGATATTGTAGTCAGCCAAAAACCCGCAGGTATATCACTATACAAGTAGACTTCCCGCTAATCAGAACCCGTTATACTTTTATAAGTTGCCATATGTAATCTACCGTACGATTATGCACATTATTGACTCTGCTATTGTAAACAGGAGCCCGAAAACTCGAGGGTAGAACGTTTGAATGGATTTCGTTCAGAATCCAGTGAGTAGTTGTTTTATAGCCGTATTAATTACAACCTGGACCACTGTGAGTCAACGTTACGCTTGAGCGTGAAAATAGTTTAACTGGTTCTTGATTGATATCTTTTTTCAATGCAGTGATATTTCTTAGAATTATAAAATACTCGGTACGCGATATTCATCCTCAATATTTGACTGAGAAAGTATTAGAACTAAGCACGATCCAGATAATCGTAAGAGCATCTTTACTATATGGCATATGTACGAGCCACGTGAGTTTTAAGTAACAGACAGAAGCCCGTGCAAAATACCATGTACTTGCAATTATCGTCACACTTGGAAAGGCGATAAGTAATGAGAATACAAAAATCTCATGGTTTGTGAAAAGACGACGCGAAGTAACTCAAATTATGACTCAAACAAGTAAGGATCAGTGGTGAGGATATTTTATACCACGAACATCATCAACAGGATGTTTGAGCGGTTTCGGATTGCGCTAAGTGGGACTTTTCCTTATAGCTAGAAACTTACATAGTGACGAATTACGATTGTGCAAGATGTTTCGTCCTGATCAATTATCCATGTGCATATAAAACGAGACAGATCAGCCGCAGTGGCATTAAAGTATTTTTCCAAGAGCGAAGCTCGTTGTTTAATTACGTGTGCTCCGATTCGCTGATGTTTTCTGCACAAATCAGGCGATTAAGATTATCAGAAACTTTTATAATTAAGGCCCCTCTTAAAGGGTAGTGCATCCTATTGTAATACGTCAAGAGAATACTTCATTATTTTAGGTATTCTCCAACAAGTAAAAAGATGTATTACTACGTGTTCCAACTTTTCATACTGGGTAATGTTTTAATCTACGATGTATCGGGACATGGAAGATTGATCGAACCTCCGTCTAGAGCATCCATGTGGAGATACGGGTTTGACAATCCACCTGATCACGACGATAACCAGGGGTATTGTGGCGGTTATGGCATACAATGGGGCGTGAACAACGGAAAATGCGGAGTGTGTGGAGATGCGTGGAATTTACAAGAGGTAGGTTCCTTATCTGCATAGAAATAATGGTGTAAATAGCAGTAAGGTAAATTGGGAAGTACCTCAAAACACATGTATATAGGTATGTACTACCAACGACTCACAAAGTCGTAAAATCAATTTAGCGTTTAACGAAAGTTTCAATTCTTGTGTGATATTTTCAGCCTCGACCACATGAAACGGGTGGTGAATACGGTAATGGGATAATAGTGAGGAAATATCGCGCCGGTTCTATCATCCCGATAAAAGTAGAAATAACGGCGTTCCACAAAGGATACTTTGAGTTTCGGGTGTGTCCGGTGAAACAACGCGGTATCGAAGTGACGGCCGAATGTTTGAATCAAAATATTCTGATTGGGGTAGACGGGAAGTCCAGGTATTACCCGCAATCTGGACCAGGCCTTGTTGAGGTCAACTACAGACTACCTGCTCGCATGACCTGTGAGCAGTGCGTACTCCAATGGAGATACGTAGCCGGAAATAACTGGGGCGATTGTGGCGATGGAACAGGTAAATTTCAATTTGATTCGCCGGGACTTGTGCAATACGTTTTCCCATAACGCAGTGGGATTACTGCATAATATGACAAGTTATACGTATCACTATAAATTTTTATATGATGAATGTCCTCAATTTGATAAAAACTAAAAGAATACTTTCGTTACAGGGGCTCTCGGCTGTGGTCCGCAGGAAGAATTTAGGGCTTGTGCGGACATTTCAATTAGTAACTAATAATCAATCTTCACTTTTCCCTCAATTTATATCTGCGAGGTCAACTGAGATTTCTGCTACTAAAGAACATTCAGCATCTTATAATGAGTTACCTTTACTTGAAAACATCATAATATCGACGGGAATTTTAGGCGATGGATGTTTCCTCACTTGGTGCATGATTTTTAGTTTATCAGATAGCATTAAAAACTGTAAAAAACCGACAGGCACGAGCCTGTGAATATAATAAATATTTATATGCATAGACTAGCAAAACTGTTAGACATAGCCACATGCTTTCGTGGATTTTGATCGACGCCACCTTGTGTAAACAAGTCCCGTTAATTATAATTTTTATCTTTTTCTCACGCTATGATGATTGTAATCACTGAAATGTTAAGAATATAATATCAACACTTCAAGGGACAGATTCTTGACGAGAAGGTTCAAAATAACTGCAGCAGCGCATCGCGTCAAATTATTTTTTATTCTTAAGTAGCAGATTTCTAAAATCTGCATTACTCAGTGATTCCTTGCCAACAACGTTACCTGATATTCCTGCATCGCCATTTTTAGACAGAGGTTTCACACTGCGTGGTATCATAGAAAGCATAGTTTTTGGCGCATTGGAACCAGTTCGGCTTGTGGTTGTTCCACCAAGAGATTTAATAAGACTAACGTCATTGATCGATCCCTTTTTGCGTTCAGGAGGCTGACTGACAGCAACACTGATTACTTTGTCTTCTATGGTCATTCCATCAGTAGCTATCAGTGCTTTGCTCGCGTCAACTTCGCTTTTAAAATCAATGTAAGCAATACCTTTAGAGTGCCCATTGCGATACGTTACAAGGCGAACTTCCTTTAGGATACCATGAGCACCGAAGAGTTCTTCAATTTGCTCCTTTGTCATCGTCAAAGGAAGACCTTTGGGTAAAAGAAGTTGAGGTAATTGCTGTTCCATAAGCAAATGTTCGAAAAATACATTTTGAACATATTTCATAATGCGACTTAACATATTTTGTTCCACCTTTTCCGTAATTTTCAATTTCAGCAGAAACGTGATGGGTTTCCAAGAAATGTATGCAACTTGACTTTCTTTTTCACAACACAATCTGTTGACTTTAAGACTTCTAAATTGGGAAGACAAGAGTTGACAGTAACATGTTACCTTTTACAAAGAGTTTGTTCTTTTCCAATCCACAGCTATACTTGAATGCTGGTCCTCTGGTTGTTTTATCAGGATCGCATCGAGAAACAAACATGGGTCGGCCGTTAATTGGTGTTCTATCTAACTTAAGTGCCAATTCAACACTATCCTGTAACAAAAAATTATGACTGCAAATTTTTGACCAGTAGTTTTACTTTCATCATGTATGAAAATTAGGTCATCTTTGTCAACCTATCGTGCAGGTAATGAATTAAATACTCACTGCACTGCTAAGCTGCACGTAACAGAACCCTTTACTGCGACCTTTGAAATCTTGTACCATTTTAAAAAGAGTAATTGGTCCTGCAGGTTCTAAGGCGTTTCTTACTTCATCTTCCGTTGCATTGTAGTCCAAGTTGCTAACAAAAACGGTTATTCTCTCATCAACGGTGCGCGAGTTATCTTCATCCATCTTTTCAACTTCTTTTGACTTATATCCTGGCGGTGGTGCAAGTTTCGGCTTGGTGCTGGATTCGTCTTTGGATGGCTTATAGCCAGGTGGTGGTGTTATTTTATTCTCCACACTTAGAACGCTTTCCTTCAGCTTTGGCCTCGTAGTTGCTTCAAACTTTCCTTGCTTATTCGGAGATCCTTGCAAGTTTTTCCATCTACCTGTATCTTCAGGTTTTCTTTTGCCTGCCCGTTTGGCTGGTGCAGACGTAACTTCATGTGGCAAAGCAGCAGCTTGCACCTTCTTTCGCTCTTCGACAACCATTTCTAATTTCTCTTTTGTTTTCGCCTCACAGGATTCTAACTGTTCCAATGTCCCTTCATCCCGCTCAAAATCTAACCAAGCATTGATTATGCTCTCTGGCCAATCTTTGACAGATCCCAGTGCTTTTTGGTACAATTTACGAAGATGCTTTGTATCTCCGTAACACCTGGAACATTGAATAAAAATGGAATCATTGATTATTTTAGATTACATTTTAGAACAAATTGAATACAGTAACTTTTGTATACTTGGTATAAGCTGGACTATTATTTTTAATCGCATCTGAGATAATGACGTTCTAGATCTTCTAGATGTTCCCGTAAAGAGTTTTGAAATATGATATATTACTTATCAAATCATTAAGTACCTTTCCAAACCAATATATTCCAACCAACTGGCAGCAGCTGTGGAATGTCCTTGAGAGAGTATATCAGCCCACAAGGTTCTAGCCTTTTCCATGTCATTTGCATGAATTGCTTCGGTTCTGGCCCAGTACTGCAATACCACACATCCGGGATCGCCCTCCAGACCGAATGCTTTTGCCAAATATTCACAAGCGCGATTGAATGTTTCTCTGATAATTTCCAAGAGTTTTTTCTTGTCATCTGGGAATAGATCAATCCTGCGACGTAGATACTCAAGGTAAGTCAGCCACATACTGCGATATTCTTCAGCAGATGTGAAACCAGCCATTAAACCTTTCTCCAGTAATGCCTGCACTTCGGTTAATGGTTTATCCCATCTTTCATAGGCTCTTAACCATTTTTGCCAAATTACTACGTACCATGGTACATTTCTAGTAGCTCTTTCGTACAGTGGTTCCAAAATGGATTGGATTTTTATATTATTTTCCATGTATGTAATATATTCCAGCCACAGCGAACCTTCCAAACTAAGCTCAGCTATGGCTCGTTCGTAAAGTATATTGACACGTGCTGGATCTCCGTGTTGTTTTTCAAAACGTAGATATGCTTTAAAGGCATCTAATAATTCAGGCTCACCTTGAGCTGAAATAAGTTTTTCTTCAAAAGGTAAACGCAAGTTCAGTTTTGCGAACGCTCGTTCATAGCCAGTTAAAACAACATTGTCGTCTAGGGTTGCTTGTGTTCCGTCGCCAGCGCGCCACACTTCATATTCTTCATACGTTTTCTCCATGTCAAGTAGAGGACATGTTAACTGACGTCTGAATAAAGAGCCAACGCGATTTATCTGTTCTTTGCGCTCCGACTCGTTAGATGCGTCGATCTGAAAATATAAATGATTGTTCAGACTTGTTGTGAAATAATAATCATGCTACAAAATTTGATTTAAATTAAAAGTATTGATAGATTTTGATTATTGTGTTTGATGATAGTCTTACCATTAAAACTAACACATTTTCAAATTCTCTAAATGCTTCCCATATGATCGCGCCTTTGGTAACGTGCAAGCCAACGCAGGTTAATCCCTGTTCAAACAAATTTCTAATATCTGTAGCAGCGTCAGTAGCAGTACCCAAACTTCCTATAGCGAACTGAAGATATTCCAACCAAACTTCCACAGCTGTAATAAATTGAAATATTGGATCATGACATATTATGTCTCTCATCTATAATGAAAATTAGTTAGTTTTCGATTGAGCTACACAAGTTTTCATATATTCTTACAATTTCATTATAATCTAAATAGAAAATATTTTTTCAACAATTACAGGTTGTTCAAAGAGTTGATTTTTCCCTTATAAAAAAAAAAAACTATAAATAAAAGAGCAAAAAAGTTGTAATGCACCTAGCCATTGCAAAAAAATTTGTGTGTTCTATAGATTGTGACAGGATAATGTGAACAGTGCCTACGGTATGAATGAAACAATTGCCTTTGTTCTCTGCACTTTTATGATTACATGAATAATGTGAAAAATTTAGGAGAAAAAGGAATTCTAAAGGATAATAAAGGTGAAATACAAAAAACAAATGGAACGTACAAAGATAGTCTTTTACTGCTCGCTCGCACAACTTTGTGACCGCCTCTCGTTCAGCGCTGGTTTTAACCGAGCCGATTTCATCTCGCAACCAGGAAAGCCATAGTTCAGAGCTAAGAGGATACTTGGAGCTCATAGCTTCTCTGGCACTTTTCAGTTGATCTGAATATTTCTCGCCCATCTCTTGCAATTTTGTTATCAAAGCAACATGGCTAGAATAATCATAGGGACTTTCTTCCAGCTTAGCATTCAAGAGTTTGATTTCTGCTTCGTTAGCCTCTTCGTCATCAGAATCGCTGTCGTCGTCAATATCATTGTCATCCATTCCTAATTCTTTTTCAAAATCTGCTTCGTCTTCTATCATATTGTAGTTGGAATTATCAAGATTATTACCCTGTTCTCCATCAGAGTCCAAAAGGAAATCGCTGTCATTTTTCTCGTCCTCGCCAGGATGTTCCAACTCCATTTCATCCATTGTTAGTTATTTACGCGAGTATTATGTACGATGTCTTTCGATATCAAACCCTATACGGCTAATGATCCAATGTTATGAAAATGACCGATCTTCTATTTGCTTCGTAGAATAACATTTAGGACACGGTCAGGATCTCAGGGTGTCAAACATTGAAGGTTATGTTTTTATACATCCCGAAATTACAACGTATAAATGAGTAACATCTGCGCAGACGTCGATTGCGCATTACCGCGCGATTACCCACAAGTCGCTTCGAAGGGTTATTTCAAAAACGATTGTGAAAGTTAGATTTAATTATAATGATTATAATGAAATCACAGCGAGATTACAAAGTGGATCTTGTTTTCAGCAGAAATTTGGAAATTGCGGTATTAGGACTGATAGAATTACAGAAAGAAAGCTTCCGCATTATTTTAAATAATCCTGACGGATTGTCATACCGATTTGTAACTTATAAAGCTTTTCAACAATCTCACGATTCAAACAATCCTTCGTAATTATCCAAAAAATATTACTGATAATTCTTTAGCACCTTGTGTGTAAAGGCCAAGCAATCAAACAGGCTGTAAGATAGTTGGTAATACATATTGTGAACAACTATTCCTTCATTATAGGGAAGCTTTCGCAAATTTCGTACAAGCTTTTGTTGCTCTCACACACGACTTACTGATGCGATGCTATAACCAATAATGCATCACAAAAAATCATCTACTTTGTACCAAGAATTTTCCTTACACACGAGTAAATTTTATATCAGTTTTTGTATGTATTTATAGTAAACTTTTCCTATCGTTTGTCTCTACGCGAAATAAATATACATCTGCATACGTATTGGTATTGAAACTTTGAGTGTTATTCCCCTTACATATGATCATATAGGTACGGCTTTTGCAGAGGAGAAAAAAGGTCAGGGGACCGGTTTCTAAACTTTTTTTAAGTAACGTGCGTCAGACTTAACGCTCCTTAGCCCAGAGTCACATTTACAGTATTTTGCGTACGGTGAAGTTGCCCACGCTTTATGTTACTACATTATTATACAGAAAGAATGTTCAACAGCAATTGTTGGTCTCAGCCGTTGTACACATAATCACATGTGTATGAATATCCATATGCATACTTCTAATGTGGTACTTCTCCAATTAGTCTAGTAATCTATGAAGTCATGTGTGAGGCAATAAGAATAAGGAAACGCGATTACGTGCACGATTTCAGCTTTTCTTTTTGTGTTTTCGCATATATCTACATAGGGCAATGCAGATATTACGTCGCAATGCATGTTCAAGTTCTCTATATTTACTCTCATCCGTGACGACTTGAAACCAATATATGCATAAACAAAATCGTCATTATGGATGATTTAAACTATAGTGAATAGCTATAAAATGGAAACACAAAGAAACAGGACCATTATAATGAGTAATAATAGTGCGTTCGATATTTACATCTGCTTGCCCGATTACCTCGAAACACGACGCTTCTTCTTTTTCCTCGCGACGCGTTTAGGGGCGTTTTTTTCTCTTCCGGCGACGCGTTTCGAGGTGATCGAGTAATCAGACGTAAACATCGAACTCAGCTTGAATTTTTTATGTACAATTTTTCATATTTTACGACAAATTTGTTTTCAGAATATCGGCAAATATATGCAGTTGTAACCTGTTTCACATTAGACCGGAATTTGTAATCGAAATGAAATTACGACGTTTTAAACTGTCATATTCGTGATGGATTTTTATAATTATCCATTCATCTTACAAATGAAACATGTGAATTAATTTTGGGCATGAATTATTAGATCTCCAAAGTCCAGATTTTCCGTAAACTCTTTCTTCAACGACCAGAAAAACATTTCCAACAAAATGAGCAGTTTGTACACGTCAATTGGATAGAAGACAGGTTCTTATGACAATAAGACGGGGAACCCCCCCCCCCCCCATAATACCGGGAGGACTGGACCAATGTGTCTGCTTTCAGAGTTACTCGATACAAGTATAAATTGAGAAATCCTTATACGACAGGACCGTTAACAACCAGAGCGGTAATCCTGTTATAATGGTAAACATCATGATAATCACTCAGTAAGTCCCCAGTACATAGCAGGATAGAGAATTGTGCGGTCTTCTGGTATCAACATTGAAGCAACATTGTGTATGCGTCGTTTTGATCATGCGTAGGTACACAATATAATATTAAAAATCCGTGAGAATATACAATTGCGGGGGATACACGGCTGTGTGTTTTGTTTTTACTTATCTGCATCAATTAGTCATATGGAGACGTTCACGTATGCAAATACAAAATGCAGATCGGACAAGAGCGCGACACAATTCCCTTCTTTGACTTTCGGCTGGAAGACGAAACCGCGCGATCTTTTTCCTCTTGTCGCTGTGCAGCTGCAGTGTTTCGCAGTACATTCGACCAGGGATATCTCGAATCGACGGTGAACCTTAATTATTCAAATAAGTATACAAATAAATAATAATAATTAAAAAAAAAAAAAAAACGGTCGGGATAACGCAGCTATTTCACGTTTCAATCCACAGAGAAAATCGGAAAAAACGCGATTGCGATGCTGGACTGAATATTGTAGTGAAATGCTAGCCGTGCGGATTACTGCTTCATATCACGCTTCGTACATGATGTTTAATCTGGATTAGACGAAAGTGATGAAGTTACAGGATTGATACGTGGTAAAATAACATTGTCTGCAAGTATTCAATATTGGACTAACAATTGTCTACTCTTTACAATCATGAATCAAATTAGCCAGTGTATTGAGGTCAGAATTTGGAAAACAGGTTTCACTCAAGCTCATTTTTTAGGCTGTTGAAAAAACCATGCTGTTTACGCAAATTCTAAAACCGTGGAATTTAGTGCAAAACATTATAGTTAACATGATCCATGCTCGTGTTATATTCAAAAAGGTTTTTTAAGATTAGGCGGCAGTGTAAAAAAATATGCATGTAGGTGAGATGCGAAAAAACAAACAAAAAAAAATGATTTTGACAAACATTATTCTTCTGTGAAAGAAAATACATCAGTTTCACCGAGTTTTTTTTATAGTCAACGTTTATCTCGTGTTGCTATGAAAATATAGAACCCTTAAGGTGCAGCTTATTTGATAAAGTGTCTTCGCGATGTGGTATTGAATTACGAAATATCTTTACGTGAAATTAATTTGTTATTAGTTTATTGTTGAAATCTAGAACAAATTTGAACGGAAAATTATTAGCTGACTGTTTTGCAGTATGGGAGAGTTCGGGCAACCGCTTTTTTTCAATTTTTATGAAACATCGTATTTACTTTACAAATTTGTTTAGTAAAATTTTTCGTAAGGGTATATACGCTATAATCTCTTGATCAAATACAAACTCATTGGATCAGGTTTGACCATAACTTTTTTCCAAATATTATAAATTTCTGGTCCTTGCGATGAAATTATTATAAAAGATTATATTCCCGTTCTGTGATGATCATTCGAGATAAAAGCAAGGCCATTACTCACGTATGTATAAACGTATAAGAATGGACTTGTAGTTTTACTTCTGACAATTAAATATATAAAGTAATCATTTAGTTGCGAAACTAAAACTCAATCAATTGTGGATACAGTATTTCAGAATGCACTGCAAATACCTAGTGATCATAGCGTTGGGACTGTTCATCCACCTCATCGGAATAGGATTTGGTCAAATTCATAGTCCATGTCCAAATGTCTTTCGATATGTTAGAAATGAGACCACCGGAGACATTGAAGGTCGCATAGAGATACATAATGTCCCAAAAGGCGTTTCACTACATGTCATGATGAGATTAAGCGTTGCCATAGGTCTTCCTACGGTAAGATATTATTATGTGAAATGAAACCAAATGTTTTCCGGTAGCACATTTATGGAAGTGATTTTCACTAGATGTCTTCTGAAATTGAAACTGGTTACCAGTGGTCAGATATGATTACAATTTTCATGTTTGTGTTCAATACCCACCCGATCAATGTTTATTTTTTAAGAATCACGATATTTATTGTTTTTGTGGAGATACGTGCTTGAAAATTGTACTTCTCGTAACCAGCTAGGAAGTGCGACAATTTCAAGAAATTAGCAGTCAGTTATGATGAATCAAGGGTTTTTATCTTACAGAACTACGTAGGTAAGCTGGAATTAGCAGAGCGAAGGGAATTAGCGGTCAAGGCAGTACAGCAAGGCAGGCCCTTGAATTATCGCTTGCATTTTCCACTACAACATCCACTGCCGCTTCTTACGAGAATTTTGTTCAATAACCAGGAGTATTGTTCTGGAAGACGAGGTAATAGATTAATTCAAATAAGTTTGTTAGTAATAAATGTATGTAGAAATTTTCAGCCTGGATTGAGAGCCTTAGAGGTATACCTTATATTGTAAAAATAAAACGGATTCAGATTTCCAAACTCTGTTCTAGCAATTGGACCAATTGTTACATCGATTACATTAGAGCACATTTTATATCCTCCTGGGATAGTCCCTGATCAACCGCAAAATCCGCCACCACAAATTGAAGTGCAAATTTTGAATACGATGCCAGTAACGTCGTCAACTTTCGCACCTTCATTTAGTGAGAGCGCGGTGAATATGACAGAGGCTTCGTTGAAACCCATTGCATCCGATATATTGCCACGAGATTCGGTAGATGACAATATTTGTGGACGTTCGAGTAAAAGTGACATAAATTTATTGATTTCGAAAGGAGAAAGAACAGAGCCTGGAGACTGGCCCTGGTTAGTTGCGATTTTTGTGTCAAGAATCAAACTGGAATTTCAATGTGCCGGAAATCTTATTAGCAACAAACACGTACTTACAGGTAAGTGAAAATGGCGAATCATATGGCAGGATTAAATTTAAATTATGGGGCAACTATATCAATAACATTTGATTACGTTTTATTATTCACAAAGTTTATACGTATTGAAACTTGAAATATCAGTTTCGTTATTTAATTTAACATTACCATTTTTATACATTATATTAGATTACCGTTTCAATTACTTTATCTATATCTCTTATAAAAATAAAGTGGAATTTATTTGCTAGAGGTTCATATGTATTATGCAATTTATCATTGATCTATATGATGAAAATCTCTGAGATGGTACCGACTGTGTGAGATAAGAGATAAAATTTATAATATACAGTACACCAATTCACCATCAATGTGAATCACATACAAAAAACAGTTAATTTCTCAATTTTCATTCATTATAAAAACAATAATATGACAACTGTATAAAACAGGCATGTCAAAAGCATTGTCATACTATTTTCCGAGAGACCGAGAACCACTTAATTTCGACAATTCAAGAAGATAACTAAATTTAGATTTTTTTTCTCGTTTTAAACAAGCAACTTCAAGGGCGTACTCTGGTCTACGTAAATTAGCATAGGTAGAATTCTAAAAATACGAATTTGATAGAAACGAATTCTCGATTTTTTATCGAGTCTTGTACTCTGCTGACACGGAAATATCAATATTTCATGTTGAATAATATTTTTAATATTATTATTATGGATTCGTTTTTCTTTTATATTTGATAAAGTTGATGTGCAAATGAAATGTAAAACTAGGCTACTTGGATGCCGGATTAACATGCTTGATATAAAACTTGCCTACCACCAACGCACATATTTTTTTCTTTTCACAGCTGCTCACTGCTTGAAAAGTGGCAACGGCCAAGAACTGCCGGCGAGTACTTTATTGGCAGTCGTTGGACGGTATAGACTTCGGAATTGGGCTGAAAAAACCTCGGTAACATACGAGGTATCGGAATTTGCATTGCATTCCGAATACGGCCGTCGCGGAGCACTTTTCGATAGTGATCTCGCAGTTATTACACTGATGGAGACAGTCACATTTGGAAATTTAATTTTGCCAATATGCTTATGGGCCGGACCTACCCAGATTGAAAGTGTTGTTGGCAAAACTGGATTTGTTGTTGGGTGGGGTCGAGATGAACTAGGAAATCCAGTCACAGCAGAACCTAGGATGGCCAGAGTGCCTATTGTATCACAGGTAGCAACCATCATTGTTTTCTATAACACATAAATATTGTACAAATTTTTTGAATGCTTGAGTGTTTAAAATACACAAGATTCTGCTTTTTAAGCCTGCTCTTTGTTTTTTATGGTAAATTTGGGAGTAAACAAAGAATATGAAGAAACACTTAAAACAGTATGTATTTTTGTCCAAAGATAAATCTGTCTTGGGATTGACATCCGATCTATGAATTGCTTGAAACGTTGGAAGGAAATAAATAGTTGTTAGTTCAGGATTAAAGCAAGCATATGGTAATGGCATTAGTCATTTTTTTTCTTCTTCAAGGAGGATTGCTTGAGGAGCAATTCAGATTTTGCGCAAATCACTTCAAATCGAACCTTCTGTGGAGGGTCGCAAGATGGTAGTGGACCTTGCAATGGCGATAGTGGTGGAGGACTTGTATTGTATGATTCACACAAGCAAAGATATCACCTACGAGGAGTTGTGTCACTGTCACTACTTGATCGAGATACAGGGGCATGCGATTTATCACAATATGTTGTCTATACAGATGTTGCAAAATACTTAAATTGGATCCAGCAGCAACTTGCAACCTGAAGAACATACGCATTTTTGTTTTCGGTTTACTAGGAAGAATTTGCTAAATTACCAGAATTTACTAATATCTCAAAGAATTCTACGTTGATGAATTGTTCGCCCTGATTCACTAAAAAATGATTAATGTTAGCAATTATCTCATTCACTCCAAATTTTCGCTAGTAATTTTTATATTCTATTATACTTTAAGAAATAGTATTTAATGTATTTAATTATATCCGTTATAGGCAAAACATATCAATACAGCACTACCTCGTTATAAGAGAGTGTTAGGGCGGTTAGGGGAATAGGATTCCAAGAAATTTGTCGCCCGAGCATTTCTCCACTATTGCCTGGAGAGCTCAGGAATCGCACGTGTGTGAGTGTGTCGATGATCATCACCACTGCTCGTTACAAGAGGATAAGTTATGTATACGATTACAGTTTCTATTAAACACATATGATTGCATAATTTAATACGCGCCAAAGTTGGAAGACCTCAGATACGGAAGTAGAATGAACGAAGCTATGAAATACACTCTAACGGGACAAAGGGGAAATTCTCTTATATCGAGGACTCTTATGACGATGTAGTATTGTATTTATAAAAGCTTCAGCAATTTATTGCAGTAATGATATATCAATATAGGTCTACTTTTCATTGTAAATAAGGTGTAAATTTTTTTCATGACCCTCTTTGACAATTCTGTAAACTATACTTGTTGCGGGTATGAACAACTTGTGACTAAGTAGTACGTGATTTTCAATACATTTAGTCTGCACTGATTGAAC
The DNA here is from genome assembly GCF_021901455.1 of Neodiprion lecontei. Classification (NCBI taxonomy): domain Eukaryota; kingdom Metazoa; phylum Arthropoda; class Insecta; order Hymenoptera; family Diprionidae; genus Neodiprion; species Neodiprion lecontei. Next base: position 27,144,984 of record NC_060262.1, read on the forward strand.
TAGTATTTATTTATACTTAAACTCTTCGATTTGTAACCCCAATATCACCGTACAGGGAAGTGAATGCCTAATGATTACTCATCAAACACCTAACCTTCGTAGCATGCAGATGTGTAGGTGTGAAAGAAATCTTATAAGATTTTTCGCAATTCCGAGTTCACCAAAATTTCATTTTCCTTCTTTAGACCCCAACAACATAAATATTAATAAATGATCATAAGGTTATACTGCTTAAAGGTCAATTCTATGTTAACTGTTTCACATCAGTATCTGAAAGTACAAGATTTCATTGAAACTTGAATAACTATCCAGTTGACTAAGAAACAAATGTCAATTTTTGAAAACTTTTACAACTGAAAAAGTGCCACTTGTCAAGTTTTAATACTTCGAAAATTCATATCTCGGAAATCGCTAATGATAATACCAGTTTCTTCATTTTCTTCAATGCAAAAAAGTTCATAGTTTGAAGAAAATGATACATTTTTGAAACACTCTAATGTTTACAGTCAAGTAACATTTTTTAATTATGAACTGAACATAGCTATGGAAAAAATACAATAATAGTCAAAGAAAAATGAGTTACAAAGAAATATATCGAAACTTGATTAAATTATTCAGCAGCATACATGGCCATTAAAACAAGTTCATGGCCGTGAGAGAATAGCCCGATCATCAACTACAATACCAATAATCATAAAAACAATATAAGGTTACGTTCATTGTTCTTGTTAACTTGTTTTCAACAATTGCAGCACTACACGCTTTGCTTTTATTTATTCCATCACCATAAAATTAAGTGGTAATCACTTACGTTTGTCCAGTTCTTTTGGCACCATGACTCCCTTACAATTCAATTTGGAAAAATGAATTACAAGGAACAATTCCGTAACCGTCAGTAAAGGGAGGGAACCAGGAGGAGGCAGGTTGACAAGAACGATGAACTTACCGTGTGTGCTAACATAGCGCCAGTTCAGCGAAGATGAAAAAAAATACATTTTGGTGTTGATAAAGCATATCCACCTAACAAAGTCCTTTTACCTTTATTCACTTTTTCGACTAATTTTAGTGTAGACGTACGTTTTACGTGCTTCTGTATACGCCCTTTTACCACCAAATTCGCCTTTTTGGTGCATATGTCTTTATACCGTTTAACACGCGATTTATTGTCCCAATAAAAAAAAATAAAAAATAGGCTCGTAGTTTTTTATCTATAGAGAAACTTACCACTGACTTCATAATTTGGCAGTAAGGGAGTCAATACAGTTGTTCTGGCTGGTCCCATCATATTTGGCTTACATCTGGCTGAAAACACTGCCGCGCCACGGCTTCAAAAACAATTCCAGCACTGAACACACCTGTGCGATAAGGATGAAACATTTTTAAATCCAGCTAATATTATTTAGTTCAAGTTACAAAATATATCCGTTTGTGAAGCTGTTGTGTTAAAAACGAAACAGAAACGTATGTGATGACACTAAACTACAATTTGCTATGGGAAATGCGGGTTCAGGTTACATAGATTTTATCACATGATTTCCTTATTCAAGAAAAATTGGGTGCAAATGTTTCATGTTAGATGTTACAAATGAAATGAAATACTTACTGATATTAGCATGTAAAACATCAGCAAGCAGATGGAGATCGTTTTCATGAGTCACAATAATGTAAGTCAGTCTGGTCGCATTCAACTCTTGTATTTGGCTCAGAGATCGTCTCGTTTTTTCTATTGTGCCACCTGCACTTTCAATTATTTCAGCGAATGCCGATGGAGACGGTATAACACTAGGTGTTACATAAAATATCCTACCCTGTATCGAAGGTAAGATATTCTTTATTATTTCAATCCAATTTATTTCTCGGAAGCAGAAAGAAAAAAGAAAGTGGAGATATTACTATGGAAAAAAATAGAATTATTTTAAACGTTGATTAGATGGATGGAAGACTAAATATCAATTGAACACTATGAAAAAAAATACTTGTCAGTTATGAAATTCATATTTGTACCTTAAGTACACTTCCTCTGTTGGGGCTGGCAAGGGCTTTCTCAATGTTGCAGCTGAAATTTTTCTCAAATTCAAGGCTGCCGAGTACATAAGGATTCTCATCTACGAACGTGTTCTTCGTAAAGCAATCAACGAGCCACTGTATCGTAACTATATGCTGACAATGAGATATACAACATAATAGTTTTACAGTACGAAATGGTGCAGACATAACAAGGTGTGTCGCATCACGCCAATTGACAGCCAGGGCGCCACCAAGTTCTCGGATTCTCTGTTAATGGAAAACATCAATGAACAGTTTAATTCAATTATTTGATCTATGAATGTGTCGAGAAAAATAAAAAAACTAATCAAGATGTACATATCACCTTTGCATATTTCCTAGGGTTTATCCCAGAAAATAGTATTCTAGGCTGTTTATCAGGTGGTGGTGGGTCTGGATTGCTAATAACTATTTGTTCGTCAAGGCCCAAAAGATGTGGGTCTTTATTTAGTAACGGCCCATCTAATCGGGGCTTTTTGTTTTTCCTCATTGCATTAGGACCTTGACCAACTTGTTTGACTTTGTCATAAGATTCTTGTGTTATGTTGATTGGCATTTTCCAAGCACCTGCCCAGAAAGTTTAAACATCATTCATTTCAATTATACAACCCCAATACATATTCAATATTTTCGTTTGTTAATCCACAGAAGTTAATTAATACTTTCACAGGAACAAATAAGAAAATTATTCACCTAGAAATTTTCCTTAGAAAACTACAAAGTATTCGATGTACGACTGCTGACGATTGACTATGACACTTATAGCATGACTGATATCAGGGATACTTGATTCAGTAGTGACTCACTGGTCTCAAAGTTTTTATTTGTGAGTTGATTTCTTCGTTTAAACGTCAAATACATACCCATTAGATGAGGCACTAAGGAATAATCCAGTCGGAATGGATTGCCCAGGATGAATTGCTGGTATTTTGTGGCTTCAGGTTGATGAAGCGCGCTGGTTTGACCACACAACAAATCAGTCATCCACTGTGCATTAACTACTCCAGTCTGCCATTCTCTGGCTTTTTTGTATTTTGGTCCATCGGGTCTGAAATTTGAAAATAATTGAAAACAATTCTCCTTGAGCATTAGCCACCCAGAATATCACAACCCCTGTTCATTTCTCGTGGTTAAACGTTCTCAAACGGTCATGAAAAAACAGTAATATCTGCATGAAAATGAACCATGCATTGTTGACCTACCTTCTACAGATAAGCAGCGTATTGTGTTTAGAGAAGTAACTAGTATGTTTTGCTCCTAATGCTTCTAGCATAAATTTAACCTTAGCTCTTTCTTCTCCCTCAAATCCAGAGTAAGACACAATGTGTTTGGTGCAAGGCAACTCTTGCAAGCCGAATGGGGTGGGAAAATGCAGTGCATGCCAAGGTGGTAAAACTTGCTGCTTTCCAATAACATCGGACAGCCAATGTGCACTGACACAGCGCTTAACTTCTCGCAGAGCTTGGTTCACTATCGGGTGTTTTTGCGTCATGGCTAAGATATGAGTTACACGAGCGCAATACTGCGTTTCGACTTCCCCCCCGTGTCGCTCAATTACTTGCTTCCAATTTAGAACCTCATCTGGCTGTTGAGTATCGTATTCAACGATTACAAAAATGCAACCAAGAAGAAACAAGTCTGGTGGTACTGTAAAAGAGAAATTTTACGCATTAGTTTCCAATCAGATGGGCATTGCTTATTTTAATTCAGAAAACTGAAATACGAGACAGTATCAGTTTCCTAGATTTGGCAGCAGCAATATAGAATTTGGGGTGCACTGAACTAAATGTATTCTCATTTTTTTTTTTTTATCGGATGCTATCAGAAAGTATAAAAATATGTTTAGTGAAGTTGAACACTACCGAATCAAGTTAATATTCACTCCTTGTAGATCAATTTAATTTCGAATAAAACTTACAGTTTAAGAAATTTATCTATACTTTCAAGAACTTGTCATAAACTTCGGAAGTGGGGTTAAAGAATAATTTTACTCATATACAAAAATCTTTCTAGTAAAAATTGCAGGGTAAAAAACTGCTTCGGTTCTGTAAAACAGTCCCGAAGATCTTCAATAAATTACTATACATACATTTCAAGTTTGGATTGTGTCCGTAAAACTGCGCTCGTGGTGGCGGAATAGCAACTGCATATGGCATTTTTACAGGTGCACCTGGCGGCGCACCGTTTGTAATGTTTCCGAGTGTTCTTCTTTGATAAGCGGCTAGCAACTGAGGGTCCTGCGAAGGTGGCGGAGGTGGTCTATGCTGAGCAGTCATCAACCGAAGTTGACCAGCAGCACTACCTTCAGCAGCACCGCCTTGAAGTCTACTTGTAAGCATGTTGGCAAGTGCCGTTTTTGTTTTAGCATTGACAACCAACTGTTGATCAGGTGGTATTTGCGAATTTCCTGACAACGGCGTTAACGGAGGTTCTTGTTGTGGCCCTTGCTGCTGTTGCTGTTGCTGTTGCTGTTGCTGCTGTTGCTGCTGCTGTAAGTGTTGCAACTGTTGTAATCTTGCTATTTGTTGTTGTTTCTGCACGTGCAATTGAGTCAGCTGTTGCTGTGTCAGAGGTTGGCCCTGCTGAAACACCTGACCAGGTTGTGTAGTTTGGCCACCTGGGACAGATTGGGCTGCTTGTACTATAACTGGATTTGATGAGTTTATTGGTGTGAGTGCCGGAGGCTGAGCACCCGGTATCATTGGTTTTTGTCCTGGAGCTGGTCCTACTTGAGGTCCCATCAACTGAGCTCTATGTTGTTGCTGAACCCATTGCAATCCTCCTGGCTGACCTGGTTTTCCAGGACTCCTGATAACTGCTATGTGAGGCCCTTGCTGCGCTTGTCTATTTTGCATTTGTCTCTGCAATATCAAATTCCGCTGTTTCTGTATTTTCTGAATAAATTGTGCTCTCTGCGTCGGGTCCATTTGTTGTAAATGTTGATGAGTTTGCGCATCAAGTTGTATTAGTTGTCTTGGAGGATGTTGCGGCTGCTGGGTCCACTGACCTCCAGGTCTTTGCTGTTGGCCAATTTGTTGCTGTTGCTGTTGCCTTTGCAATTGTAAATGATACTGTTGTTGTTGCCATTGAGGATCTCGCTGAACGATAAGACCCTGTTGATTTTGTGATATCAATTGTTGTTGAGATGCACTTTGCTGTTGTAACTGTCCGTCTCTAATCACAAATTGTTGCGTACTTTGAGGGGCTGACTGTTGAAGCTGTTGAGAAATTTGTTGTATTTTCTGTTGTTGCTGTTGTTGTTGCTGCAGCAAAAGTAACTGTTGACGCTGCTCGTTAGTGAGCGGTTGTTGCTGCGGAGTTGATGGTGGTGGCGGCCCTAATTGTTGTGGTGGCGCCAATTGTTGTTGTTGCTGTTGAAGAGCCAGCTGTTGTTGTTGAGAAGATAATTGTAACTGTTGTTGCTGTTGTGTGTTTATATGTTGTTGCTGCGAACCCAATTGGTGTTGTGAAGTCAACTGTCTAGGCTGACCAAGTTGTTGTTGTTGTTGTTGTTGTTGTTGTTGTTGTTGTTGCTGCTGCTGCTGCTGTTGTTGTTGTTGTTGCTGCTGCTGCTGCTGCTGCTGCTGCTGTTGTTGTTGTTGTTGTTGTTGTTGTTGTTGTTGTTGTTGTTGTTGTTGTTGTTGTTGCTGCTGCTGTTGCTGTTGTGAAATTAACTGGTGTTGATTTATTTGTTGTTTGTGTTGTGATGTTAATAATTGCTGTGCCTGAGATGGTAGCTGATGTTGAACCATTTGTTGTTGTTTTTGGGTAGTCAGTTGCTGCTGTTCCAGTTGTTGTTGGTGTTGTTGGTTGATCTGTTGCTGCTGCGCTGCTAAATGTTGTTGTTGATTTAACTGTTGCTGTTGCAGACTGAGGTGTTGTTGACTCAGCAACTGCTGTTGAGATAACTGTTGCTGCTGCTGTTGATGTATCAATTGCTGTTGCTGAATATTAATTTGTGGATGTGGCGCTTCGTGTTGCTGCTGCTGCTGGTGTTGTTGTTGTTGTTGTTGTTGTTGTTGTTGCAGGACATTTTTCATTTGAACATTATTCATTTGCGATGTTTGCGGGTGCCAAGATGCCGAAGTGGAAGTATTTGGCACATTACCCGACGAGACATTCGTAACGTGTGGTAAACTACTCTGAGTTGTTGTCCGTGAGAACTGCTGCTGCATGTTAGCTGCACTAATGGTGTTGGGCCCTTGTATACTAACCTGTTGCACAGAAGTTCGTACAGCATTATAATTTTGTGCAGATGTTGAGGTAATTGACGTATTAGGCTGATTCCAAGGCATCCGTTGTTTCAGTTTTTCCAACATTGCCTTTGTTCTATCCTGTTCCTGTTGAACCGCATTCAGCTCACAATCTTCATCCATAAAGCCAGTAATAAGAGCAGTCGAACTATTTGGTGATGGATATACTAATAGTCTAGGATGATATTCGATTTCACCAATGCGACTTCTATTTCGACAACAGTCCGTTACCCAATCTGGCGTGACAATTTTAATGCGGTGTCTTGTAGCTGCTTCGTACTTTGCGCCGTCAGCTTTACCAATCACTAAATGCGTACAGTGGCGATCTAATCGTAGCTGACATTTGCCACCTTGAAGCGTTATCATAGCCCAGATGGACCTGCTGTCTGCACGGCTTACTTGGGAAACACATGCTCTTACATTGGAGAATAGTTGGTTCTCTTCCGGAGAAAAATATTGCGGTCTAAGAAATTTACGAATTAAGGATAAAGTATACACAGACATATAGCATTCAAACAATGATACAATAAAGTACGTAACAAGAAATAGATCAATTGAAATTTGGAAATATTATCAGTTAGGAGACATAAATCCAATATGGATAGCGTAATAGGATACAGGAGTAGTTTCTTGCACTTGACAGAGTACAGAATCCAGTCCTGCGTAACAGCTGGTATCTCGTAAAGATCCTTAGCTTCAGAGATATCACTTTCCAATGCCTCATGGCCCGCGATAAGATGAGTTACAAAATCGCTGAAATAATTAGATCGTTCCGCTCCCCCTTCTTGCAATAAACTTAATATCTGAAATGAAATAACGGCGAAGATAAATGTGCTGACAGAATTTACATAGATCTCCTGAACCGATGTGGTGCGGTGCTTAGTTTTGATCTATCGATTGCAGTTCAAAGTTTTATAATACCCTAACCTACCTACCATAACTAATTTTTTCAAAACCTTACAATGTGCTCATACAAGTGTGCATGAGTAAGTAAAAAATAAATAAGCTGTCAAATGTTCTGGTTACGTGAATATAACTCGAATGTATTCATGAGATTGGTAAACTGCTTATAGACGCTTTGTTGATACGTCATTTAGTTTCGTAAATGCAAAATATCGAAATTATCGCGCGTAATATTAGAGAATATTTGAAAGCTGGCAGTGCTTAAAGAAGCGGCAATAAATATTGAGTTACTTCACCTTGGGGTCTGCTTCACCGCTAACGTAGTATTTGACGTTGGCAAACAAGACTGGATCAAGTTTTAGCTCGTCTAGGCCAGCTCTAATGTCACCCATTATTTTGAATTATCGAAATTTTTTTAGCTACCACTTACACATCACATATTGTACTGATAAATCTGACCACAAAATGTGAGAAAACGCGGGTTTTCATTATAAAAATACGTCGCGTCGCTTTTGTTATTATTATGATTGTGAGGTTATGTACCTTACCCGTTCCAGTCGAGGTATCGTAAACTGCCCACTCGGTCCTATCGATAGTCGAATGAATTGTCGAACGTTTTTGAATTCAACTTATTCACAGGTATACGCACTGAATTTCCATCGGGAATGCTAAACTGCTATTTGGGAGTCCCGACCAGCGGGATGCATCACATGCAATCCGTGCGATCTTTGGCTAAAGGAAGCCACGGTTTCGGAGTATCGGCGAATGGCGGTACTTGATGAACCAAAGCCTCCAAATAAAGTGATAATACGCAACAAATTTAATAGGTGAAAGTTTATATCAGCCGTTTGACAGATTCTAGAGTTACTGTTGTTACAATACTTTGAAAAACGATGTGGCGTCTCCACATGGGACTAGTTTTTGTTCTTTTTATTGAATCATTTCTAATATAGTAGATTGTTAAACACATAACGTCAGTATTCCATAAAGTCATGTTGTAATAGTACCAAATAGAAATAATAATGTAGCACAATTTCGAATAACGTAACATCGAATTTGACCTTAACGTTTGGCGTATCCGGTTAGACGAGAGGGGATCTTCGACAAAACTTAATATGCAATAATTAAAGACACAGAACGTCAAAGATAAAAATTAATAAATTCAAAATAAATCAATGTAAATATGTATAAGGATTGAAGAAAAAAAAATGAAATGATCGAAAAGTACATTGGAACTTGCATCAACGGGAGATACCCGTAAAGAAAGAAGAATTCCGTCGCTTTTCTATACGGTGTCCGTCTGAACACATTTGATTTAAGTTGCGTAAACGGGACGCTTGCAGATGAACAAATATGCGAATAATACAAATACTAACGTTCGAAATTATTTGTCGTCCCAGACAATAAGAAATCACAAAATAGAACGAGTGGGATTATTACGGCTAAAGGAATGAACGATATCTGTGTTCTACTTCGTAACCTACTGATGTAATGTGACTTTTGCTGTAATGCCTGTTTTTGTTCTGAATGATCAAAGGAATATGGGAATTATAAACATTTTTTGCTCTGCATATTGAAACACACTGTCACGTTGTCATCTTAAGCACGTGCGATTATGCCTTAAGCTAATTACGAGCTGACGATTATCAGTGTTTTTGATCACACAGAGATCTTTGTTGCTACAAAGATTGCTCTTGGGTTCTCAGACCCAGGAGCTGCTCGAAAAACGCGAAAACGTTATAATCGAACGCAATTATTCTTTCTTCATTACTTCACAATCAAAGTCTCTGAATTTGAAATAAGTTTGTATGTCATATGGATTGGTTACATATCAAGTGAAGTAACGATATAAAAAGTTGCACAAATATTGATATTGTTTCGATGATGATAATTGAAGACACATTAATGTGAATTACTACTTAAGAGTGGCATTGAAATGGAAATTCATTTGCGCAGGAGCAAAATAGAGGTTGTGTCCGTAATACAAGGGTTCAGGATATTATATAAGTTAAAAAACACAATAGAAAAACAAGAATTCCGGCATACGCGCTTTAATCATTTATTCAATTGGACTTACAAAAACATTAATGCATTCTCTGAGTTTGTAACTCGATTCTTGTCGTAACGATGTAAATCATGTATATATATATATATACATATATACATGTATTATTTCAGATTTTTATCTCATCTTTAACCCGTGCCCCAAAAAGGGTGGATTTCCACATCAAATCTGCCGAACGGATTTAGACGAAATTTGGTACAGAGGGGTTTCCAGGGTCGCTAATTACGAATCTGAACCAAAAATTTTAAATTTCGAGTGGCAAATGCAATATTGTGAATCAAAATCCCAAAAGCCACTTGATATTGCCATATTGGCTCCATTATTTAGAATTTTGTAATTTCGAGTTCAGCTTCGTAATCAGCGACTTCGAAAACCACCGAGTACCGAGTTTTATCGAAATCAAATGACTCTGGATTTCACTCCACTATATTGGATCCGCAATTTTGAATTTTCAAATTTTGTGTTCAGATTCGTAATCAGCAGTCCAAGAAATTCTCCTATATCAAGTTCCATCTAAATCCGTTCGGTAGATTTGATGTGCCGTTGAAAGAACACGATACTTGATAAATTTTAAAAAAGTTATAAAAATGAAAAATCAACTCAGCGCGATCTTCCAAACAACGCAGAACGCTCATCTTTGCACAGAATGTTTCTGTTAATCACACACACACCACATTCAACCCTTTTTCAAATCCTGGTCACGTGGAAAATGAAATAATCGGTCCTCTGAAAACAATGTTTATTTTATTGTATATTCTTTTCATCTGTATCGAGGTACATGTATGAGCATCTAAAATGCACTCTGTGTTCATTAAACCCTTCTCTCTTGCTTATCAATAAATAAATAATAGGCTAGTATGTACAAGTTTTTGATAGTTTTTTATTGTATTTAATTTAATTTAATTTTTATTATTTTTTAATTTTCATATGAATTTACTTAATATAGTTATTTATTTAATAGGTGTGTTTTGTAAAGACTCTAGAAATATTGAGCTTGGTCTGGTCAGTATACATAATATATTTTATTTTCTTTTCTTTTTCTTTGGTTTAACTATTTTATACTTGTATTTAAAATTATTTTATTTAGTTCATGTAGTACTCGAAATATTTTTTGTAGTGCAGCTTTTCCAAAATAAGATATTAATTGAATGGCACGTACAGGAAAATCCACAAGAAATAATGCAATTTATAAATTTCTTTTCATCTTTGAATGTGAGATGAAATTGGTAATATTATAAGAGATATTAAGTAAGTATTTTGGTACAATTTTGGCTCATTAATTATGTAATATATTAATCACATGATAACTATTTACCTTCTTTAAATCCTAATTGAGCCGAATTGTAAGATATTTTTGGCAACACTTCTGGCACTTTTCTGCATATTTAGCTTTTGGCTGATTAGCAAACATTGCTAATTAAACGTAATACTTGTCTTTGAATTTTTTTTATATATTTTGAAAGAAAAAAAAAAAAAAAAAAACAATGCTCTGACCGACGACGCATAATATTTCAAAATTAAGTGTAAAACTTTTTTACGTTTTTATGCCATGTAAATCAGCTACTTACATGCGGTAGAAGATAGTTATGGAATACGAAAATATATCTAGGTACAAAATAATGAAAAGTATAGAAATCGTTATGGAAATGACAAAGATGTTTCACGAGGATATTGATCTTGCTCAATCTACGCGAGAGAAATAAATTCGTTAACAAAAATGGGTTTGTTTCTGACCCGTATCGTACTTTCATACATGTATATCTATGAAAAAAATACAGTCCCAGGATAACTTTCAGAGTCCTACAAATTGTTTGCTGTATCCTCAGAGCATGGTCTCGCGACAATTGTGTATATCCTTGCAACTCACACAAGGATAATTGTTATTACAAAAAGCTGCACTACCCCGTTTGATCGAAGGACATGGCTGTTCTCTGGAATCAGTTGTATTTGAGTAATAATACAATACTTCTAGAATTTTATTAATGGGCTAGGAACCTGGACTAGATCCTTCGCTATTTCTCCGCCTGGCCTCCAATTCTTCAGCCAGCATTGCAACCTCCCAATTATTATGCCCGTCGTCCTCATCGTCGTCAACGTCAACGTCATCCTCGTCGTCCTCCTCGTCGTAATTCTCGTCAGTCTGACGATGATCAGATTGATGTTGACCCTGCTTCTCGTCTTCGGAGTTACTCGATGGTTCGTTGCTCGATTCCACGTCTATTACCACGTCGTCCCTCCACAATGATTGCGGACTGATCGATCTAGGCAAATCTTGCAGCTCTAACGTCTCCTCCTCCGAATGATCCTCCCACGATCTTCTGTTATGCGTCGGCGCCATCGAAGATCCCCGTCTCATTTCCGGTTGGGCTGTCAAAACCGTGTCCACCGATCCATCTCGCATGAATGGATGATCCTCAGCTATGTCTTCTTCCATAGACGTGTCGGGTTCGGTACTGTCCCGAGATTCGTCTACGTGTGGATTTTCACGTTGCTCCAGCTCCTGAATTCTTGCCTGCAATTGGGAGATGATCTCGTCTCGTTTTCGAATCTCCGATTCCAATGAAGTAAATTGACGTTCAAATTTACTTTGGATGTCTTCCTAAAATTGTAAAATTTCGACAATCTTTCATATTCAGTATTCGGAAGGAGCATTCGGTGTTTTAATTACATTCTTGCAATGTGACTCAGTGTTAGGATCGATAAAAACTAATTTTCTTTCATCTGATATCGCGATAATCGCTTCCATCGTAGTGTATCGCAAAAATAGAGAGACTCGCAGAGCACGGACTTTTATCGTATAAGTCGTGTCCTTTACACGTTTTTTGAACAAAAAGGTAAGAAGCCCAGACACCATTTATTACATTTTATTACATGTACGAGGGAGGAAAATATTTCACGAGTGTTTTTCTTTTTTTAGCAAGTATATAACCTTTACATGTGTACGACGAGGTGTGCCGACTATAGAAACATTTTCATGCACGTATCATATTTATAAACATATATATAGTCATCGCACATTAAGCATGAAATATGTTTTATTTATTTATTTATTTATTTATTTTTTTTTGCTGTACGAAGAAACGAAGGCCACAAAAACACTGGGCGTGCCAAACGAATCGACGAGACATGCGAAAAGCGTGTATATCCATGACAGATACTCACTAATCGAGCCTGAATCACTTCGCGAATCCCGGAGACAAGTTCACCGAGGTATTCATCCTCCCGTGCTCCTGAAACTATTTGGAGAATGTTGCCACTGCTTATTGGACGGAAGTTAAGCTTACTAGTAGGAGGCGGTGGCAGTGGATTCGGTTCTTGTGGAAGTGGCTGATGTTGATGATCCCCGATAGCCGTGTTATTTGGTTGCTCGGACGGCGGGCTCTGCAGAGTATATTTATTAAAGGTAACGCTTTTTGATAGCTTGGAATGCCTCGCAGCGTAGCCTTCGATCGTTGGTGCCCGCATCAACTTCCGTAATTCGGCGGTAGCCGTTTTTTTGTCTGGTATACTCGTGGTCGAAGTTTCCGAGCTTCCTGTCCTACTTTCGGCTGACAGTTTTTTAAGTATGCTTTTCAGATTCCGCCGTTCTAAAGTTTCATTCTCGGGTGAAAGCTGATTTTGGAAAGTGATTGCCTGATCCTACAAAACAGTTTTTATCGTCAGCTGATTGAAACGGTATTATTTTAGCACTTTTTGAAACAGTTCTATTTTAAGACAGAAATTCCAAATATCACCGTGACTAATAATTTTTTTGAGAAAATCGTTTATATAAAAGTTGCACGATTTTAAAGATAACACAAAATGGTAATATCAAATTCTCAAAGGGACAATAATTTTTGGTTTTAGAACTGTAATCGATCATCACATAAGGATTATTGCTATTCTACAACAGTGGTCAGTTTTAATCGTCCCAGGTGAATATTTCAGTGTTAGACAAAACTTGTTGGGTTTCAAAGGGGAAGTACGATGTTCGTATGGCTCGGCGTGTAGAGTGTGCCATTTTTGAGATTTTACCAGTAACGTCTAATTTTAGATAGATAAGACGTATTTTTGGATAAGAGCAGCTGATAACGTGGTCAAAGATGAATTCGAAAAGGTGAAAAAAATATTGCTGATGGAAATTTTTTAGAATTCCTTTTTTCGAGTTTTTTCCCTTACTTCAGTACGTACAATTTGTCTTTCATCCTCGCTCAAAAGTTGTCTTCCGTTTACAAGATTGGCGACGGGTAAAACGGTACAATATTCTTCATACTTTTGTTTGATCTATGAATTACGGTCACAAACCTTTCAGCGAGGATGACAAACAAAAGTTTAGTTAAAAGCAAAAAAAAAAAAACTAATAATACAAAATTTTCTAAAATTTAATCTAAAAAAAAGAACCATTTTGCTTCTTCGAATTCATCTTTCGTTTCACTATTAACTGTATATATCCAAAATACATGTTGCTTATCCAAAATCAGACGGTTACTGACAAAATCTCAAAAATGGCAGACTTCACAAATTGACCCATATAAACCAGACCTTTCCCTCTTGACACCCTTCCATATTTGGTTTACTTTTTCACGAACTTTTCGTTTTTTGAGATATTCGGCTGGGCCAAAAAAATAGGCACCGATCACCTTGCAGTAGGTATCTGGATGTGAAGTAGTCGGTAGAATAACTCAACATTTCGATGAAAATACATTTGAACAAAGAACATGAAACTCTGGATATTTTACTGCAAAGATTTTCTTCCGAAATCATTAGTACTGGAAATGTTCGTTCGTATAATTTTTAAAAATGGGACACCCTGTGCAGTTTTTAAATCGAACACAGAGTGTAATCGGTCATCGATAAAATATCATTAATTGTCATACATGCATACATGCAGTATTTCCGCACGGCTATAAATGTGATTTCACTTAACTAAAATGCAATCGATTTCGATGTAAGACTATAAATATCTCACCTGATTTAATTTAGCCAGTTTCCTTGCGTACTCGATGGCACACGCCTCTGAGTGACTTCTTGTGAGATTACTATCGAATTCAATATCCGTCGGCTCTGTGCAATCCAAGCTTGAACTTCTGACCGCCTTTTCCAGTTCAGCCAACTTCTGCCGTTCGTTTAAAATTTTCAACTTCTTGACAAAGGGTAATCCGCAATATTCGGGGGATAAGTCGTCGACCGAAGCGTACATCTTAGTCTGCTGCCGAATGTGCAACAAGCTTCGTTTCACTCGTAACCTTCGAACCGGCGGACTTATTTGCGGAGAGCGATTCTTCTTCGTATCTCGAGTTTTCAAAGAGGCATCTTTCAGCATGCTCCACGGTTTTTTACCAACTATACTGCCACCGCTCTCGGTCGAGGCAGTCGGCGATTTCGCGGACGATTCCGCAACGGCAGTTTGGATTACCTCCTGGTTCCGTTCCATCTCAACCGTTTCTTCCGGTATAGAATTTTTCGGTAAAAGAGGTTCTTTCGCGGGTCCCTCTTTGTCCGACGTCGTTTCTTGATCATTTTTAGCCTTCAACAGAAGTATCCTCTGCAGAAGCGGCAAGTTCTGATTCGTCGGATTTTGAGCTTCGGGAACTTGTGTCGTCTGCGGCTCTACGGGGGCGCTTTGCGTTTCGACTACATTCTTCTTCTCCTCACGTTCTTGTTTTTCCTTCAGTAGCCTCAACCTGGACAAAAGTGGCAGCCCTGCACCGATCGGCGATACCGGCGGTTCGGCGTTACTCGAAGCCGATACTTCGTGCGCGTCCGCGTCGACTTTCGTTTGGCGTCGCAGCATCGGAGCTTTCGGCGCCAACGGTTGCAATTCCAGACTCTCCTCGGGTCTGGTGTTTCGCCTGCTTTTGCGGAGGACGTTTTTAAGACCCTTAACGTCGCTCCTCAACTTGTCAACGATTCTTTTTCCGGTGCTATTGTCGGACGAGTCGTGTCCCGGGGACGTCGGCTGTCTGACGGATCTGGCCACTCTCTGAGCCTCCATAAGACGCTTTCGGCCCAGGTTTTGTAAAATTTCTTGAGCCTCTGGGTAATCCTTCATCGCCCCCAAAACATCCTCCCGAGAAAGGCTGAACAATTCTGAGTAACCAACTGATCTCACGTCCGCCGTACGCCTAAACAAACGCAAGAAACAAATTTTACTCTGGCGAGGAATGAACTAAATTATCATTCCGGAAGCGGAAATTTGTTTTACTATTTTTAGACAGTTGGGACGAGGAAAATGAGTTTCCATTCGTTCGAATACGGTATTATTGACGCCGACCTTTATGAAGTTTGGCATTTTCCCTAACGAGGACAATGATATAATACTTACATGAAATCTGACTTGATTGTTAATAATGCTCGTATAACTTTTAGTCGTTGTCGAACAGATATTTCGAAAACTCGAATAAGGGGAATTAGAAACTTACTTATTTAGTCCATCCAAATTGAGAATACCAATTTCCCCGAAAAAGTCGCCTGCTTTCATAGTGGTCAAAACCCTTCCAGTTTCACTGATCACCTCCAAGATCCCATCGGCTATTATAAACATTTCTCTAGCAACTTCACCTTTCCGGCATATCGAGTCCCCTGGGGTGAAGATGTACGCCTTCATTTTAAGAACTAAGTCGTGAAGAAATTCCGGTTGGCACTCCTAAAATTGAGAATTTGAGAATTTTGTTATTCTTGAAACATTGACTACGTGTATTGAAGTTAAGTTGTTTTGAAACGATTTAGAATAATCTCACCATTTCGAAATTGCATAGACAGCGTAATGTTTTTGCAAAAATCGGGGCAGAGAAAATTTTGAAACGCGTTTTTTCCGGGTGTTGGGTACAAACGGACTGTTGGACGCTTTAAGCTATGGTAATTTTATTTGTAACTGTTAATATATATGTACTGCGTGTTATTCAATACATCTTTGAATTTATGTGGAAACTAATTTGCTTTGCAAATTACGTCCGGAATTATAATGTTTTTGTGTGCGAAAACATAATTACGGCACGTTATTCGCTGAACTGCATGTAAATGGGAACGTGAACCGATATTCGCGATGGTTATATTTGTTTATCAACAGCCAGTTCGGTTAGAGTGGGTCAAACCGATTATGCAGCAGCTGCCTCAATCAATCAATTATTGCACCTTAGTGAACACCGAGTTAAATTTATGCAATATATACATTTCGTCGAGAGACGGTATTATAGGTATGTATTCTATGAAATAGATGAATAAGCAATATTCGCAATAAAAATCATAGTACAGCCAGATGTTGACGATATAACATTACAGGTAGGAATGAATAATAGGTCGTAATGAAAAAATTTCATTTTCGAAATCAGTCTTACTCATACGCTGATAACCATCTTCAGGTTCCCAGATGACCATTAAATTGGAACACTCGTCGGCGATTTTCGGTCACATACTAAACGCAATTCTTAAGTCGTCTGTCTTTGTTATGCATTATACATATTGTATTATATAACCTATACACACACGACCAAAGAATTGCAATTATTATGAAAAATATATAACGACCCTGAACTGTTGTAAAATTGAAATTTAATGGTCATATAGGATCCTGGAGATGCTGTCCCTTAGAAACGTAGTTTGTTTAGGTGGGTTTTCACAATTTTAGAATCAAATTTCTCACCGTACAGAAAAGACTGATTTCAAATATGAAATCCTTTCGCTCCGCCCTAACGAATGGCTGCGGAACAATATACCGATATTACAACTTTTACAACGATACAAGTTGTTGGTGTATATTGTTTTTTTTTCGTGAGCTCACCTGAAAAATGGTAACTTTTTTTAGGACGGACAAATTGACGTGCAACGCGAGCTCAGTCTTTAATTTATCTGGTAGCAATCCTAGTGCCGTGTTGATGTCACCTCCGCCTTGAATTCTTCCGCGTGACCAGCTGTAATCGTACCATCTTAACACTCTTCTTTTCATGCCTCCGGGAACCTTGTGGTGCCTCATATAAGTCTTGGCACCGTCCAGTAACCTTTCAAATTCCAAACGATTGGCGTTTCTGTTCGTTATTACGTTGCCAACTTGCCCGACGATGGTAGCGAATATGAACACTCCGATGAGGTAGCTGACAATGGTGAAGACGTACCTGCGAACCAGTGGGAGAATCAATCAGTTGAGTAGGTAAAGTTGCTGCGGTATGGCGAGCGGCCCCCGCCGGAGCCTTTCTTCACCTCTTCTTTAACATCATTTTTTCCATTATCTTTCTTAGACTTGCACTGTTCACTTCATTCTTATTCCCTTATTACTTGCCTGCTTTTTCATCTCGTTTTTCAAATTTTCCTCGACTCGTTTATCATGTTACCGTATGCCCTTTCAAATAGGTATACCAGTATTCATAGTCATGGTATACGGTTCACCGAATATTCTACGTTTCAAATAATTCTTTTAGTTATTACAACAGTCTAAGAAACACGGATTCCTTAGGTCAAACAAATAAAGGAAGCACTGTGTTCACGAATTTTGAAACTGCCGTCAACCTTGGCCCAAACTTTATGTCTACTTGGTTATATACGCTGTTTCAGGTACTGGTCAGCGAAAGAAGGTTTGAATTAAATATCTCATGTCCCGTGGAAGTCCCGATGCGTAGACTGCGGTACCAATTATGAAGTGTCCGAAGTAGAGGTTGCGGATTGTCTCGTGAATATGAAATTGGGATCGAAATTTACATAAGCAATTACTGAAAGTAGTCTCCTAGCGTACCTGTCGGTATACTGTTCGTCCTTAGCAGGATGTCTTATGCAATTCTAGGGTAAATACACGATCCTACGGTGAATTAATTATGCCAACGTAATGAGATTACCTCACAGTGAGATCCTGACAATTTGCCTTGACGCAGTGAGGTTTAACCATCTCATCTCTGTACTTAATGAGTCGAGTAAAAGCGTTTATATACCCATTATCCGATGTTCTTGGTACGAGCATGTTACGTATCTCATCCTCCGAAATTATTTCACGATCGTTGAATCGTTATCGTTTTCACAAGCGAGTCTTCAACGAAACTACATGTGACTATGAATACTGGTGCTCGGATTCTTTTAGACTAAATATGTTTCTTCAACGTTTTGTGAAAAAAGGTTGTCTTATATATTTTGGGAACGATACAGATACCCTCCGTTATGCTTGAACTGCAGAAGCCGGGACAGTCGGCCACGTCGAGCGAGGCTCCGGGGATTGCCACCCGCCATGACTCTGCCAACACAACAACACGCCACTCACCATTCTAATTCCTAGGCACTAGTTTGCTATGAGAAATGCAAGAGGTAACGGAACCGTGGCAGCGGTAAAACTTAGGAGGAATTATTGTTCAGCTGGGAATTTTAACGTGCGCGTGTTGGAATAAACTGCCACAATCCTTTGGGACGTGATATTTGGAGCAAAAGTGACGACGGTCGTTCCGTTACCTCTCAATGTTGGATGATAAGATACGGTTAACTCCAAGCGAGGAGGAATCTATATGGTGAAAACGAAAGTGAATATAGTTATAAGTAAAAATCACTCACTCGGCGTTAGTTTCTGGCGTAGGCAAGTCACCGATGGTAGTCAACGTTAGGGTCGACCAGTAAAGGGATCCCAAATATTTTCTGGTCAGAGTGGCGTATTCTCCTGGCCTGTAAGGATACACCCAGTCTCCTTGGAAGCCTTCAGCTTCACTTAGTAAATAATAAAAACATCCAAACCAATGAGCGAGTATTAACAGAATGTGAATTAGATTTAAAACTCTCCAGAAGTTTGGGTATACTGTTCGCGATTCCACCATGTAATAATAGTCGTACACTCGATAAACTTTTAAAAATCTAGGAAACCTTAACAACGGGTTACTGCCGAGATTCACTTGCAAAAGGTCCAACGGCAGCAACGCGAGTAAATCCAGTATGAACGATTTCGACTTGAAGTAGTGTCCGGCTAATTTTTTACTGTTATACACCATCAGTCCTTGCTCAAGGTAGCCGGTGCGAAACTGCACACCAACGTCGAGAAAAAAAACTACATCGGTAAATCCGTCACATGCTAGCCAAGCAGCCGGTGCCAAGGCTTGGAGTTCAGGTAAACTTTGTCTCACTATCAGTGTCCATAAATTATATAGAACGCAGGTTGACAAAAGCATCAACCAGTAATAATAGAAGTTTTCGTCTGGATTCACGACAGTTTTTGGCGGGCGTTGCGTCCTCCGAGGACGTCTTCTGCGAACACCGGAATCCTTGTCGTCCGTTGCATCGCCTTCACCTTCAGCGGTGTCCAAAGTTTCCTGACTTTCCGGTATTTGTCGGGTGGAAAATCGCTTCAGGAACGAATCCTCGCGCTTCAATGGAGGCTTCTTTTGAATTGTTGATATTGCCGATGACAACTGAACCGTGGTTCGCAGTTTCATCCACCGCTGGTTACTCTTCGTTCTATAAAAGTTAAAGAGTTCCATTTAAACGATACTTTAGTCAAAAGATCAAGACGCGTTAATGCAATCACACTAATTTTCTTCAAAGTCGCATTACGTAACCAGCCAATCGTTTAGATTCATCATTTATTCCTGTATGCGAACCAAGAGCACTTCGTAAAAAGATCTGCTGGACACCACAACATAAAACTCTGCTTTTCCAAATCTGCACCTACTTCAACCCCCGAATTCCTATATCTCACCGAAATGATTCGACAGATATTAAATGGAAAAATATCGCTATCGATGTCGACGTTCGTGGAATGAGGATGCAGCAAGTACTTTTCGTTTTTTCAAATGATTCTGCAATGAAAGCACATGGATATGTTCCACGACGTGCCACCAATGCGGGAGCGTGATTCCGAGCACGTTAAGGTAAAATTTACACTCCGTTGAAGGAGAAGACTTGAGTTGTGATAAAATTCTACGCGTCAGCTCGA
Organism: Neodiprion lecontei; assembly: GCF_021901455.1. NCBI lineage: Eukaryota > Metazoa > Arthropoda > Insecta > Hymenoptera > Diprionidae > Neodiprion > Neodiprion lecontei. The sequence continues at coordinate 27,165,124 of NC_060262.1, forward strand.
ACGGTTATTTCACATCTCCGACCGAAAGACACTATTCGATTTTATGGCTGACTTGGGAGAGCCACAGTATTCAAGGCACGAGTCGAACAAAGTATACGACAACCACGATACCCGGTACCATCACTATCTAATTTAAACCGCGCGTGGGATCAATTTTTCAGTATCGTGCATTGAAAGCCCCACATAGAGGAATATCGGAACGAAGCGATAATTATCGTCGTTCGTATCAGCGATTCAGAATTACCTCTTCATCGCCTCCAAGCAACGACATCGTAATTTTTATTTCTTTCTCAGCTTGTCTAAAAGTTTATCTGCAAATGCGGGCGGATCGAAGAGGTCGAATCCGGGTCTCGTAAGTTAAACCATGTCCAATTTCCTGACCCAAATGCAACTCAGCAACATTTTTTCACCGGACCCATATCCCCTATGGGGAACCATAAACGTGTAAATGTGCACGGTCATGGCCGAGGGGCGCACATAAATCGTGAATCTTGCATCCGATCAAAGTAGACAAATACATTGTGCGTCAAGACTGCGGCGACGTGAAGAACTCAAGCTTTATGTTACATCAAAACAAGATAATCAAATACTCCTCCGACAGTTGTATGTATCAGTATAGAAACGCATAGAATCTCTTTTCATTCTTTTCAATCTGATGGTCGTAACAACAATTTGTAATAAACAAAGCGCAAATTATGCAGCTTGTCTATCTATGCTTCGAGATAGATGACAAGTAACGAGTGCTTGGAATTGCTGCCTGTATATTCTTCAATATCAAATGAATTATCTATTTCTATTTCAAACTAATCTACGGAAAATGCACAAAATATTGTACGACATGCATGTTTCTAAATGTGCATTGATGTTAGTGTCTTTCTAACGAGGTGTTGTAATTACGTATGTTGTTTTCGGTTTTCGCGCAATACGCAGTGAGTGTATTGATGCATTTTTTATTGCGCCTCATTCAATCGCTGTCCCAATCGAACATGATTCGATGATCGGTCGAAACCGACAGAAGCTGAGAATTATCAGCATCGAATTTTGATGTAGTTACAAACCAATTCGTCGGGCTTTTAATCTGTCATCAACCCGTTCACGATTCAGGCTTGGTAAATAATTTCCGCGAATAAATTACCATCGCGAAAATTTCGCAACGTTACGAGAACTCGAAAAATTGGAGCGTGACCGCAAGGGTAATGTGAAAATCAGACGTACATATCGGGATCGACCAGACGTGTGCATCGTAAAGCGAATTACGAGCGTACAAAGTGGAAAACACGTATACAACAAGGTATGAATTAATCATTTTTCTCCTCGCAATAAAAACAAAAAACGCCGAAACTCCTCGTGCTATATCGCGTTGTTGGCGAATCTTAGCAAAAAAAAAAAGAAAAAAAAGGGGTGAACCGCGCGAATGAGTCAGCGAAAAAATACTCGAGCCAAGAGCGGATATGACAACGCTTGTCACGGTGTTGAGGGGCTGAAAAACTGAGTGGCGAATCCGACGTGACCGACAAATGAACAAACGATTGATTAGTGTAAGGATGATTGACAGTCAAGTTGTGGAACGCGAAAATTTCAGCTTGTGAATTGAACGGTAGATTTACCTCCGCAGAAATTCGCAGACTGAGCTGCTGCGGAGAACATGAAGCAAAACAAGATATCGTCAAATTTATTTTTGCCCAATTGACAAAAGCTTAGAGCCGACCCATTAGCTACGTAACATTTAGTTCTTAATGCACGTTACAGTGAGCATGACGAACGGGCTTCGTCTGTGAATTAATTTGGTGTCCAGGATTTTTTATATCTCATACTCTTGGTCATACAGAAGAACGATGTTAATCGTGTAACGAGCGCATATGTTCGTTAGAACCTAATGGTTACGAAAATTATGCACGCGTGTAGATATATGAGATATTGTTAATTTTGGTAGAGTAGATCATGATATAATACATAGGTTTCTTCTAATTAAAAGTTTTTTTCGATCTTATTCTATTGCTATGAGCATGCCGTAAAAACCTTCGCGTGAACCAATCAATTTAGTTAACAGTATCTAATTATTATTAATCCAGCAAGCTCTAATTAAATTAATTCAATTGCAGAGTTGAGATGAAATGAAATTTTAATGAAAGAGTTCAAAGTGAACGAGAGCTGAATAAGTTGGTTAGCCAAAGAGTCAGATGGATGAGAGACAGACGGATAGACAGAAAGAGAAACACAGACAGATGGACGTGACAGAATATAGAGCATAGACAACAGAGTTAAGTAATACTGGCGATTACAGTTTCTAGTACGTACTCGTAAGTAACATTTCTCACTCTTCACAAATATGCTACATAAACATACCTTAGCACTTTAACATCGTAAAAATATATGCGCCGCTTGTCAGACTTTTCAAATACTACCTATATGGTGCTATTACAACGGAGGCACGGGTGTACACTTTAAAATACAAATAATATTGAGCAAGCAGAAGGTTTTGTGAACCGAGTTGAAAGTTTCTATAAATTGATGCATTTTAAAGTGTACACATCCCGCAAATGAATTTCAATATCAATTAATCTCTGTATCGTCGTCATTTTAGATCGCACAATCATGTACCAGTTTTCAAAGACCTTCATCTATTTGTCCTTAGATTATATTTTCATGCATCGAAAGAGAACTTCATGATTCCTTCGTCTTCGATCAGCCTGATTATTGATTTGCCCTTTCTCTTTGTACTGTATAACGGACTTTTTATTATTGAACAGATGAAACTCCTGTACTAAAGTTAAACGGGCAAGATGAGAAGAGCCTTGAGAGGATGAGTGTAGTAACAGTGAAATAAATTATTCTAATTAATTAATATCCGAATCAATAAAACTGAACGAATGTGTATGATGTCATTTCAGGGGAAAAAAGCAACGAAACTAGCACAGTATTAGTACGGCAATGAATGGAATCCCCCATTTCTGGCACAGAAATAATTCAATTTACATAGTACGTGAAAATTTAATTTAATTCTTTTGTCAATGATTATCCGCGTGAAAGATTTTCTACACCCAATGGAACGCCGTGAAAGTGTTATAATCGTATGAAAAAATTCTATTCCTATGAAACAGTACTGATAAATGTGTACTGAATTCAACGCTGTTATTGTATGTTTATTAACGATTGTGTACAGCGATAAGTAATATCGCATGGGAATGATAAAATTTATTTATAAAATTGAGCAGATATTAAACAGTTTTTACCCTTGCCTGACTTTCAGTTTTAATTTTCAGTTTTCCATTGGTTTATTATTTTTTCGAATTTTCGTAACATACATAGATACACGACAGCATACTTCTAACAATTCATTAAACAGCTGTATTATATACTTTACGAAATTTCTTTCGGATCTACTGCATTTTCCTATCTACTATACGAAGCATTTTGGAAAGTAGACGGGGTAGCACAAGTTAGTTCTTTCATTTTTGATCTGGCATATATAACTTGTCATTGAAGGTTTTTATTACATACCTACTCAATGGAACCGGCATCAGTGAATTCTGATAAATGACGAAATGACAAATTCAGTCATGCTCTAATCATTTACGGAAATTCTTAATTTTTGTAATCAACTAACAAATTACCATATTCAAATGCAATGATTCGGTTGTAAGGCGGTTTTAAGTTTAAGACTTTCGAAAAATCGTATAAGCCTCCGTTACATAAGTCAAGAAAATGATCTCATAAGAATTTTTCCATTAAATTTCATCCACCGATGCGATAAAGGCTTTCCCTGACAAGTCTGAGACCCTAAAAATTGATATTAGGCCTACGAGGCAATTTTTTCTTTTCCAGAGCAATCGTTATCAATTGCCAATTATGAAAGAAAGTTCACAGAGTTTTGATCCTTATAACCGTTGCAGATTTTTTTCATCAGTCTGAAAAAATGGTGTTCTTCGGGCGGGCAAAACTTTGCAATTCACGGCATTGAGTAAAGTTAATTCATCATAACGGTGCTCCGAAAGTTTACGGCTACTCCGATAGTCACGGTTTCATAAATCGAATCGTTGAATTTTTTAGCTACATTAAAAAATGGCAAGTAGGTCGAGTAGAAAAAATGAATCCCAATGGTTCAGTTCTTCCAAGGTTTCCGACGAATAAATACTCGTAAGACAAAAAATATCATTCAAGAGATCCAACCAGAAGCTACCTAAAGATTGCAGGATGTCCGGTCGCAGGGGTTCTTTACTTTACTGCATTTCTAAGAACATAAAACACTTCTGGCGAGGGTTCACGGTCGAGGGCAGAAACTTTGAATCCGACGCGCATACAGTATCTGACTTGCTTCGCGAAACATTTTAAGTCATACACATAGAGAAATTTCACGTATCCCCGGACTTGGACCCGACAGTTTCCGGAAGACCCTAAAATGTGCTACCCAGCATCCGTAACGGTGAGAGAAGGAAAATCGCATGGAAATGCGAGAGAAGACGGTACCAATAGCGGTACAGTCACGAAAACGCGAGCGTCCGTATGTAGTGTACAATGTGTTCTGTAACTCGGGCACAGGAAGCCGATAGTGGTGCTGTACGTGAAAAATGATGATGGTAGAGTGCGAGTGAAATTTTTTTCTCGCCTATACCGACGAAGTCATGATGCAATTTCAAAACTGGCTATATTTACCCGTTTCGGGCATAGATCTGTCCTGACCTCAGATTAACTCCAAGTTTTAAATTTGTGTAATATTCAGATCGTCGATTGCAAATCTTGACTCAAAATTCATGAATTCAGTTTTACTGAGTTTGTGGATTTGAGTTCGGGCACAGTTCTCAAAAAGCGCTGGGTACCAAGTTTCATCCAAAATCAAGTAAATGCTTGCATGGTTAACCGCCGTATTATATCCGTTATTTTGATCTTACAAATTTTGAGTTCAGATTCGTGGTCGGCAGCCTTAAAGACTCGAGATTTCTAAATTCAGAATCAGAGGTGTGTCGCAAAAATGCGTGTCTCAAATGGGCATAAATGATTAACTTTGTTGCATCGCAGCTTCGTCGGTTATAACACGCGGTAGAGAAATTTCACAAATACTTTACTATCCTCATTTTCCATTGATCAACACCGATACGGACTTGCTACGCGCAAGTTACAGGTCACCCTGTATATACAAGTCAGGTGTATGTTGCATATAAATCAAGGGGTTTACCACCCTTAAAATCTGTTTTACCCTACTCGCGTAATCTTGAAAAATCATTTGAAATATCCGAAATCCCCTGAAACCATGTGAAAGCTTTTGCAACCGTGGGATCTTGAAATCTGGCGCTAGACACAATCGGATGGACGGTTAATCCCCGGATGCAAATGCTGCGAATTACATATGCAGACCTAAGAGCGCATAATAGGTAACAGTAGAGTTGACAATCAGATGTATACAGGTATAACAAGAACAGAATAGTAGAGAATAGGTGGAAGTGTAGATTGTAGAAGATAGTCCAGAGTACCCGTGAGCCATGGGTGTTGCCTCGAATAGTGTTGTCAAATAGTGTTTGAAGTTCGAATTGAAGGTCGGAAGGTACCATCCAGCGCAACAAGAACCCGGTACCTCTTGATCTTACGGAGTGAAGAATATAGGGTCATCACGGCACGGACGTTGCTCCATTTTTGCGAGCCTCGCGTGCATCGTGGCCGTTTCGCAGCTTCGGCAACTGCAGCTTCGCCTGCACTGTCCAGAGAGTTGGACGCGGTTGATGTCGCGGCAAGCCCGTTGCTCATTGATTTCCGGAGCGAAGCTCGGCGACGATACCTTTCCGATGATCTGCGAATAACATACAATGCCCCTGCAGTGGGCTGGCTGTTCCTCCATCTGTCTACCTGTTTCGGGCGCTGTGCCGTGTCCTCGTTTGTTCATTTTCAAATTTAACGTTCAATATTTATACCAAGTAAATAGCATCCTGATTCGTTATGCACTCGAAGCTCGATCAATAAATTATGAATCAACCGTTACGTGTCGGTGGCACAAATTTTTAAAACAACCAGCCAATCGTTATTACTCGTAAATATCAAATACCTGAATTCAATTTCGCGAGAAGGGAGAGAGAGAGAGAGAGAGAGAGAAAAAAAAAAAAAAAGAATCAGGACTTTGCAAAAATTTGGCACGCAATTAAATCAATTGCAAATTATACTCAACAGCTCGCTGTTTAGTATACTGAAAAGCCTCGCTATAAAATTTTATCACCGTTGTCTGATCGCTTATCTTCTCCTCTTTCTTCTACTATCTTTATTATCGGAAAATTACACGGGCGGACAAATAATCGATCCTGGCAAGATGTCCTGTGCTTATTTACCCGTGAGTGCGTGTCTCTCGTTCTCGTGATATAGGGTATAAGTCAATTATTGCTTCCTGTTTACCCCAGTTACACGTAATACAATTCAATGTAACTGCCTCACGTTGCTTTATCCGACCATGTGATTGTACTTCTTTTTCTCTATTGATCGACATCAGGCGTATCCGTTCAACGGGCAATAACAAGGGGATAATCTAAAGTATACTAAATTCTACAATAAACTAAACCTGGGTATGTGGATAAAATGGACACATGACGTGACAGATGATAACTATGGTCAGGACAATCACAAGCGTGAATATGTAAATAATTAAATATATATGTAATTTGGTTAGCCAATGTTTCGTTAATTTTTACGTGGTAGAGGGTGGTTCCTAAGCCCGATGAGAAGCTCTAGGAATTCTGGATTAATAGACCATGCATGTACAGGTAGACTTCCTCGCCCAATCTATTAATACCATTACCTAATTGATGGCACAAAAACTGACGTCATTCCGATTCCCATCCACGTGTTTCTCATCCGCACAATTTGCAATTGAATTCCTACGTAGAATGCACGATTCGAATATCGCATTACGGATAAACGACAAGCAAATAACATAATTAACGACCTCATATCCTCGCGCCAAACGATTTCACCGTGAATTTATTACCCCCGGTACACCTGCTCTCTCATTTTCATCACAAAATCGAATTATTACGAAGGTACAGAATCGCGCCTCAGGCTCGGCCCGCTTTTTTTCAACCCCTTGTGAGGAACTCACTCACCTCGATCCACCCTGCCGTCGACTGCTGCTGTCATCCTCGTCGTCGTCTTCGTCGTCTCGGGATGTGGCCAAGGAGTGAGGAACCGAGGACGGCGCGCTGCTCCCCGAGTCTGGCCCTGGGACCATCCTGGATCCAGGCCCTGACCCACAACCCGACCCGCCAGGCTTGTGACCGTGGACTGATGGTGGGGCCAGCCCACCCGCCCGGCCCGCGTCGTTCTCCGCCCGATCCACCTGATGGCAATGCGATTCTAACTCGTTTCAATTTTTTCCAACCCACTTATATTCGCCTTCAATTATCGACTTTCAATCAATCGCTCCGTTGGTGATATCATTATATTTCCGCTCGAGTTAAGGAGGTCGGTCGGCCAAAAATCCTTTTTTTTTTATTCATTTTATTACGAGATGGTCTTACATCGAGGAATTGTGAAATTTATTGTGCTTGCAGGCTACGAGGGTTCCTTCAAGTCGCACAAAACCAGAAAGTATTGGATTATAAACAATACCTTAAATGTCGATGCCACGGTTCAGATAGCTTCAAGATGGTTGGAAATCTGGTGGATTCGTTCCATTTCATTTTACGATGACTAATTTTATTCGGAAGACTATCTTCTACAAACTACTGAAACGGATTATCTTTTTTTTTTCAGCAGTCAACTTGATCTTCTCGTTTCAATAATAATCAACAACCACGTAATGTTGTAAAATTAAATATTTAACGGTACGCAAACGAGATTTGAAAAAAGTCTATCCGCTGATTTGTAGAAAATAATCTCCTGAATAGACTGAAATCGGATGAATTTACGTGTAGATTTTTAACGATTTTCAAGCGATTTGAAAAGAAGCATCAGTATCTAAGATTTCGTTTCTAATTCCATTATTTTCTGTTTCTGTATTCTTCAAAAGATCTTCGGTAACTTAACTTATGAATATGATATTTTGCCAAATATTAATGAGTTGCAATTTACAGCTATTTCTTAATAAAACTAATAAATAGTATCGATGCTTAGCCAACCAGCTTCCTTAAACCACTCGTCGACCTGGTGGAAAAGCTCAACCCGTCTAGAGTTTCAATTCGTAATTCATTCAACGAAAGCGAATTCCACCCTGCATACTGCTATTAATCAAAACAAGCCCAACGGCACGCTGATGACTATCCTGACCTAAAATTCATTCTCTGTATGCAACGAAGCAGTTGGCCATTCATAGAGCTCGCTATCAGTCCGTCAGTAAAACTGAGAATCCAACCTTAGATTAACGCTAGGAAAGTTACTCCGCAGCCCAGCGAACTCCAGTTTTCGATTCACGCTTCTTGGGTTTGATTAACCGTGACTATAACTCGACTATCAGGTCATTAGATTAGCCGAGGATATTAATTTATTGTTTTACTTGAACAATACAGGAGTGTATTACAATACAGGCACCTGATTAACTTCGAACAAACAGTTTCTATACAGCGAACGTGAACTTCGCTTGATACGATTAACATGATATTGTAACATAATTGAGGAAGTGACGACGAGAGAGAGAGAGAGAGAGAGAGAGAGAGAGAGAGAGAGAGAGAGAGAGAGAGAGAGAGAGAGAGAGAGAGAGAGAGAGAGAGAGAGAGAGAGAGAGAGAGAGAGAGAGAGAGAGAGAGAGAGAGAGAGAGAGAGAGAGAGAGAGAGAGAGAGAGAGAGAGAGAGAGAGAGAGAGAGAGAGAGAGAGAGAGAGAGAGAGAGAGAGAGAGAGAGAGAGAGAGAGAGAGAGAGAGAGAGAGAGAGAGAGTTCAGAAAAATTCAATACAAATTGTACGCATAAACGCGAGCTTTTTTTCGCCAGCCGAATGCCAAGGATTGATAGAAAATCGTAGGATTTGGAATATGACGCTATTAATTAATTTTAAAAGCACTTAATTTTTCGCGTCAATTCACCCGTAATTAAGTATAAATTGCCTGCGGTAGACGAGATATCTCTCCCTCCATTATAAACCTCCTTATATACATATAGTAAAAACGTTTATACTCCGAAGAATTCCTATTAAACCGCAAATTAAAATGATAATTAACAAGCGTTAGCCAGCCGCTGGTAAAGTCAACAGTATAGTCCGAGAGTATCTATTGTTTCGTGAAAATAATCAAACCCCATACAATTTTCACTGGATAATTATTGACTCGCTATGGGATAATCAAACGCGTTTCTCTGCAGCTACTCGTGATAGCAACGAAATTGATATTTACGAGGTATAAGCGTCCTCCGCAATGAGCCTGATTGTATCGTGTTCGTGCTGCATCCGATAATCCAGTTGCATCATAACCGCGCCACTTGACAATCGCCATAACTTGTTCGAATTTATTAATAATTTTACTGCCGAGTATTGCCGCTCTCCCTGATATATAATATAACGCCTCATGCATAGGAGAGAGAATTATCGTACAGTAAAGGATTTCGCATGTCTAATTTTTCGTCACATTAGGTTCGATCCGAGAGAAACTGAATCCCACCGAATTGCGCGTTTTTCTTGCTGCAAATCTCAACCGTATATTCGTGTAGGTACTCTTTGCATAAAGGCAATGCATTCAGCTTATTTGGGTTACTCGGCTGTACAACATATTACCTTGACATGAATGCTACGATTTACGACGTTTCCTGCACGAATTTGAGTCTCGTTCGTGCTGATATGGCAGAAAAATTTGAACACCTTACCAAGAGGCAAAAGGTCACTGTAACATTACATCGAGAAAAAAAGTACACTGGGCTCGAAATGAGGCTGCGAAAGTCTCGCTGAACACTGATTCATTGGGCACGGCTCGATTGATCGAGTTCGGATTTACTTTGCATTTGCGTAAGCTAATTAAACATCGATAAGAAAGGAATAAATCCACCGCGACTCATCGGGAGCAGGAAAAAAAACCAATTTATTAACCTAATTTCTTGGTATACTATCGTGATCTGATCTGAAAAAGACTGTTCCTACTGAAAAATTTCAATCAAGCGCAACGAAGCGAAGAGTTTGTAAAACGTTTCATTGAACAGCCCGCAATATGAAATGATTGTCTATATTTGTTCAAGAGAAAACTGAATACCATTTACCTCTGTGCCAAATTTTAATTCATCGTGTTCAATTGAATCGCTCATAACCGGCATGAGCTTTCCATAAAATTAATTGATTGATTCGAATTCGCTTTTATTGTCCGAATGGAACGTACGAGGAGGATTATTTGTACGATAGAACCGGTGTCTGTTTGAGTTCTGTTTTAGATTTATTTCTGGTTCGCACACAGCTTAGACACGTCGAAATTCATTCGATATCTTGTGTCCACAATCGAATCTAAGCAAATGTTGGACTCCGTCCAAGAAATCGTTGTGAGCGGTGAAATTTTTCCTTTTATACCATTCCCAAACAAGATTCTTTCCAGCATGTAGGATCAACGATATAATTTGGTACAATATTCACGTATCCGGAGGAACGTGCGTCTCTCGCTTTCTGATCGCCTGCCTGACGAGCTCACTTATTGGTCTCCCAGGTTAAATTGGATTCAGCTCAATTCCGTGACGTTCAAAGTTTCGCGAAAGGTATTTCGAGGTTGCGTGAGGCACGTGAATAATTGAAATTTCCCGACACTGTTACGGGACATCATCGGTACTAGACGAAGGTTTCAGTTTTCCCGTAAAGTCAATCACTGCCCGAGTGAAAAATTCATTTTCATGCCGGTAACATTGGTGATATTAATTTTATCGATCCCATCTACCTGATTGAATTCACGAACCGTGAAATTGTTTCGATTTTTATTCACGGGATATATGTAATGAAATTTTTGTAATTGGATCAAACTGCGATCGTTATAGTACTTCAGGAGCAAATAATCCGTTTCAAACACCTTCGAGAATGGGGGAAAGAAAGCCAAGCAATGGGGGGAAAATTTGATAAATTCACCCCATCGCGAAATGGTCAAGAAAAAATTTTGTTGCGAATTCTCCGTGCGCGCGATGTGTAAATATATACTTTGGTGATGATCCTCCCGAAAAGCTCGAATATCACGAGTGTTCCATGGGTGAAATTGATTCGCAACGCTCTTTGAGCTTCGGTCACAAGCTTGAAAAACATTCCCATCATCTTCCCTACGACATACGTGACTTTCGTAGTGTGACGTTCAACGGCATTCGGACAAGCTCCTCATGGAGCCGGTGGATGAAGGGCTAAATTGTCCGTCAGTCAGGAACACGCAAGGCGTGTCGAGTGCGGTTTGAGAGGTGTCCCTGCATCCCGAAATCGGTCGACACCGAAAATTTAACCCCAGAAATCCCAGACGAACAATCCCAACAACGCAGAGGCGGGTTTTAGATTGAATTTTCACACGAGACGGAAGTCTTGTTGGATAAAGGGCGAGCCTCGTAGGGAAATCCTCCACACCCTCTTCCTCACCCTGTGGTATCGTTATTTGTCCTCTTCCTCTTCCTCGGCTTCTCGTCCTTTTCTTCCGTCACGTCACCCAGATTTCCCTCTCAGGGATATTGCACTTCAGCCCGTATACGTACACAATCTTCCCAAAGGTTCCTCCGGGACCTAAACTATGCCACTGTTTTACAGCGTTCGTCAACCTCTCCTCTGCACGTATATATATTATACCTGTGCAAATGCCTCACGTAACGGGGGTCGCTTAAAGCGGCATTAAATCCCTGTGGCTACCCCTCTGCTGCTGCAGCTAACAATAAACGGTTGAAAATATTTCATGATGTAACACCGGCCGGCTATGGAAAAATTAGGGATGGTAATTGGGGGAATGGATCCCTGAAACGGGGGTAGGGGAGGTTTACCGGAAAGTACAGTTTTACGGAAAGCTGTGACTAATGAAAAGTACCAAAGTGGTTTACGAAATTTTCCACTTCGGTTAATCTAGCCGATACCGATATTGCTTTTACTGTATTGCAAAGAAGAAGACGGTACATGGGTAGAAGAAAAAGAGCAGATATTACTCAAAACTACAGAAAAAGAGGGAAACAGCAAGGCTTTTGGTAAACAACATCCGTGTCAGCTATATTTTTTGGTATAAATATCGCTGATTTTACTCTGCACACAGTGATTTTCACGGTTTCTAGGGTAAATTTTGTATTTTACGAAGTAAAGTTTACCAAAAAACCTGACGTGTCCCTCTTTTCTTGCTATTTTGAGTAGAATCTTCTCTTTTATTCTTTCCGTGTTCAGCTGAATGTGATTTTAACTTGGACTTTGTTTACGGACATGGTACATCGAAGTTACGTTTTCTTGTTTACAGATTTTAACCCGTACGCTACGCTGGAGAATCCACATCAAAAACAGAGATATCAAATAACGTGAAAAATCCTGGAGTACTCTTTAAGCATTACATTTCAACACAAATTATTTATTTCAATAAAATGAAGTGTTTTAATACGGGAAAAAAATCATAAAACATCAAAATACCGGAAAATGGATCATTCTACTCAAATAATTATAACACAACAAATTTTCAATATTTTGAGCTGAAAATTAACCGATAAACTCTCAAGACACAGATATTTAAAAAAAAAAAATAAGGAGATACTCCACAATGGAAAAAAAGGTATTTGAGTTTTTGAAAAAATAATGAATTAACGGTTTTTACGATATTTTATTATTTATCTTGGATTAAAACAGATTATTTTGGATGTTTTTCATATGGAATTTACGGTGAACATACCGTGGGGTCATTTTAACCCTGGTGCGCAGCGTATGGGTTAAAGGGACTAGTATTTCGCGATAACTAATTACAACAGAAATCAAAAATTCATTTTCTCAACCAGCACTATGTATTGTGGGGGTTTTGGAAAAATCATAGTCAACTGATGTTTACCGTTTGAACATCAAAAACCACATTTTACTTCATTAATTCATGGGCCGTACGCAGCATTAATTTTTCAGTAAAAGATTGAAGGCTCATCGTAAGTCCAATTTCACTTCATGAGGTAGTTACTCTTTACAAGGTATGCCACTTCCGTTTAAGTGCAGAGATTATTTTACTTCTCACTTTTGGCTAAGTTATGCGTGAAACTAATGTACGTCTTTTTTCTAAATTTTCATCAATGTTCAGATTATAAACGAGATTATTAAAACTTTTGCGCTGATTCTTGTACTACAGCAAAAATGGTTTTCTAAAGAGAAAACTGAGTGCCTTGTGAGTCAAATCGGACTAACGGTGATAATTTTTAACTTTACGACAAGTAGCTAGTTTTGCTAAAAAATGGTCTATGAATTCTTCATGTTCCTGAACCTTGTATCCATGAATTAACTGTATAAAATATGGTTTTAATATTCAAGCAGTAAACATCGAGGAAGAATTTTTTGAAAACGTCAGAATATATATTATGTACCTATTTGAGAAAAAAGTAGATAAATACGGATACAATTCGGTTCGCTACCCACTTTTTCTCCATCTTTCGATGGCTGTCTCGTACTTACACGAGAAACTTGAACATTCGGCTTTGTAGATCCAGGTAACTACGGTACATAGGTAAAACTGCTGCAGGAATGCTAAGAACGAACAGACCTGCAGAGTAGTTTCAGCAACTAATATCTTACCGTGGAAAGTACATATTATGCTATACCTAAGTGCACGTTTGCTCCGTACGTATTGCGCCCGTGGGCAGAAGACAATTAATTTGAGCGTGGCTTCGTGCGAGGGAAATGCTGAAGCTACGTTATCGTGAAATTCTCGAAGCCATGACAGATTGATTGACAGGTATTGGGCAATTTTCAAAATGAGGTAATTCGCGTTTGGTGAATCTTGCCCGGGTACTATTTTAAACTTGTGTTAAGGCAGCAAAGGTCAGGACATTTTCGAAGGTTTCCAGTCTCCAAACACCGGCACCGTCGATATTTCGTCGTTTAATCGAATTCCATTCGAGTTAATGTGTTTAAGAATATTTCCTCTTTTACTGCTCTTATCGAGTTTCAATTCCCGGCTCGTCCATTTAACGTAAATGATGGAAGTGGTTGGCTCGAGTTTATGTACCCGGTACGCGAGTTGGCGGAAAGATTAAGCGAACGAAAGCATGTCAGGTCGAAGTCTGAAGGTGATTAAGGTATGGCTACATCGAGTCAGGCTAATCAAAATTATCTTATTAACGAAAAGTCATTAATATCTAAAGAAATAAAACACCAAAATGAAGAAAAGTTCCTCAAGAACAGCAGGGCGCGTTTTTACTCCCTAAACGGGAAAACGATGTCCTTTGTCCATGCTTTACGTTTTGAGGGTGTTCAGCGCAGCGGGGTTCACGTTGCTTTGTAAACGTCCTTCTAGACGTGCTTTCGTCGTGTGTGTTTTAGCTGTCCATTTACACAATGTTACAGGATGTCAGGATCCCCGCTGTGGAATTGGGTACGAACAGGACGACTCTTGATATTAGACGTCAGGTTATTTGAAACATTCTCGAGATTTCAGAGCAACCCCTCTAGCCGTTTTCACATGTATCACGTAGACTTGCAGAGAATTTCATACCTTATTCGAGCGCAGAAGTGTGTATGGGGTTGTGTTTCAAGGGGGTGGCGCACTAGATATCGAACCTAGTCTATGCCGAGTTGAGTAGTCGATTTGTATTTTCAGAATCCTCGTTTTACAACGGTCCTTCGATCTATCGACGTTCAACCTGTTGACAAAAGTTACAGGATCATTTGTCGTCGCAACGGACGTTTGTTCTCTGCCTTTCGGTAGTTGCCAAAAAGTTGCTTGGCAAAAATTTCATTGTGGTTAGTTGAAATTTTTCATCTATACTTGACGCTCGTACGCTGATCAATCAATTGCAACAGAAGATGTAAACAGTGCAAACTAGAAGAAAATAAATTTTTCATACAATCAATTGGATAGTTTTAAGGACGGAGTAGCTGTCCAACGGCTTCGTGCAATGAACACTCTATCGACGAAGCAGCTAGTGCATAAATTGTGCGGCAATAGACTTGCAACCCATTTGCAGACTTCCATTAGGTTTTTTCGATGCCCGATATTCGAGAGGCGAGTAGTAACGTATCGCTGAATGCAATCGGAGTACTGAATATTTTAGATTCGGTTTGCCGATACGACTTTCTAGAAGGAAATATAGACTTGATTTTACAGCGACAGAATTTTATTCACTGATAACAGTTATCGAGTGACAGGCAAAGTTTGCCAAATGTCTTGCCAAGCCGTGATTCAATTCGCGACGCGTCTCGTACAATTTTTGATGTACAGGAGTCATATTACAACTATAACGTAACTTCGAATGTATCTTCCTGCAGTCTACGGATGCACACGACAATTTTACCCTGTACTATTCGCAAGAGCTTTTGGCTTAACGCCACCTTGCGGTACTGATTACATGAGTCTAAATATAAATGACGGCTCGAAGATTGACCTCCTTGGGTTTAAATGTCGTTGTAGGGGTCGCAAAAAAAAAACGAAGTAGAATATGAATGAATTAATTACACAGCAGACTGAATTATCTGCTTCTGGTTGGCGACCGCGCGGCGTGAAGAAAGATTCGAAACACTGTGTGTGTAGCGGCTCTGCTTTTTCCAGTATATAGATGTGTTCAAACTTGCTGAATTATTTATCAGGTATACATGACTAGGTATACATATATACACAATATCTGTACACATCCAAAAGCGAGGCTTGTCTGATTTTATTATGGTACCATTAAATTCAGTCTCTCTATTCGCCGGGTTGACACTCGAGAATTCGTCGCGTTCAAACTCCTGTATCTATTCTGATTTATTTATTTTTTTCTCTTCGGAGATTTTACTCCCAGAAGAGTATAGGTATGTACATATATACAGGTATAGGTATATACGCCGAGAAGCGGATTGTCCATGCTTGGGAAGCCCTCGACTCTCTTTTGCAAAATCTAGTCGAGTTTGCGGTTGGGGGGAACCGGATACTTAAGGCGCCTTAAGGACTTAAGAAACTCGGGACTGACGATGAAAGAATTGGCCAGAGAGAACGTTCCGAGTCTGAAGTAAGTAAGCTATACCATTTCACAGGAATTGAATTTTTCAATTATTATTCTTAGCTTATGGTAGAAAGAACGCGGTAATCGGTTAATGATGAAGAATTCGACACGATGGCTCCTTTCTCAATTGTACGATTCCAAATAAGAAGTGTTTATTCTCAAATGTATTCTCACCCGCATACGTATCGAGTCTTCAAATGAATACAGTTATTGGTTTCTATTTACGTATTTCATTATCGACTACCCACGGCTGTTTAGAATTTATAACAAACCGTGGTGACGAATTTTCTAAATAAAGGTACCAGTAAATCAGGAGTAACAGGACGACGTACTACGAAGATTATTGGTCCTTACTTGCTTAAAAATAATGGTCTCAGCCATTAAATGCATAATTATTCGAAGCGCGCGTTTCTCATTTAATTGTAAATCAGCGTACCAAATACAGAATCTTTTTAAATTGCGTTCATGAGGTGATTCCAAATGTATAACATGGTACCCGCCCACCCTGTTTCCTTCTACACGTTTCCTTCCCGTTCAGAACGTTTTTTTCTTTTTTTGTCTTACTCAAAAAGTAAATACCCGCAGCATCCAGGGTTTTTCGTATAAGCCACATTATACGTAGAGTGAAATAAAAAGTTGAGAACCCGTTATAAGCCGATCTTCTGGCAAGGGCGTAAGTCAAGATGCGCCCTTGTTATATCGACCCTCTCGATTCCTCTAAGACGTGAGGAGAAAAGCTTGTGGTGAAATTCGGCAACCTTTTTCCCCCCCGTCGAAAGAAACAACCCAGATGACACGAGCGACGTTGCGGTAAACACAGATGAATGTCTTTTTCGCAGTCGAGGTTGAAGTTCCAAAAAAGAAGGAGGGACAGAAGAAAAAAAAAACCAAAAAAAAAAACAACTATTTTTGCATGTTACAGCGAGCCCGTGATTGTTATTTTATGAGACTGTGCCGGTAAATCTGATTGGAAATGTTTTTCAGTCAATACCAGGTGCTTAGAAGTTTGTTTATCACTCAATGGCACAATTGTATTCCATTGAAAAACGTCTTATATTTGAAATGGTAACCGTTCAGATGATATATCAGTATTGTACGCAAGCTATAAGCTAATATGAGTGAATATTCGTTCCGGAGTTTATTCTTTCTTTCTCTCATTTTTCTTTTTTGCCTAGTTCTCGTCGAGTGAAAAATTGGCATTTATCGAGCGAAACGAGATGCTAAAGGAACAACAGCGGAATGGATTGCCCGAGGTTTTAGTTCGGTTGAAAAAATTCGCAACCGCGCTTTACTCGGGCTGTACGAATTGCAACGACGACTGAGAAATCACCTTAATTGGGGGAGAAAACCCCGACTCTGCACAGCTAGTGGGAACTGAAAAAAGGGAGACGCAATGTTATATCTTGGGCTTCGCACTTCAATTCCCTCCCCCTCCCCCCTGCCACCACGACCCGCCCGCCATTCATTTTGTTTTGCTTTATTTTCACATTTCTTATTTCCTTCACTCTTTTATTCTCTTCATTCCTTTTTCCAAGTGATGGAAACTCGCGAGGGGCGAGGGCGGAGAATTCCGACCTGTGCAAGTACCCTGAAACTGGAATATTTGTTGAATGAATTTATACGCGACTGCTAATAAGAGGTAAATTAGGGAAGAGAGCCCGACTCGCTAATTTGTTTTTTTCTTTTCATTTTCGTTTCATTTCTTCTTCCGATCCCCGGATACTCGAAAGCTGCGATCCTCTCGACTAACCATCGACGGTAGGTACTCAGGGACGCTCATTTCAAGTGGAAACTTTTAATTGCGGGATGAAAAGAAAACACAAGTTATGCGATATACATCAAGAGTAAAAAAGTTCGCTGTTGGTAGTTTTGCACGACAGGCTTTCTCAGCATGCGCGACGCAGTCGATGAAGAGGATTTTGTAAACAGCCCCACCTTGACACAGTTATAGAATAAGGGGGATAGAACCGCGGAATATATACCTCGGGATAGAGAGACAGGGACGAAGATATAGGGGAGGAAAATAAAGCGTTTGAAGAAGAAAAGCAATCGAGAAGTGGAGAGAAGAAATAGGGGAGGGGCGAGGGGTAAGGGGATGGAGAAATACCGATATTAAGCGATAGGGATGAGGGAGATATTAAGAGATGTATAGAGCCCGTTCTATTCTTCGCATGCCAGGACTGTCTGACATTTTTGGTCGATCTCGATATTTGCAGTATTCATTTGGCACCGTGACGTTTGCTGACAACGTTCAATGAGTATATTAAACACGTACATAAGTTGCATATATACATATATATATATATATGTATGTATCGTTGAATGTGCGCTCTGGGCTTTTTTCCATCCCAGTTGCACTGCAGAAGCTGCGCAAGGCAGCACACGTATGACAAACCTTTCTATGCGGGATTATTTTGGTGAATGGAACCGATTCACCCCTCCGGTATATCGCCGGGCGTGTGTGTTTGGGAAGATAAAAAATTTTCAGAAAGATGAATCAGGCTTTCTTTCAATCCCCGGTAATCCACCATGGAAAAGATAAGGGGCGAGCGGAGTGGCTTTAATGCGGCGAGAGACTCGTACACTCGCGAATATGTATACGAGTGGAAAATAGTGAAAGGACGATCGAAGCTTCGGGTTTCACGTTTCTTCCTCTGCTCCATAATATATGGGGCATGCGCGATAAACTAATGAAATTGTTCCGGCGGTACGGGTATGTATTTAAGTGAGTATAACCCAGCTGCACGTCGACGTGTATTTCAGAACCGTGAAATCTAGCATTTATCAAGGTGCGAAATCCGATCAGGCCCGAGGATGTCTTCGGAATATCTACAAAGAGGAAATGTACCACACGGCTGCATCGGAGCTTTTCCGATCAAAGCCATCCAGCAGCATAGAGTGGAACCGAGCGGAACGAAGTGGAGCCTTACACACACATTCGTATATGTGTGTGGAAATAGGCGAAAACGGAAGACGCCGAGTGCACAACTGCGATAAAATCGATACGTCAATCGCCGAAGACCAGGAAGCGGATATCTGTATACGTGTAGCCAAGCATCGGGATATTGGGGAGGGCTTGGCCTACGATTCCTGCCGCCGCAAACGCTGGTTTTCACCCCAATACATATTTCGTTCGCTTATTCTAGTCGGCCTTCATCCGGGAATACTTCATGTAATATATATACATGCGGTTAACACTCTACGATCGTCCTGAGGCCGGGAAAATTTTCTAAATGAGACAATGTTTCTACATACGAGTGAGAAATTGGAAACGGGGAATTGGCTCGGAGTTTCCATCACTTGGAAAATTTTCATTTTTAATACAGTTACCCGTAGAAAATTGTAGTCAAGTTGGTATCGTTACAACACCGGTTTCGAAAATTGTTCAAATTGCAAGGAAATGTAGAACAATGTAACAGATTTTCTGGTTACAGCTACAAAAATCGTTTTTGTTTTGTAAAAATTGACATAATTAAGTACTGGATCTTCACGAAGACAAAATGTTTAGTTCCAGTTTCTATACAGTCGTTAACTATTTTTATTTTGAACCACAACCGAAAAACATATAGCTCAGAGTAAAAAATAGAAATGAGTTATCTGACAGTGATATGAAAATCTTCTATTATGCTCTGTGAGTTTCTGTTACGCCAAAGTTAACGGTTTTTTTCTTAGTTTTGTACGGTGATGTCAAATTTTTGAAAATATGAGATGGAAGCCGAAGGGACAAAGAGAAATCCTCCACCGTATCACCAATCTTGATTCCACTGATTGCAACACTGAGCTTTCGAGCTTCGCGATTATACCTATTACATGAAACCAAGGCTTAGTCTGTCGGTCGAAAAACTCCCGCCAGCAGAAGGCTAAAGAGTATAAGCATCATTAAAGGAAAAGGTTTCAGGGGTCCTCGATACCGTTTCCGCCGTTTGGCTCTGACAAAATAACCAAAAAAAATATGAATAAAAAAAGATGCCCGGTTTCCTCTTGTCATTGCTGAAAATCCTTTGGTCACAGCGATGTCTGTTGCCATGTAGCCGAGTGGCAGGTAATTGTGTCGCACAAGGATGCTGACGTGTATTGGGCTGCCTCCTCATCAGTTGAGGAATCGATCAGCTCAATCACGAAGTCGTAGGTTTGTCGAACTTTCTTCACCAAATTCTCTGGATGTATATTGCCCTGGTAAAATAAGTATGAAATTCGCAACTAGTTATCGGATTAACACCCACAGCGTGGTTTGTCTCGTTAATCTCCTTGACGTCTGTATATAAATTCTTTAAACGTGACCGGCGTATCTGAGCTCTTGCAATACAGGTGAAATTTACACACCCATCAACCTTCCCATCTGGTCCTTTAGGCTGTAATATAAGTATACTTGTCCGACGAAACCGCTACACTTTGTTACTGTAACACGGTTGAGCAATAAATTTTTTACCACGTCCACGCTAAGCCGACATAACATTCCTGGATTATACTTGTATCTCTGGTCATTTATTCTCCGCACCTGCACTGCACGTTACACCTTATATGTTCGGCTGGTTTCTGATTGGTTTATGTGGTTATTTTTTGAAACATGCGAAGGGGTTTGATTGCTTTTTAAGCCTGCTTATGCCTTCTCACATTTATTTCGTTGACAAAAATTCTTTTTTATTATTTCCTCTGAAGCACACGCGAACTTCAAATGAACAATCTGAATATTGGTTTGCATAAATGAAGAGCGCTGATGAAATTCGAAAAAACTAACACTTAGGTACCTTCGGGAAAGGAGGAACAAAGCTTGGTGGATAATTCGATTGCCGGTTTCTATACTTTATTTTACGATTCGCGAACGTTGATGAAATTTCACTTATATAACCCAAAATTCATTTTGGACAATCAAATTTGAATGCTTTCAACTTCTAAGATGTCTGTTCACTTTAAAGAGGAAGAGGTAGATGGAAGGAAAAAAGTATAGAAGGACCGTTGGACCGTTCGTCTGAAATTTGAATACGTGCTCAATCTTAATTTTCATATCGATCCGTAAAATCGATTTCCAGCTCGGGCGTCGATTGAATCTCATAGAATTTCCTGTGATAGCACGATTATATGGTTCACCGTTTTTTAAAAATCGGCTGCTTCTAAAATTTGTTAATTTTCTAATTGTCGATTAGTTTTTGTCAGTGTGTTCCAGGGGTAAAGTTTTAGATTCCATTTGCACGCTTACACGAACATCCAAACTAGAGCCAGTGAGTCATCGGATTTTGAGAAATCTCTGAGTGGAGTTTAAACGCCTTAGCAACACGGGCGATCACCTCTAAAACTTTAAACAAGTTCAGACAGTCAAAAAAAGAAAAAAAAAACAGCCGAGATTGACGCGAAGATAATTTAATCACGAAAAACCTCAACATAAAAATAAATATAAAAGAAAAGCGAAAAAGCTGCAAGCCGTTCGGAAAATTATTTTCACACGAAGAGTTGAATGCTAGTTTGAAAATACCATGGACTATCACATATCGAAAGTTCGAAGAATCCAAGAAACAATGTTGTTGATAAAAGTTTTCGTTACATAGGGCGATACAGTCCTGAGAGATCCATTATTATTTGTGACACTTGCAACGTCTTCGATTCAGCTATACAGCTATAGCCGGATCGCTACATATGGATCTGTGACAAAGTGGAAGCTGTATGAGAAGTCACCAGTTATCCGCTCTCGAAGTACTGCAGGAGTAAATTTGAGAGTCAATCTGCGATTTAACTCTCGTACTTCGGAAGCGAATAACTTGTGCTTGGCTCTTCGGAATGACACTTCACCATACATAGGTATACCTTTATTCCTGTATATACCCAGTAATATGGGTGGCCTTAAATCTCACTTGGTTATTTTCATGTTTTTTTAAAACCTCTTCATAAATACATGACGCTGGTCATAAAAAAACGTCGTCAACTCTGACGTCTCGTGTATATATAAAAAACGTGTCCCAGAAAAATCAGTTTATTTTAAAACCTAGTTAAATTGCGTAAACATATACCTTGCAAGTTCAAAGCGTTCGAATCTATACCCGTCAAACCCAAAACACTTCAATATTACAACCCGATTCCAAATTCATGCCTTTTACAAGACCAATCTCATTATGATATACGAAGGTGAATATTGCCACACTTGCTTTTATCCTTTACATCCTTTGGTTGAGCGAAAAAGTTACACGATATCTTAGAGACGCATTGAAAGTATTTTTGATATAATACAACTGACATTTACTCTCGACCATTTTGTTTTCGTTCATATTACAGCAGACGTTTGCCTCTCGCTAGAAGCACTACCGCCCATTATTGCTACGAGTATTCAGTTAATTAAAGAATAAATCTAACGATTGACAATAACGGTATGTTTTTCTTGTTCACTTTATATGCCACGTCTAGAGATTTCTCGCAGGTGTAAAAAATGAATGCAAAAAAGTCCGCTAATCATGTGCTACACGTTCGTATAGGTTTGCACACATTTGAAATTATCTCGCGCGGCATCTCCGAGACTAGAATAGAACTGCTTACAGGTACCTACACTTCTGTCTTGTGCAGTAGCCCACACAGTAATGAGATAGGAACCACTTAACCCTGGTCACACGTGCCTAAGGACTTGCTTCCGAGGTTAACTTGAGTTTGGAATTTAGTTTAGCACTAAACCCCTGTTACTCATTGTCAGCTCACTAGATGCAGTTCGGTGTCAACGATTTCCGGCGCTCCTTTTACGCCAACAATGCAGAGCAAAACAACAGCAGAACTCACGTATACATAACCAATGAAATTACTTCTTGGCACTTCAACCAGGTGATGTGTACTTTGCTAATTTGAACTTCAGGCGGCATAGGCAAACGATAGCGACAAAGAAAATTGAAACGAACGAATCTAGACGACTACATTGATACGGTGGTCTGTGCCGTTTGGATTTAATGACGCTGCAGAGAATCATGGCACACGTGTTACTGCCGTCCCTGAAGGGTATAGGCACTTGGATTTTAACGGGCATCCCACTGTATTCGCCATACTTTGATTAAACACAGGCATCTGCAAGTTCTCGCTCAGGTAGTATATCTAGGATCAAGACAACGAGCTAGCTGGTATTTACGTGTATCTAACACTAAAGCGGACTGCGTCTAGGGTCATTTCTTCGTTATAATGATTGCCGTTTTATCGGTGCGTTCACAATCTGCCAAAGCCGATTAAGTCGACAGGATCCCTTTTTCGCCGACGTAGGAAGTCACGTTTTGATTAAACGGCGCTACCTCAACTGTCCACTATGTGATCGAAGCATCACTGCAAACCGTGAGGCCGTTCCTGGCTTTGATTAAGGATTAATGGACCGCTCCATTGCGCGACAGATAATTTACAAAAAGGGGAAAAACCGTTGAAAAAACATTCAGCACTGGTATTTGAACCATCGAAAATGAACTAAATGAGACCGAAAATATTAGGATCGCTTTTCTATTCTTTTGCTCAAATTTCTGACATCTCGCAGACCAATGTCGTTCAAATTTGCTCAGAATCATGTCCGTTCCATTACAGTAGGAATGTTGTCTTATTCGCGTGCATCATCGTTGTTGGAGATATTTTAAACGATTTTCACCTCTTTTTCTAAATTTAAATTCCGAAGGCATCGCGACCCGCTCATCATCGAACACTGGGGCCAAAGATATACTCCTTGTTTCGATGGATCGAAAATTCGGGGTTGTTGGTCCACTTGCGGTTTACACACTGACAACACATATTAAAACGACAGTCATATCGTGCTGCGGCTTTCACGGCTCACGTCACACGGTCGGCAAAGGGTAATTCGATTCAGTGACGCATATGGAAAGAGAACGGGTCATCCGTGTGCTTAATTGACTTTGATGGGGTAGTGAAAACAATACGCACCGCTGGACATCTTACGCAATGCTTTCTTCCCGGGGGTATTATCGCAGTGAGCTTTTTGATGGATTTTGCGAAACGACGAATACACCAAAAACAGTGATGTTTTTGTTTTTTTTCGCCACGCGTTATTGGGAAATATGTTCGTAACTACGCGGCACCCAATTCGAAATCCTTTTTCGTCGAGTTTGCCTTTCGTTTGAGCGACAGAACATCCGCTTCAATAAATTTTTAACACGATTTCGATATCATTTAATCATCCCCGAATTCCGTTGTCAAACTTGACGGTTTTTTTCACCCTGACCGACTCCCGGGGCTTTATATATTTCAATTGGATGCTATTTTGCTGAGTCGGAACTTCGTGATTTTGCACTTACTACCGTCATAAACTTGGAAAGATTTACCGTTATCAGATACTTTTTTACGTCCGATCTATACCGGGCGTATTCCGACGACCCGGAACTTTCAATTTTAGAAGCGCTACTATCATCCCAATCGCGGATTAACGCTCTTGGGTAAAAAAGTGATGGATTTCCCTCTGTTCTGGCTGTTTAGTTGCAAAGGTTGCCTCGACCTGATGGTATGTTTTGTTAATCCAGGCGAATTGTAATTCCATTACTTCTGTTCTGCATTAAGTTTTATTCTTCTCTGAAGAATAAACATTCGAGGAATTTCATCAAAACATTTCCGTCTCCTCTGTTATAAATGAACGTATTTTCCTCCAAGTCACTCAATACCGAGCCACTTGCACAGCCCTCGACAATGCGGCCATACTCAAATATGAGACACATATATATGCGTATAAAATAAAGGGATAAGAATGTTAGTTCTTTGCCCGAATCCAGCCCCATGGGGCTTCTCAACTGTCTCGTTTATCCTCCATTTTGTATGCTCCCAAAATGCTTACGTACATATAGGAGTGAAGTGACTCTGCAAGCTTAATAATCTCCCAATTGTCCGAAATCCGAGGACCCTTCTCTTCGATTTACAATACGATTATACCGAAGGACGATGTAGATGCTCTAATTTGCTTAACGTATCGAACAAATCGTCGACCCAGTCAGGAGGTCGTCATTTGTTCACCCCTGGTCAGAGACACACATGGTAACGTTTCCATCGACAGAACCATCGATATGCCGAGCAGTTACGATGCGTAAAAGGAGAGAAAAATATTTCAAACATGAAGGCGGAGTGTGTCTCTCACTTCTGCATTCGTTACACTCCATTTGAACCGGTATTTATGACGCCAAGAAAACATTCCAACCCTGGATACATACTTCGCATTCATGGCACGATATTACGTATCTCCGTTGCCTGAGCTGTCTGCGAGGCTGCAGACAATGCAGATGCGGCGATTCTCTCCCATAATCGACGGGAAAAAATTTGAATCGCCAAAGGTGTGCTAAACGACGCGTTCCGTCGCTAATGGCGTAATTTTCACATAAACGGTGAACGGGAAATTCAATAAAAATTTTTGAATACGAGCATCCCTACTCGTGCGCGAAGTCAGCCGTTGTGAGAGACGCAATACTGTCTGTATTATGTGGTTGTATGGAATGTTTCACGAGCAATTCACTGATAGCGAAAACGCGGCTTGATCATATTTTATCGAAGCTGCGGTTCAGGAATAACTGAAATTGAATTATCACACTCAAGTACTTTCTCGCAATCTACCAATCGCACCTGTCACGCTCCCAGGCTCACTCGCGGTTAGCTGGCCAACTTTACGTTTAATTAATTCCTCGTATTGTAGACTTCCGTGCTTGCACCACTATTCATCATCCCGCCCTACGGATAGTCGGAAACTGTGAAATCCTATTCGAGACTTATGCATGGTCTGGATATTTTAATTAAGATACAACTTTCTACTAGTTACACTGGACTAGCAGCACGGATACGTATATCGCTGTGGTATAGTAGAAAAAAGAAGTTGCCTGTACCTGTCTGGAACGATATGATGGTTTGGAAAGCCACGGTGCAAGTACAACGATCATAGTCATAGTAACACCAGTAAAAGTACCAGTAGGGTACGTGATAAAAAATATCCCAACTTTATTTTACAGACGAATCGAAAAATGAAACAAAATACCGTAGATTTTAGTAACCTGCCAGTTTCCTGAGTTTTTCCGTCAACCTCATCCTGCCTTTTGCCGTACATATAAATCCAAAATCGAATGAATTCCGTCAACATTGCTCAAAAATCATATAGACCCAACCTGTCCGATTGTTTGTAAATGGCATAATGGTCAATGGGCGATTCGAAGGTTTACTTCTGGAGTTTATTTGCGCAACTGGATCGCGATGGGGATTTATAACTCTGGGTTATGTATAAATGGCGGTACAAGAATTTGATACAGCTTTTATGGAGCAGAAAAGAATGGGTTCTGGGTGACTTCCACTTCAGTCGAACATAAACAACCAATTGTCCAGTTTTCGAGACAGGAAAGGCAGCGCAGAATTGTATTCCTTTCGCATTGTGCGTGATTTGAGCAAGTTTGGTGCGCGTGAGGGAAAGGTCAGAAAAATTGGACCACTCGAGTATATCTTCAACGTGTCCTCTGCTGTGTCTGGACAGAGACGACGGAAAAACGCTTCTCGATTTGAGTTGTAGGCGGTTTTGAAGAGGAGAAAAACCAGCCAAATGCTCGCGCGATACGAATTTTTTCATCACTAATATAATTGGCACCTTTCCAAATTCCTGTGTCAAAATTCTTTCGCACAAACGACGCTCGATTCTTTTTCTAACAGTGTTTGAAAAGGGTTGCAGACGAAAAAAGGGGCAAAGAATGTGATCTGCGGTTTGGAATGTTCCGTATTTAGATCAAATTAATCAGTTTTGACGTTAAATTTGAGTGTATCTAAGCCCTCTGTATACACTAAGTCTCGCGCTAAGCCGATTGCAAATGATGCTTAAGACGCGCCAGCTTACGCATGTAGACGCAGAGGTTGGAATGTGAGACGTCGAACGAGGCCTAACGGAATCTGTTCAATAAGTTACAGGTTGTGCGTTGGCTCCTACATTTCTGATCCCAGTGTTCGCCTATGATTTCGCACTATCATCGTATTTTTTTTTTAAGTATACGCAGACGTTATGCTTACTACACAGGGCCTTTTCATCGAAATCTGCATTTGAAAACTTATATGTGCCTGTTGTATGAATTGATGGATTTCGGCTCTTGAATTTGACTACTAAATTGTCTTGTATAGAATTCTACATCTTTGAAAACTTCACATTTCTAACAATACATCCAAACTATGGAGGTTATGTAAGATAGTTGATGCAGCTATTTGGAATGAATTGGTAAATATTTATTGTTAACTAATTGCTGACTGATGACTGCTACGAGTCTTCAAAACAATATAACTTCGATTCATCAATTAACGCGATCAGAGAGTTTGAAATCTCACGACCCGTTGGGAGTAAGTTGGCTCCCCTGCACCCTGAAGACGAAAAAAGTCACGGTTCGATTTCGCCGACTAATAGAATTCAATTATTTTGCGCATGCGCTGCCGGTTACACAGCCTGTTAAATTTCACCGTTTCTTTTGGGAGTATATTGAAGTACGTTATAGCATATGGAAGTGTATTAATACCAAGAAGTTTCGGTTCGTTTCCATTAGCCTACGGCAGATCCGTGATGCTGAGGAGTGTTTCGTTGAATTTTACTCTGGGTGGATGTACCGCTGGTTCATTAATATGCTCGATGTTAAAGTTGAGATTATACGTAATTGCTGTTTCAAAATGTGACTGGTACACCTGTTCAATTACAGCAAATGCTATAAGCACAAACAGAAGAGAAGAAGAAAAAATGGGATTTTATCACGCTGCAGCAAAACTTTGTTACTTGGATTAAAAAGCTTCATTTTCTATCCGCTAGACCAGATATAACAACATTCGCTCACCTGGCAATAGCAAAGGTGAGAAATAAGAAAGAAAAACAACCGAGAATTAATTCAATTGTGCGATACTTGTGGAGAAAACTTCTTCGCCCGGGGCTCAACACTTTGCAGGCTTTTTTACCAATCAATTTAATACACTCTCAACTCTCACGTTCTTTACATCAAAGAAGGAAAACAAACGTTACGAAAGAAAAATAGGCACGGATTTGAGGCGTGCTTGTTTTGATAAAATACCGAAAAACAGTGATTTGAAGCTTATGGGTGTACGAATAGTTTGGTGGGTACTCACATCTCTGGGAGCACCTTGCCCAACTCTCAGACCGCGCTCAATGTTTGACGAGATATCTATCTTGACATTGCCTCGATCCATAAGGTCCACAACCATTATAATTATGTATGTACATACGGTACATAGTATGCTATATGCATGTGTACACAGCTTGTAGTTACTGTGTGCTTAGTATCTTTGATTTATGTGTGGATAGCTGATTTTCCCACTGTACGTTAACGGTTCACGATCTATTAGATGATGAGACATCGATTAGATATGATTTTCAGGAAATATTTCTGAGCAGCAGGCTAATGGCCGGAATTTTCATTCGAAAAAAGAGATCCATCAACGACATCATTTTTAAACGCCATCCCCGACCAGGTTTCAAGAAATTGATTAACAATAAGTTGCTAATCACAATTCAACCAATTGTATCTCGCCACGAAGAATCCCAAATCTATCAGTTCAGTTACACAATATTGAATATACTCGTATGCGTGAATTTATTTGCCGGATAATGATTGTGAATACAAAGTTCGAATATTGTCAAATAAATAAACGTACGGAAAATTCAGAAAGAAAAGAAATGTCGAAAGTTGTAACTGAAACTCGGCGATCCTGTTTAAAGGTTGAAAGGTTTTTTTTCGAAATTGCTTGATCTTTGACCGAACGATTTTGTTGTATTGGGAAAGGTGAAAGTTAACTCAAACACAATGAAAAGTTTCGTGGACGAGTGACCGGGTCCCGACCCTTTGTTTAATTATGAATTCAATTTCTCTTGGGATCAAAGGTGAACTGAAGGAAGGTTACAATTTGAATTCAGCCGTGTTTGCGGACGAAACTGTCTATACCTAGTTAAATTACAGACAATATCGAGACAATTAATGTTACAATTCGGTTAACGCGTACTGCACGAAGTTTCGAGAAAGCACATCATGCGTTGTACAGCACGGAGAACACGACGTGTGAAGAAATCTGCGTGAGTGGCTGTTTAGAAACCGCGTCCGTGGAACGTTTTGGGTGTATACATCTATCTACACACGAAATCCGGTTACACCATACATCTTGGCTCTACATATGTTTGTATACCTATAGCCGATATGTACCCACGACGAAGAATCGAGCCTAGATTCGCAAACAAGATACGCGCAGCGACGGTTTACTCCCGGTAAAAAGCTCTTTCAAGTATTCAGCCAAGGCACCGAGGTAGAGAAAGAGGAAGTGGCTTGACGAGATATTAACACCTCCGCACTATTCCGCATCAATCATAGGTAAAAATTATACGTGAACACGCATTAACTCGAATTAGGTTCACGCGGATTTACAGGAAAAATTTCTTGGAACTCGATACTTGTTATGAACATTTTTATTAAGTTTACAGTTAATTGGAGTCAACGTGGAATGATGTACATTGATTAAAATCGTCGGAATTAGAATAATACAAAACCATTTGAATCGCATGAATTTACATGAAACCGAAATAAGCAATCTGAATATCATGAATTCGTCGAAATTAATGCAATGTGATAAAATTGACCTCCGGTGAAACGTAGGTAAGTTAATTCGTTCTCAGGGAAGCAATACGTGGCATTACTTTCGGCAGGTTCGTAAAGAAACCGATAAAATAATACCCGATATACGTATCGGTAGTTTTCTGTGAAACTGACCGCTTAACGCCAGTAAATATCCAACCATAGCTACACTTTGAATACGCAGGAATGCAAAATGTAGCTTCGGTTGCTTATCCACTGGCGTTTAGCGGTGAGTTTCGCAAAAAACTCCTCGTATATTGCGGTTATATCCGGAGCTTAATAAAGTGGGTGACAATCGGGGGAA
The DNA here is from genome assembly GCF_021901455.1 of Neodiprion lecontei. NCBI lineage: Eukaryota > Metazoa > Arthropoda > Insecta > Hymenoptera > Diprionidae > Neodiprion > Neodiprion lecontei. The sequence goes on from NC_060262.1 coordinate 27,195,047, forward strand.
AGGATATTCTACGGTAAGACGCGAGTGCGCTTTCGCCTCTCGAACAATAATTGGAAGGTTATCGACAACGGGGGATATTTTCCATTTGTGATTTCCTTCCTGTGGAACAGGGATAGGTCCGAATTTACATTCGTTTTCCCGGGAATCGCGACACCGTCGCAATCTTACTTATACAACGCGCTCAAGGATCTTACGGTGATTCTCACTCGTCTTGCGGATCATAAGCCACACCGCAAACCTCAAGCAATTCTGCGGATGGCTGACAACTCCTGGCCTCCGTGTCTACCGCCGCGGCGCCGTAACCTTCCGCATCCGTTTCTCGCTGCTTCAATTTGCTATGGAATTTCAATTCCTCTCATTTTAGGTTTAAACATCGTCTGACGAGCTGATTTTTTCATGGATTGGAAAAGAGACACAGACTGTTTTTGCGACAGCTGACATTTTATACCTCCAATTCCTTGGAATTTTCCACGATAAGATCTGGACAGCTCGACATTTTGACAGTTTAAAGTTCTATTGAGAGATGATCTTTTTTCATCAGCAATGGCGGCCGCTTCTGTTCAGCCGTTTTTGTTGCGGTGCAACTTTAGCATCTAGACTACAGAGTCATTACGCGTACATACAAATAATGGTAGAACGTGCACAGCAGCATGTATAAAGAAAATATTAACGACATTGCATACGAAAGGTATAATATTAGTTTTACCCTTGAACTGAAGAACGGAATATCGTCTTGTGAAAGTATAATCGGAAGGTTATAAAAAAGTTTTTGCTTGTTGTGATGCGTTTTTTATACGTAATGCCCATGAGCTCGGAGACAGACATCACGTTATAGTGCGAGTGGAAGAGTCCTGGGAATTCTTTTATTCTGTCACAATGCTTCCATGAATTTATGCCAGTCAGGGTTGGAAGTTGGGACACCCCTTAAAATCCACCCTTGAGACGTGAAGTCCGTGGCATTTTGGAGAAGAGAAAATAACAAAATGTTGGTGCAGGGTATAGGCCAGATAGCGAAGTGGAAGATCGCAGCTGCCACGACGATTTAATTAGGACTCGACGAGCACGGGGATTGAAGGAGAACGGATAATCACTCCCGACGCTCGTCCGCTGATTGTATCAGCTGTCGTGCCAATTGACATACCTGATGCGAGGGCGAATAAAGCGCCAAAGAGACTTTAGTCTCGTTCATTTTCTGCGGATTAACAACCGCGCAGGCGTTATAACAAATTACGTGCATTGTCCGGGCGGAATTTCACGCCGTCGGAATCAAGTATACGCGGCTGTTCATTACGCCTGAGACTATTCTAATTAAGTCCCATTCCCCTTAAGCGTCGTTGTAATACAGAGGGCAACTCCGTTATACGAACCCCCGAAGACTCTCCTGGCGATCAGAGCTTACGACCGGAACAATAACACCGTAACGAAAAATTTAATATCCACACTGAGGTAAATTTCATTTCTTACAGCATTGCTAGAAAAATTCTGGTCAAGTGGTTGTATCATTGGTCGTATGATCGTTCAAATGTTGGTGGAAGTACGAAAAAAAAAAAAGTTGCAAAAGTAACTATTGTTAGTGTGATTAAAACAGTAGTCAATACTACATTTTCTGGTTATTACAATATCAACCTTGTTTGTTTGTTTTACAACATTTTTTTCAGCTAAAAAAGTCCCTGTCAATTTATTGTTGCACTAACATCATATTATCGCAATTGTTAAAGATAATACAGTACGAGTGATCATAATCGATGAGAATAGAAAAGCATACTGCATTTTCTTGTTACAGCTACGAAACTGAATTTTATTCTGTGCCCAAGACTAAAAATTATTCTCCGTGTATGTATTCTGACACATAGTGTATAACATATCTCTGGCAACTTTCCGAAAGAAATACAAACTTCGAATTTCACTGTACCACTGTCTAATATCTGTCCTAAGTTAATATGACAGACGATTGAAAAGCCTTTTTTTCTTTTACGTTATTGAAATCTCGTGTTGACAGTCGTGAAGACTGCAAGTCTCGGCTTTCCATTCATTCCAACAGTTAGATCAACAATGAGATTCGTTTTCAATCACGATTTCCGAAAGTCGATGAAAATCAATACAGACACATCTGCGAGTACACGTGGATACTTGTCATTTTGAAAAACTCGTACCACGTATGCTAATGTTGACATTGAATATTCGTAACGAAAAAGTCAGAACCTCGTAAACTCACAAGAGGGTCGAAATGAAAGAGAAATATGAATAAACGGTTTTATACCAGCAGCTGAAGCGGACTGAGTTAATGAATTTAATTACAACAATTACCTTCTTCACACGGAAGATAATAGAATAAAAACAAATGGAAAAAATTAAACAAGCATGATTTATAGCAACTGACCCGAAGAAAACCAATCCTGGAATTTCACGCAATTCTCGCTATTTGCAAAAGTAGGAAAGTTAAACAAAAAAAATTTTTCATACCCAATTATTATAGGATTAATTAATTTGCCAAAATTTGCTAATATTTGCAAAACAGCTTGTTAAATACAAACAGAACAACCAGTTCAATGAATTCTCAAATGAATTCAAATTAATTTATCTTGCACCTTCGACGTGCATCACAAATCGTGGAGATCTAATGAGAACTCGTCTTTTCGTTTTTAGGGTTATTTAAATAATTAACAACTTTCCCTTTTCTTGGTTAGCAGAAAACTGGGACGTCAAATAAACAAAAAAGAAAGTCACGTATATTATTTTGCTATTGTGTTAAATGCCGACAGTACCTCGTTCGTCCAATTTTAGATGGGTTAAGTTAGCAACTTTGTCCGTAAATGAATACCGCTACTCCGCACGCCCGAGTGGCTGCCATAAATGTTCGATAATTTTCACATATATTTAAACAAAATGTAAGTTTGTTATTTACAACCAGCTTTAATTTTTTTTTTTTTTTTAATTAAGTGTAGAGCTCGTTAAAAATTCTTTTATATCGAGGTTCTCTTACATCAAATTTATTATTTCATTTCTTTCAACATACTCAACTCGACTAAGTTCTACGTTTGCTTTCTGCGTTTATTTTTTATTTTTTTTGTTTTTTTTCACCAGACTGTTGAACGCTATTCTCCTTTGGCTCTCGACACGTACCAAAGTTACCGAAACGAATTCCTACCAAGGTTTTTTTCCGAAGAAACTGTCTCTAAATCTCTCGTACGTCGGATGAAAATGTTTTTTCTCATCCCGACTGCTCCGACCTGTTCGAATGACCCGAAACCCTTGACTTCTGAAGCATCGCTCCGATTTAGGTCAAGGATTATGGTCCTTGGGTACGAAGGTAAGAGGAAACGCAATTTCATCCTCAGGCTAACCTACGCTAATTGAATATCGCAGGTTTCAAGCGTATTTTCAAAATACCATTTTTACCCAGTTTATTCGAATTCCAGTATAAAAAACACGCTGAACTTTTATACCTTCAACCTCTGTTCGAAACACAATTTTGCACCTCTGACAGTTCATTCTTCCGTTTGAAATTAACGTTGAAACAATTTTATTCAATGGCTTCAACGTTATCTCTCTCGCAAAGTATTCAGGGTATTTAACAAAATCACTCGAGGCTCAACTCAATCACTCCCACATCCTTTCACTCCGTACATCCTGCACGAATGTATGAAAGGTGGGTGTCTGTACAATAGAAAGATGAAAATATTACAAGTGGCTTGAAGTGCAGTACGTCGCTGGAGCTCTCAGCTCCATTGTTTGAATGGCACGTGATGCAGAAATTCACCTCTCATTTTGGCATTCAACGTTGAGTTGAAAACAAGAGATAAAAAAATTAAATTAAATAACGTTCTACCTGCATCGCGAAATAATAGTCAAGTCTAATACACGGCGACGTTACACCTACCATTTGGCAGGCTCACGAGCGAGATTTTTGGGGTCCGAAAGGGTTGAATATATAAACACGTTTATTATACACTGCAGCATCGCCGTACTTAATATTTACTCAAAAGTGTAGGAGCATTACATGTAAATATATATATATATATATATATATATATATATATATATATATATATATATATATATATATTGGTACGTACATATTTCCGAGGGTGCCTCGTCGCATTTCACGACGGTAATTCGCGGGTCCCTAGATTTGCGAAACTCTAAATTCACCAGGAAAGCCTGGCGTTTGGGGTATAATTACTGTAATTAGTAAACACATGGGGCGTGAATATTTTTCCGGCGTTTTGCCAAGTTGAAATAGTCATACATATATTCGTTCTGTACGGGTCAATAAACTTGGATTTATTATTATTTTTTCTCTTTATAGCTACTTTGTATAACTGACGCGACGGTAAAATTATCGTGCACAGAAACATAGACTGAAAATCTTGCGGTTAATAATGCTGCACCAGTCGAATTATAAAGAAGCCCTGCACATATATGGGCAATTCCATGCGAACCCGATCAACGCCTGACCCTCACAATTTCTGATTTTGTTTAGAATTTCTTCTGTAAAATCTTGAAATGTTTGAAATATAAAATACAGTTTCTGTGAATTTTTCAAGAATGTCAAAACAGGTCCGTTTCAAAATCACTAAATATTTGTAAATAGTTGAGCAGTCACGCTAAAAATCTGTAAAAATTCAAGGTACTGCTTCAAAATTGGATCAATGACGGAAAATTTTTTAAAGAAAATCAAAAATGGTGAGGTCAGACGTTGGTTGGGTTCGCATGGAATCCCCATATACACCTAGAGTAATTCTTGCAGCAGCTTTTCATAGGCAAATTTAAATCTGTTGCAAAAGTTTTTCCCCAAGACTCTAAATAAAATGTGAGGTGAATTTTTTTTCCCCCTTTTCTTTTCGCGCAGACATACAATAGCAGTTTGCATGAAATCCGAGCGTGAATGAATAATGGCATTCCGGCGGACACAATGGCGAACGTATTCTTACTTTCGCACTCGAAAGTGTAAGATAATTCAGACGGGTGCAAATCGATCCACTGCTGCACTATCTGACAAAAATTCGAGGTGAAATAATTCCGGATCACTGCTTGTATTTTTATGAAAAGAAAATTTATGCCAAGAGAGCAAGAGCAACGCGAACTCTTCGTAATTTTTGGCCCCATTTCCGTTTCACCTGTACTGTAATAACAGCATGAACCTCTACGTACTTCCCGAGCTTTATTACGCCAGGAGTCAAATAGCATTGTGTAGTTGCGGTGCGAGGCTTTTTAATGGCTTACAAAGACCTATAAAACCGTTGTAGGTAGGCGGGTAGGTAGGTAACAAACACAGCAAACCTCTTCGACTCAAAAGTTTAAAAGCATTTCTCGCAATTAATCTGTTTGTTTATTCAATTCTTTCCTACGTTTCTTCAATATTTTCCCATTTACTTGCCGGTGTTTCCTTTACTTTCATTTCTTCTTTTTTTTATATATATATATGTATATAAATTGCGAATCGCCTCAGCGAGCACAAAAATTTCCTTGACAGGTGTAACAAGCGAAAGAAGATATGCTTACATCTACGACCCTTGAAACTTGGAACGTCTTATTATTTCCTGAAATAATCCCGGATTGTATGTCTTTTACACATGTAACGTGTATAAAGTATACAGTTTCTTATCTCCCTTTGAGAGGCGAATATCCCGCAAATTAAGTTACGGCGGCTTTGTGTTACTTTTCATCACAGGAACAGTACCTATACTGAATTCCAATGTGCAGGAAATTTGCGAAGCGCGTGGCAATCGTGTACTCCGTTGTTTTTCCAGTGCTTGGAAAACACCGTCTTCGTAACAGAATCGTTTATCGTATAGCACGATTCCGTGGGTTGAACGAGAGAAAAAAAAAAAAAAAAAAAAAACGTGTCTGCATAACGCGTATATATCTGACATTCGATGAGATGATTCGTGAAATCTTCACCAAGGTGAGCTATAACATCTTAGAATATTCAGATATGAAAGAAACGCAATTCTCTTATTGTACGATTTTACCGAGTTTTTTTTTTTTTTTTTTCTTCTTCTCTTTTTGTCGAAAAGCAACGATGCGCCGGAAAAAAAATTGTTTCGAGAGAGGAGAGAGCCGGATATTTTTGCGGATGTAGAAAAACTTTCAACCAAAATAACAGAAATGTGAAAAAAACTCAACAGAGACTGCTTCCAGAATTGGTACTAATTATCATTTCTTCTTCGTTTATATTATATTTACGTATACCTAACGCGTTTGGTCATGTTGGAGAGAAACGGAAAATCCAATCCCACATCCGGTGTGTTAATTTTGAACCCAGAGCCCTGCGTGACCGATTTCCGAAACAAGCAGAAACTTGGCTGACAAATTTAGCCCAATAATTGCTTAGCGATATCGCAAACCACAAACAATCAGATATCGCGGTTTAACGCTGGGATTGTCGCATGGGTCTCCATCGATGCGGGTTTGCGAAGTGGTCTAAAGCTAGTTACAATACAAGCTCGGGAAGTAGTTGCTTTTATACAGGATTACAGAGCATCGACGAGCCTTATATCGAGTACGACGATAACTTACTTGAATAAAATGTCGTTGAATATTTTATGCGTTCGAAGAGATTTTATCCAACTGTGTGTATTTGTGTATTCTCACAACTTGTATACATATATTTTTGGAGGAGTCGAATTGCTGGTAGGTACATGAGTCATTCCACGTCAAACCGCACACTCTCAAAACGGACGGATTTTCTTTTACCAAACTTTTACCAAAATTCTTGAGCATGATGTTTCAGTTAGTTTAAGGTTTTTTTTGTTATGTTTTATTTTCTACGGTTATATTTTTAGTCTTCTCCTCTTTCAAACTTTGGTTTTGCTAATGTTGCACTTGTTTCAGACAGGCAAATCTTAGTTTGTCAAACATTGCCATGGACATTAATAAATACTAATAATAATGATAATACTGTCTTTGTATCGAGATAATTTTCCTAACTTTTTTTTTCCAATTTTAGGATCAGTTCTCTGCAAGTTACACGAGATCGAAAATATCAAAAAACCGACAATCAGTAACGCACGGTGATACTTAAACGCTCATTACTTCGAACCTGTTGGAAATCGAGCAAAGAACACGCTGGTATTTTTATCATGATGCTACGTTACGTAGATCATGGTTAAAAAAAAAAAAACTATTTGAACATTTATACCAATAAAAAAGCGGTTTCATCGCGAGGCAACTGAAAGTCATATACATGTCCCGAAGGGCAATTTCATTAGCTGCAACACGAGTCCTATCCAAACATGGTACGATAAATAAGTCCGGAGGTACGAGAATTTGAAGATCACTGAGCGCGACTGTTTTGCCGTTTTTTGTTTTTGAATCCTCAACCCCGCGTATCTCCGAAATTACCGACACTGACATTCGAATTAAATTAGCGAAATTCTCTCGGGGCAAAGACAACATTTGTGAAATAGTGAAATTTGGAAATATCGAAGTAAATTTTGCCCCAAAATTGTGCTGTTTGATGGGGAATTATTTATATATAACAGTTCAAATATTTGAAACGGTTTATTTAAGCTACCACTTGCACGTGATTCCAGCTTCGTTAATCATGAAAACTTCTACAGGGATTCCGGAGAACTTTCGTCTAGTTTGGAAGCTCAAAGCCTACTGAAATATTTATGCACTCTCTTCGACGAAGTCATTGAGAATTTATGATTCCTAATAAAATAAAATCAGCGCTATACCTCCGGCTTAAAGTATTCCGCATACCGACGAAGTGTGGGAGACAAGAAGTGACAAATGTTGAAGCCATATATTCATCCGAAGGTTTCGCCCTTATTTTGTAAAGCACTGGGGTGTAGGTCGTGCTTTTTTTTCCCTACTTTTTCAACCTACTTTAAGTAAAGTTTTTTTCATGTTTTCCTGTACTTTATTTCTCCCCGAAGGAAAAGAAGCTTACGCGTGGATAAGCAAATGAGGTTGCGGTAACTTGGTTATATCGCGTGTGAATAAATTTCAAGTAAGTGAAATCGGTGCCAATGAGATACATCGATCAAACGTAATTCGCAAAGGCAGAGTTTGAAAAAAAATAAAAAAATAATGATAAAAAATAAAAATCCGTCATCACGACGTACAAAATTTGACTGATTAAGTATTGTCTTTAGATTGGCTCACCGTAATATACGTGCAAAATCGAAGAACTCGGGGCTCGGCAGGCATCTTGGTGTTAAAACTCGTAACTGATTTCGAGTTTGGGTGAAACTGCTTTTATACGTGGGATCACTTGAAAAGCTCTTTATTTATTTACCGTTTGTTCTTCGCCACGGTAAAGCGATCTCGGCAGCTCGAATTACAAGGGTAGTTAACGCTCATCGACAAATAGATAAAACGGGAATTCCGCGATATTTTTGTCTCCCCGTACCTTGCTAATTCGGACAGCCAATGTCCTCACGTTACGCAAGAATCCGCATCGTAGCCGTCTTTGCAAGTTTTGTTTACTCTGGTTACACGCTACTTAGGTAAGAGCTTTTCCTGGCCCGTCATCTGCCTCGCATTTGGTATATTTGCCTTATACAGCGGTCCTGTGTGAGATTAATCGACGATGCGTGTGTTCCATGTAACACTTTCTTCAATATCTTTTCAACATTTTTCGTCTTTAATGAATTATAGCACGACTTTTGGAGATTAGAAACGATCGAAAGTTCGTATGTGGCGCCAAGTTCAACTTCGCAGCTTATTTCTTGAAAACTACTTCTTCCAAACTGTAGGAATCCATCCCGTCGCAGCCGGTCGCGCGTCTGAAATGTTACAGTAATTTCTTTATTTTGTTTTTCGTTGTCAAATTCACGTCATACGCGGTTATATGACGATCCCAAACTGATTCAAGTGAAATTGACGAGGCAGCAATGTTTATGTTTGGAAAACATGAGACCAATAATAATATCAAATTTCACTCTTGAGGAGAAAATTTCACCTGAATGTAACAATTTCCATAGGAAGGAAGTTCCCGCCCTCGTCGGAAAATGGAAAATAAGGCGAAAGACGTTCCTGCAAAGTCTTATGGAAAGAGAAAATAACTTCGAGCGCAATTCGAACAATCCAGCCGAGCAATTCGACGGTCGCGGCCATCGCCAATAATTACGGATTTATCGATCCTCCTCACTTTGCGATAAGCTGCTAAACAAGATCACCGCGATAACGGCGTTATACTCACGAGGAGAGTATCAGACTTCCGGTTCACGGATTCTGCTGGAACATCTGCGGGTGTTTCTTTGCCCAAAAAATAGGAAGCTTCTGTTGTGTAGTTTCATCCATTCAACCATTCTTCACTCTTAATTTCGGACCAAACAAACACTCCCCGAGATTCCAGCAAAATCTGTGGTCCAGAGGTCTGCTACTCTTCTTGTCTGCAATTATAGACTGTTTCTGATGCGAGGATCAGATCTTGTCCACGTAATAATGTAACTTGTGTATCGTGTAGATTTCGAAATTTGTAATTTCAAGTACAGACTAATTACAGACCACGCAAATTGTTCGACGGTAGTCCACACCGGCCGATTACGGTCAATTTCGGCACCGGGATTATTTGCAGTAAGAAATATCGCATGAAATACCGGCAAATAAAAAATGTCTCTACTCTCCATTTTCGACCTTTCGCGTCACAGGATAGCCCAGAGAAACGTTATATAAGAAGCCACTCGGAGCATATAGATCGAATATCCAGGTCCGGTGAAAGGACGTCCTCATCCGGCGCGTATACTTCTACACATAAGGAACGAAACGTCCTTTTTTTGGGCGGGGGGGGGGGGGGGGGGGGGGGTAGAAATCTGAAGATAAAGGGGAGAAGATCGGGAAGACGGAAAAGGAGGGAAACTAGGAGGCGAGGGGGATTATTGAGAATTCTCTTCCGCGTACATACCGCTGTAACATTACCGAATGAATTTGAAATTTCAGCTGCGCAAAAGAAGGCGACCGAGCTGCGTGAGGGCCGAAGGTGAACGCGACCATGAGGCATCGAGGCGACGAGGCGTCGAGGACTCTGGCTGGAAGGGCGCGTGTGGGAGGAAGGAAGACGGAGATGGAAAAGGGATGACGGAGGTCGGAGGACGAGCGACGGGATAGCTCCGCGTAGCCGACGACGTGGTCGTAGCACACATACCAAGACCGGCGGCATCGCCGTCATCTAGAGGGACAGTGGTAGGTATAGAGAGTCGAGTCGAGTCGAGTCGAGAGAGAAATACGTCGGGTGGGGATATTGATCTTCCCTGGGAGTTGCCATGTGGTGAAACGCTGGAAGCGCGGACTCTCTCTAGTATTCTTTTCTTCGAGGAGAGAAGAGACTTTGTCTTTTATACGGTTGCGCAATGTTCGCTTCTATTCACGATGTATGTGTAGTGTCTGCGTGTACCTTACACATTACGGGCAGGCTCGCAGATTACTTCTCAAACGGTCCGGGGACCAAATTTCTATTTTTCTGCAATTTTCACATCTCGCAGTTACACGTAATAAGATTCAAAAATTCTGTTACGTTCAGGGCTTCCAGCTCTTATCGTTCGGTTTTTCAACTTTGAACAGATTGGTTTTCATATTCGAATTTTTATCGTATCCTTATCGCGTGGTGGTAAAAGAATACGATCCAATAATACAATTCGATGTAGAATACATAGTCTGATTTTTCCAGCCGTGTAATCGTTTTAGGATAAATTCTCAGGAACCGTAAAAAATACGTTTGTACAAAAGGAAGCTTATCTTTCGATGTTCTCCAATTTTTTAACAATCGTCCGAAGACTCGCAATTTTTTGCGCGAAAGTACAACTTTCTTAGAAGGTACTGGAAATGGAATCATATGGTGCGAGCTAGGATTGATTTCGTTAAGTTACATGTTTGATTTGTCTCAGCTAAATATTTTCACTTAATTTACATTTCCGCCGAAATATAGTTCAAATCAATGTAAACGAAATAAAAATATTTCGCTGAGGGATCTAGCCAATCAGGGATTTTACGGTTGGAAACATCAGACTATAAAAAAAAAACATCTCGGATCATTGGTTTTTACTCCTGTAAGGATATGATGAAAATTCGAATACGAAAATTAATTTTTTCACAATTGAATACTAACGCCTAAACCGTAAAAACCAGAGGTCTGAAACTTGCAAGATTTTTGCATCTTGGCACATACCACAAGACGTCAAAATTGCACAAAAAATTAACAGATAATTGATCGATCCGCGCATAGACAGACCGAAAGTTTTCTGTAAAACTCTTAACTCAACCAAAGAGACATTAAAAATACCTAGCGGCACAAAGCATAACTTCGGTCGCCTATCTACCGACGTTGAGCCTCAAGTTTCACGGAAAACTCCCGGTTTCCCACATCTAGATTTTACCCCGAGCCACGTATAATGCGTACCAACTAACTAACGGACGCCTCAAAGCACCGCCCACAAACACCGTGTGTCTTTCGTTTTCCCGTGCAATTTCCACTTAATTCCCACTCTCGTTCCATTAAACCCCACGCAGAGATTGCAATTAAACTTCGTTCATTGTAAATTTTCTCACTATATCGGCAGACGAGATCGCAGGGGCTGGCTGTATCTAAATTGAGGTTTGAGTCGTGACGGGCATTCGCAGGGCTGCTGATTCGATTCTCGAACGGAATGCCCTCGGTTACCCAGCTGTAGAATTAGGCCCGTTTACGCAGTAACCTTAACCGAACCAAAAACATTTATATTCGGTAATCAGCGCCCGGGAGCTGGCAGAGCTACTTCTCAGTACCCGTTAATGCCCGGCTAACGAAACGTCCTTGCCTTGTATACTTAAGAAAGCATATTAATTAGCGTAATTCGGGATAAAAACCTGACGGATTTTAGCATGCATAATTAAAATTTTTATCCCTGATAATTTTATGCCTGATTATGTATGCGCTGCACAGCTGCACAAATAGCACGTTGACGGCTTGCGTTGAAGTGAAACTGGGACAGAAACTGCAAATGTACAATATAAATGACCAACCCAAATGAGAAGTGAGTTGAAAATTATTACACCTTAACCGTCCGATCGTTAAACTAGAACCGGTGCCCGCGGCACGTACTCGCGGTGATGGCGAGCTGAAGTCATCGGAGGGTATCAAATCCCTCGATTGTCCGGACGATGGTGAACAGTATGAGGGAAGGAATTGATATCTGTGTCAGGTACAGAGACTTGGCTGTAAACTAACACGGGTATAGGTATACGGTCGTAAGATTCTGCCATCGCGCAAAGCGTCAAAGAAGGATGACCGCGGATCGATTTTCAACTCTTTCACGCCTATAAGAGGAGGCAGAAACGGTCTCCAGGGATGCGAAGACGATCGGACAGGCTCTTTCTGATTAAGATTTTTATTAAGATTTTGATTAAGATTTTAGACGGTACAAGTATACGTAGTTGGTATATCCTTTGAATCCGCAAGAGAGAGAAAGAGAGAGAGACCTTCGGGAATTTTTCGAATAGGAACTGGAAAGATTTGCATCGTATTTTGAGGGAGAAACCGCGAAAGTCTTTCGAGGTGACCGAGGTGCGTGAGACGAGATAAAAATTAGCCCTGAATTGAAAACCGTGTTGAAGGAAGTGAGTGTGTGCAGTACGATTACATCTCGCGTTTTAATCAACGCCCCCTAAAATCTCTTCTCTTCGCTGGACATTCCCTTCGGTCGCGCCTGCGCTTACATATCATTTCTGTATAAGGTTTAACCGAGGGTTATGGACGTAATCCCGTTACGTTTAAAGATATTCGTCTGTATTTCACCGGAATTCAATTCGCGAAACGGAGGAGGTAGGGAGGGAGAGGAGGGTGAAATATTATTCACAGCAGCTCGAGGAGACACCCTGCAGCCTCGTCCGTAAAGTATACGTACACCTTCTACCCCGAATCACAAGTAATGGGTGTTTATCGCGGAATCGAACGAGGTAGGGTCATGTACGCTTATATTGACGAGAAAACCGGAAGAGGGTATAAAGCGTGCGAACTAACTGGTTTCCCTGCGGATCGTTGAGGGGACAAGTGTCGTCTCGTGCGATGCCACGTGTCTCGGAGAGCCTCTGATTCGGAGGGTTTGACTAATGGCACTCGACGAATACGAGCAAGTCGGCACGGGGAATTATGGAGGGGAATTGGCTTTTGAACTTCGTATAAATTTCCCGTTTGACCACGTTCTGCGCACCCCGTGACCGGTGATTGAAGAAATTTGCCGAGTCGAAGCTTCGCAGGTGTAAAACTCTTTGCGGCACGAGCGATGAGGCACAAAGAGACGGCTTCTCGACGGTGCTCGAAGAGAGTGGAGGAATTACAGTGAGTCACTGATCGTTAAACTTCTCATCGAGACCGAGACTCGGGGGAATTACCTGCCCGCAACCCTTCCCGGTAATCCAGCATGGCGTCATTTCGAACCCCGGTTTACATAATTATAACGTGAAAAGCGGTAGGTGGTGTTGCAAATTGCAATCCATTCGAGTTCACGCGGGCCGGTCTGAGAATGATGGCCGGAACAAAAGCGAGGACCGGGGGAACGGGGTCGTAGTAATGGGGAACGGAATTGGACCGTGACTGTACCATTTCTGGCCATAACCTCTAAATTACAAGCGGTCAATATGGCCGCAACTGGTACAGTAAAATGCATAAATGTATTAACCTTTCGGCCGACTTATTTTCGGTCCGAAACGAAATGCAACTTCGGTTCCGTACGATTCACGCGACAATGCATCAATGGTTTTCATCACCTCGGCTGCTTCGCCAGTCACTGTCGCATAATTCGTACAGAATCGAACTCGCATTTTTTTTTCGGACCGAGAACAAGTTAGCCGGAAGGTTCGGGCATTTTCGGATTTTACTGTACGTGATCAGGGGGGCACATACCTTGAAATTCAGGCCCGCTGCGGGGTCGGACGGAGTGCGAGGGCCCCCGGCCTGGCTGGTGGCGCCGTAGCTCAGCTGGTGCTGATAACTGCACAGAATCTTCTTGTGAGCACTGGCCTGAGCTCGATACGCCGATACCGACAGTTTCATGTCTCCTCCCGTCTGGCTTTGGTGGGCTGGGATCGCCCGTTGTGCGTTACGTGGGACATTTTCTCCGGGGGTTCCCAGCTCCTCGGTGATCTCGAGACCTCGGCGAGAGCAGCGGTTGGTTTTGGTCTCTTCGAGGCCGCGAGGTGCCGTCTGTGTAATGATGGGATCGGGAAACTCCCTCGGTCCGCTCGAATTCTTCCCCTTAATAGGATCCTTCGATGCGGAAAACTAAAGAGATCCTTTTTACGTGCGATAGTTGTTAGCAAGAAGCGGCGTTTCCGCTCGAGTTGAGGGTGTTATCAGGGCTTGCATGCGATCCGAACCGGCTAAGCCAATACTCTGTCATTTCCCGCACTATAATGGCCGCTTCCCAGGAGATTTCAAAACTCCATCCACGGCGTAAGCCTTCAGAAACGGTGAGATAAGTCGGCAAACTTTTCCCCGGAAATCCCCGAAGTGCGGACCGTCCGGCGGTATAACACGGCTCCTTAAAAACCACTTACGTTACCGAACTGGATTCCCTCGTGGGCAAGGCGACAAGGGTCTCCCTGTGTAACGCGAATGGATACTAGCATTTAGCTATATATTTATTAGCGGATTCCACGTGCGTTTAGTTAGTTTATAATATACGTGATCTGTTAATCGAGTCTCTCGTTTCGTTTCGCGAAATGACAAATGATAATCATACCTCAGATTCACGCGTAATCAACGAAAAACGAAAAATAACGGGGTAAATTATCGTAAAAATAATCACATCGCACCAACAGCTCGCAATTACTACCACTAATTCCAACGACAGTTTGGATTTATTCCGAAGACGGATAGTTTCTTTCTTGTCATGATGACGGTGAAAAGAATCCAGCAAAGGAACTTGGTCGAATGGTTAGTACACCGCTAAGCGTTCACAGCATAAGTGGATTATGGCCTCCAACGGCATAGCTTAGGTTCTAACATTCAGTAAGCCTTAGGTCTGTGCCCAGCCAGTACGTTACGAATATATATATGTACGCACACCTATATAACGCCCTATACTCGTACGTCTCTTATAACTGGATTAAATATTATAATAAATTCTATAAGAAACCTATGTTTGCATTTCTCGACCAAATGATTTTTAATACGATTCGACTAGCGGGGTTTCCGCAAAACGATTCGACTATGTCAGATACACGGCACCCTCGGGTTACAGCTCACTGCAGCGGAGGATCGGAAGATATCATAGTAGGTGGAACAGAAAGATAGAAGGGGGAAAAAAATCGAATTTCACAGACCGCTATATCCGGTCCGCTTGCCTCCTCCTAATCTCATCGTCTAACCCACCTCTGCTTCGACAGCTTCGAGCTATTTTTTATTACTTCAAAATTTTATTCACCGACCTTAAAGGCTACCGCTATTTACAGCCGCAGGGCTGGGCTGCGGACGCGAAGTGACGCGCCAGGGAAATCGCTAACGATAAGTAGGTTTAATCTTTCAGAGCGTTATTATTTCAGAGCACTACAGATTTTAATCAGACCGGTGAAAACTGACGGAAGAATTCCGAATACCAGAGTGAAAACTTTGTACCACTTTTCAAATCCTCTTCACTTTCCTCAATATTATATGCCTTGTTCATACAACATTAATACACCAATATCGGGTTGTTACGCGTTTAGGAGGGTCAGCCATCGCTCGTATATTTTTTCGAAAAATGTGTAACAACTTTCGAACGAATTCCACCTCGTCGTCAGAATTTCATCGGTAAACCGTCACTCACTCGCGTTCGTCACCAGCCTCGAACATCGCACAATAATCAATCGTCCTAACGTTGCTCCGATAATATTCTTCTCGTTTTTCACCAAGACGTTAACCGAACCGCGCTTACACTTTCCTCAGCAATCGTTGTCACCCGGAGTGTCTTTGCTCCAGCCGATTTTCGGACCAGTTCATACCTAACGTTCTATTCTTCTCGTTTGCGATTTTGCAGTTGTGATTATTATTATTATTGTTATATCGTTGACGGGTTTTTCATATTTATTAACTATCTCTCCGTCAAATTTGATTCTACACAAGGACGGAGAGGGTGAAAATCACGTGCGACAACAGTTTTGGGGATGCGTAACGGTATGAAAAAAGAGAAAATAAAAATGAAAAAAGCAACGACAACAACGACAACAAGGGTCTTAGGCGTTCCCGCGAAAGTGGAAAAAAGCTCTGTCGCGATATCGCCGCGATAAACACCGAGATAATCGTATTATAAGGGCTGTTTCTCCGCGCACGTGTTACAATGCCACGAAAGTCACTGGCCCCTCGGCTGCGGGGCGAGGGTTGGCGAGGTTCACGCCGCGCTCTTCGTACTCTGGTAGCAGGACCCCCACTACCACACCCAGCATTAAAAACCGAAATCCTCCCCTCGAAACGCGCAGGCTCCTGCTTCCCAGCCACTGGGGAAACACCCCCGCCGCCTCGGCCTCTCCCACACACACACACACACGCCTAACGTTTCCGATACACCCCCGCACCATCGCATATATGTGTGTGTGTGTGTGTGTGTATACATATGCATATACACATGTCCGTATGCATGTATTTATATAAACCCGTGTTATATGCATCTTATACGATGCATGGACGAGTATGTTATGTATGAGGTGTACGAACCATTGCATTAGACTGCACGCATTGCAATCGTGATATACGAGTATGCATAGGTACACACACGTGCACAAGTTTGTTTTACGTACCTACATCCGTATTATGCAGGTCGCAAGCCTCGGAGGAAATTCAGTCTTAGGATATTAAATGGGAATAAGACGTCGACGTGACATCTTTCGAAATCAGTGAACTAGTGAATTCGGATGCGGGGCAAAGGTATTGGGTGGGGGGGGGGGGGGGGGGGGGGGGGTTATTTTTATCAATGGCGAAAACGTACAGAGATAGAAAAGTTGAACGTGAACTCGCAGCGTATAATACGAGATATACCTACGTTGTAGCATGGCAACTAATAATGATGGTCCGATTCTTTGGGAGGTGTTGTTTCTCATCAAAGTTAACGCTGTTATTACTTGTTTCACCTTGCGAACACAAAAGCCGCACCTATTACCCCGTGTTATTATCTATTCTATCCTGAATCCTGCTCTCAGGGATCATTGACTCGCTCGTCAGGCTAATTAATCCGGTCACATATCCATGAAGCGTTATACGTATTGTACGTGAGAACAAGATTGTAAGAAATTTTCATATCAGTGTACATTGGACTGTAACGAAAGAATCGACTATTTTTTTTTCAACATCATGTCGAAAATATTGATACAAATGACGAAAAAAAGATGCTGTCCAAGTTTCAAATCTTAATATAAATATTTAGACGTACCTCATGCCGATTTTCCATTTCCCAGTTAAATAACATGGGGAATTTTTTTTTTTTTTTAGCTTTGAAATCTTATAACTTATCAACGCATTAGCATACTGATAAAACCAGAACGTATTTTTGTAGGGAATTGTATGGTCTACAAAAAATGGTTCTTGACATTTTATGACAAATCTACTCTTTCAAAAGTTATTTAAGGTCAAAGGTCAAAAAATTTTGAAAAAAAAACCGTCGATTTTTTTTATGCAGCCTAGTGTACATAATTAATAAAACCCTGCTTTACTCGTGAAAAAAAAACCCGACGGAATTGCTTTTTTTTAATCTACGTATGGTAAAGGCAGGTCTTATTAAAATATTAAACATAGTAGCCCCATGTCATAAATATGTACAGATTAACTTGTCTGCGTTACGTTAGGATTCTCGTCTCTTTTAACAACACTGAGAAAATTTTTATTTGTTATATGTAGTAAAACCTATATTGTTGCTATTGCATGAAAATGTGTTACAAGTAACCGTTTAGTGTAATTATAGTTGGCAATACACTTTCCGGTTATCACGTCGTTAAATTTGTTTGTTTGGGTTTACTAAATTTTCTCAGTCAAGTAAGGTGACATGAATTTAATGTGAAACGAACATCAAATCATCGCAATAGTTACGAAAAAAAAAAATACCACAAGTGACCATATATGTATATTAATATTCACAGACTAAACTTTCTGGTTTAAATTACAAAACTCATTCTCGTCTTGTACTCAAAACTCTTTTTCGTTTATGGTAGAAACTGAAAATAGTTGAGAACTGTGCAGTAACGAAAACTGTAAGAAGTTTCTCCCGGCGAGGAGTTTGTGAAGTCTAGAGGAGGCTAATCGGCTAAAATTTTTCAACGATCATCCGAAAAGCAATGGAAATACGATTTAGATCAGATTATATCGTAAGTAATGTTACAATGGATTGAGGTACAGGAGCGACCGCGTTCTGATTTGTAGGATAAAGTAATTGCGAGATACGTGGAATTCATCGATTACTTCCAACATAACGCGGTTGCCATGAGATTTGAATAACCTCTCGGCAACCCCTAGACGCTGTTTGCTAGTCTGTTCAATTTAAGGTAATGCATATAAATGTAGAGTACGTTATATACATGCATATACGAACGCCCGAGTATGAAACGGTAGAAAGATGAAACGAGAATTTTCAACGGTAACAGGAAAAACGTCCTCGAGTGTAGCGTTCATATTTCGAGTGTCGCGTTTCCCTGCTTAGAAATCGTTAATTAAAACCTCACGTCATCGAAGTACTCGGGCACTACGTACAAAATTACGAGTATCTACTCGGGTCGAAGTTCAGCTGGTGTAACCTTATCGATCTGAACACGTATAATTTATACGATACAAAATTCGATTTTCCGATGTAATTATATTTTCTTTACACAGAAACTCGGAAGCGACATCATCCGTAAACGAAACGAAATACTTTTGGCATAATGTGCGAGCACAGTTCCTCGATATCATTCCGTAAAATTGATTCTCCCCCGAGGGTAAATTAAGTGAAAGTGTATACAAATCAGTTTCCCTAATTGGACAGGTTCCAGTTTCCACAGAGGCTGCGCTGACCGGTGGCGTGATAAGCTTTGAAACAGTACCGTATTTTCAAGATAGTAGAGATATAATTGTTACCTGCGTATCGAATTTGATTAAATAATGGAAGCAATTAATTGTGGTAATAATTTTGCTCGACCTTTTAGGTAATAATGATTTCCCCTAAACATCTGCACCTGGGCTGATGATTATTTATCTATACCGTTGAATCAAGACTGAAAAATATAAATTCTGGGTGACATCGTCCGTATGAGATACCGGATGCTTCGGATTATCGAGACTACCTGCTAACACTTTTTACGTTCATGTGTAGACGCAGCAAGCGATGATGACATGATTAGCGTTGTTATAAATCAGGCTTACGACGAGCCTTCCGTGTCTGTTATGCTTCATTTCAATTTTTTTTTTTTCTATTAATCGTTATCTCTTTCGATCCTTGCAAATAAATCATAATTCCTGATCATTCATATTCTCTTTAGTCTACTGATATTGGCAAGCAAATAAAACCTTCGCGCACAGCTATGTTCTAAGTACGAATTTATTCGCCACCATAATTGCTGGTTGTCCTCGAGAACCAGAATTTGATATCCAAATTGCCATGGCATAGCATTGTATCTGTTCAATCGCGGAAAATATAAAATCGGTACAACGCGATTAAAAAATCCAACAAACCTGGTGTATACGCAACGAGAATAACTAATGCCGTTGTTGTATGACCAGTAAAATAGGTGGTATAATTAGCACGAATGTAAATTTTTTTCTATCCCTGTATAAGATTTGATCAAACCCGGTTATTGTCAAACGAAACGGTAATTTTCGTATTTAGAGCGTAAAACACGGTTTTACGACCCGAGTGCTCGGCGTGATCGCACTAGGGTGTAAATCGTTACGCTCGTGATACGAACAATATTTTTTGCCCTACGAGCCATAAAATTGGAGAACATTGTACAAAAATTGCAACAAAAGACGAGGCTGCGGTAATTAACGTTAACGTCACGAAACGCGAGGAAGAAATTCATTATTTTGGAATTTTAGAATGACATTCAAGAAATTGGTTTTTGAAAAATATCGGTATGTTTGGCACGGTATGATTTACTTAATTTCAGACAATTCTAATGGCGCAACGTAAGGATTTTTTCTGAACATGCATTGTTACAGTAACGTGACTAACTTCAATCTCATAAAAAAAAGGAGGAAGAAAAAGGTCCCGTACGTGGGCGCGGAAGGAGTTCAGGGACGAAGCCTCGGTGAAGGTGCGTGGGCGGAGCTTCACCTAAAGAACAATGATACTTTATCGGTCAAAAATATATTTATTCATATCTATTAAAAGTAATGATAATATAAATTTTTGTTTCACCACCGATAGTTTTTTGATTAAACAAAAAAATTATCCGCATTCGATCGTGTCATTTACAAATGCAAGATTCAATTCAGTCAACCTTTACCATTCAATTGATGATTTTTGAATTTTCAAACTGCAAATGAAAATAAAAATGGTTAATTATGCCTCCTGAAGCTTGGCCTGTAGTTTCTCCCGAATTTAATTTGTCCTTTTTCGTGCGTTTTCATTTTCACCATGCCGTTGTGTAAAACGCTATTTTAGACCCGCAAAACGGACCGTAAAATCCCATTTTACGCCTTGGTGGGGTAAGAAATTAATCTTTCGTTACCGTCACTGATGAACAGTGTAA
This sequence comes from Neodiprion lecontei, assembly GCF_021901455.1. NCBI lineage: Eukaryota > Metazoa > Arthropoda > Insecta > Hymenoptera > Diprionidae > Neodiprion > Neodiprion lecontei. The sequence continues at coordinate 27,215,663 of NC_060262.1, forward strand.
ATATCGCTTTGATATTCTTGCACAAACTTACAATAATTTATGATGACGGAGAATCTAGAGCCATTAATAATTTTGTTGAATAGTGCCGACTAGGTTCTTTCCCCCGATGTATAATAAGAACGCCGCCGTATAGCCGAAGTAGTGTATAATTTCTTTGATTATGCCGAAAAGGCTGCAATTTTCCTACTCCCTCGTTCTTGTACCATAACTCTGAATGATTGATTGTTTTACGCAGCTCGACGATACAACTATCGGAAAAGAGTATATAAGGTATGGAAAGGTAATTTGAACTTCCGTACTAATTTTTACGAGAGTAAGACACCGAGTCTCGTAAAAATAAGCATACAGCTGCAGCCTGTTCGATAATCAGATGAGGTTTACGTTTGTAAACACGTGCCAAACTGAGGGTTAACTTTCCTTTTATACCCGCTTCGTGCCTATACTTGCGCTAGCTATAAACTCTTTGCAAACTTTGTTTAGATTTGAAAATTTTATCTTACAAAGCTGAATTTGCTGATGAGGAGACGCTACATGAAATCGATAACGGAAACGACACACTGGGTCATTTGCGTTCAAAGTGTTTTTCTTTGTACACTAACGTGCTTTATAAAAGCTTAAAAAATTTTGAAATATATGTTAAAGTCTCTCCCGCAAGATCGGATCTTATTGAAATTTGAAACTTCCGTCTTTTCCAGTGAGTTACCACAGCGAAAAATAATTACTTTAACATAAATTACTGCAATGTCCCACTATATACGATTCAGTTTCATGTTACATCTGACCACAGGATTTAGGGATATAATTTAATTATGTTCAAATTACCGAGCGAATTTTAAACGCGAAGTTCAACTTGTGTATTCGATTAACAACGGAATGTCGCGTATATTCACGTTTGATTTTAAGTTCTTACGTAACTCTTCGTTTTTATTATTATTATTATTGTTATTATTATTGTTATTATTATACTATTTGTTGGAATCACAAGCTTGACATTAATGAGATAGATTAATTATACCTCAGATTATCAATTAGCCCGACGGAGAGAATGGATTTTTTTATAACGAACCCTGGACCCCATATTGCGATACGTATACCTACCTACCTACCTATTCAACGAAAGGGTTATGTATGTGTACGGTATGTACATACATTGTTCAAGCAACCTACTTCGATATTGATAGATGCTCGCTTATCTCGATATCTGCGCTCTTCAATTTTTTATGCAAAAAAATCAGACCATCGAGGTAATTACAAACGGGATAAGGACACGAGGTGGTCGTAAATATGAGATGAAATTAAATGGCGATCCTGGGAGAAAAGCTTCACGGGGAAAACCAGGAACTCTGTATAATGGTAGAAGCTGGCCTTCTGCGATTGTATGAGTTTTGTTGTCGCTGTCAAGCCTCGACAGATAGGGGATTTGCCAAATCTGGAGGATCTCATCAGCGGTTCTGCCCGGCGGTCGATGTCGACGCGTTCTTCAGCAGACGCGTTTACAAGCTTCAACTGGTCCTTTCAACACTCCTTTTATTCACGAGCCTGAGATTATGCCAAAGGGATTAATGCATCGTCATCTTCTTTTAATATCGCGACTGTTTCTTGTACGTGCCGGGTATATACCTATACCTTTACCGGCGTATATATATCTACGTAATTTATGCCGCACAGGAAGCAAACTTTCCGCATTTACGTCTGGGAAGATATCGGGTCCGTCGAACGGTATAGATACGGAAGGAAGTCTTGCGAGGAATCGATTTGCGAGCTGCAAATCGGAAGATAGAATCTGTGCAGTGTAGCTACGACTTGGTAGGAATACATGTATATTATACGTATAGATTTCCTTCGTGCAAATACGATGGACCGGTAGATGCGGGCAGAGTGTAATGGAATTGATTCGAACCATGCGCGTGTTACCGAATCTATCAAATCAACCGCTTCGCCATTGGCATCCCTTTCCACTTTTTCATTTACTCAGCATGTCTTGGAAAATTTCAAACGCAGTGAAACTTTCGCCCAATTTATTTTATCGTACAGTGTGTACGTTTAGTGGGCTCCTTGTCGGTATGTATGGAGTTGTAATCCCCTAATTAATGAGCCTTGTTGTAGAAGGTCTACAGGGTGGAGATAGATCGTTGCGGAGATCAGTGAGAGTTTGGATCGACGAAGAGATCTATTACACGGAAGACGGAATATTAATTGCTTTATTGGCTCAGGGCGATAAAATATGAATTTGCAGAGTACTCGGTTTGTATAGTATAGAATAGCATATCGTGTAAGAATAAGTCAAACTCGGTCTTTTCGGATCGAGCGTAAATTTGCAATATGAGTCAGAGGTGAGCACGCATACGAGCCGAAGACGAATAATATGCGAGGCGAAAAGACCGTTCCCTCGTTGTTGCATACAATTCCTTACATGACAAGTATATGTTACGCATTTTTTAACGAAGCACTATATTGAAGTTAGGCTCACGTAATGTCAGATTTGTTCGCGACAGTGCATGCGCGCAGTAGAGACAGTACCACTTTTAACTTCTAGAACTTAAAAAGTGATTAAAAGTGGTATTTTTTGTACTCCGCGCATGCGTATTTGCAGACTCACTCGACCGTCATAGAAACTGGTACTTTGTCTACGGAAAACACGCTTGGAAAAACGCTCGCGATTATTATGTTTTGGTATAACAGAGACGCTCATTTGTAATAAATTTTCCTTTCAGCTGAATCATATCTTCAGAAGACTTGTAAACTGTCTGAACGGAAAAAAGTTCAAAGTTTCGTATCCTTTTTGGTTTACCTCAGCTAACTGATGTTCCGACAGCGCTGAATGAACTCGGTGCATTTTTCAGCTACCTTTTCAGTACAGTATAAGAGTTAACGATCATGTAACCTACTATACGAATACTAGCTCTGTCAACTGTTCTCTCAAGTGTTTTCGTGACGCAAGATATCACATGATCGTTCCCCAAATCTCGTGCAGCATTTATGGGAACATGGTTTAATTTGAATAATTATAAGGCATATACATATAGTTAGCGGTACTGGGGTTGAAATAATATCGTTATGATTAAGTGATTATACCGCCCTGGACGGCTGTTACATCACAAGTTAAACCGGCTATCTAATATAGATATTTTGATTCTAATACGAATCTATTTGAATGAAACATAAAACTTCGTTCTAGCCGATTTCCGGACAACAGTTGCAGTGCCAATCGTGATGAATGTATTATAAAAAAACTATCAAGACAATCAATTAACTTGCTCTTTGACTGAAGAAAATTAGTAAACAGCAGAGGGAAATTATACCAAGCATTGTTTAATTATTGCTCTGAATTATGTGGCATATTTTTGGATGAAAATTGTATAAAAATCTATTATTAAGATCTTTCCACGCTGATTCTAAATTGGGTTACACGATTTGCCTACAATCAATTTTTTCTCCATCTTTTCGGTAGCTAAATCTGACTATTCAGCACTGCAGAAACACTTAAACTTAACAGTCTATACTCGTCACGAAGCTGAATAACGATGCACCTTGTTCGACAATATTGATTATGGTCGTCGTGCTATGTTTCCAAAAATTACTATAAGCAAAAAGAAAGAAACATTCACAAACAACTTGATAGCATGATGAGTTATACATTACTCGTTTTAAGACGCAGCTAGAGTAATCGGATAGAATATCGCATCAAAATGTGTAGCTTGAGTCTATTCCCTTGAAAAGCCTTCAAGAATCTGAGGTACGGGATGTTCGTTCTGCAGATGTAGATACGTTCGACCGGCGGAAGAAATTGTAACGTAAGCAGCAAGACGAGTACACAACCCACAAAATCATATATAATTTTTGGTTTCTTATTTCACTAAATCCATCATTTTTTATTGGGATATAGATAGAACATGGCGTGTAATGAAAAGTTAGAAAAAAAATCCCGAAAAAATCGTTGTAGGATCACAAGTGTTTGCAGATTCCACTCTTACCGACAGAGGATCATCTCACCGATCGAAATTTTCACACACATCAACGAATGCTCGGAGCACCTATCAGTCGAGCTGATCAATCCGATGATCGTCCGCCGGTAAGTAAGAAGATCTTAATTCCGCGGTATGCGGTAGTAGCTACTGAAATACACAACGAAAATAAATACAAGAAGATTGCGGCGGCGCCGGCATCAGCAGCGGAAGTGGAGGCTGGCTGAGCCTTTGCGAGCAAGAGGAGAGGTTATCACGCGAGCCCCCAGTGTAACAGTGATTGATCTTCGTAAACAGGTGCATTTCGATTGAGCGTTGATTAGTCGGCATTTATTAGGGAGTAACGCGCGTCGAATGTGATTCACGTACGCGGTACGATGACCGGAATTATTTCACCGAGTAGATAGTACCGAGCGGTACTTAATTGGTACAAAAACAAGTAGCTTAGTGTATGGGTGTGTGTGCATGGTTTAAGAACGTTGTGAAAGGCGAAGATTAAAAGAAAAATCAAATGATATAGGAAAAAAAAAAAAAAAAAAACGAAAGAAAAAAATCGCCAAATTATAATAAGAAACAAGAAAACAAAACAACAACGATAGGTAAATAAACACGTACGCAAGTGGTGAGTTAAAAACAAAGGGAGGCTACAAAAACTGTACAGCAATAGAGCAATAAGAATAATGAGTGTTTACAACAACGCCGAGGGTGCGGACAACTGGTCAGAATTTTGTGACAGGCACGCCCGAGCGGCGGCGTCCGATTTTGCGAAGGCATTCTGCACGTACGTTAATCTTAACCTGCCGGAAAGCGCGAGGGCAACTTTGTCGCATCGCGATTTTTTGCGAAAATTTGTCGACACGTTCTGCGAGCATTTTGAGACGGAGTTTTTACGCCGCAGCACGAGGTCGCCCTCCTACGACACGCGACTTCACCGCCAGGCTTCCGGAAACGAGGCCGACGCGAACGCTCCGAACAATCAAAACAATACCAGACCGCCGATCCGGGCCTCGTCGAACGAAGAGTTCAGCGATTACTCGGAACAGGATGGCGAACCCGTCTCACCGAAGCCGGTGCACAAGACGTTCTTCCGACGTCTTTCTTTCAAGGGGCTCAAAAAGGGCAAGGGATTCTTCCACAAGCAACAGAGCGACGAGGTGGAGTTATCCCACAGCGAGCACAGAAGGGACAAACACTCCAAGGCGAAGCTGTCAAAGATTGTCGTCGAGTGCAGGAAGGAGGGAATCGTCAATTGCCTGATAGGCGAAAACATCGACGGTACCCAAAAGTGGGAGAAGTGTCGACTTGCCCTTGTCAAGGCCATCGGTGGCTACATGCTCGAATTCTACTCGCCCCCAAAGGCGTTCAAGCCGAGAAGCGGCGTCTTTTGCTTCAGGATAACCGAGGCGAGGGAAACCACTGCTCTGGAAATGCCGGACCATGAGAACACCTTCGTTCTCAAGGCTGAACAGAACTTAGAATTCGTTATTGAGGCTCACGACTCCATCGACATGCGATCTTGGCTTGCTACTATCAAGTACTGCATGAGGTCTGCACCCACTACTTCCAACGCCATGGGCTCGACACCCGGTGATTCCGCCACCAATTCTGTTGCTCATAGTTCTAACTCCGACGGAGAAAGAGTCAGAGCTAATTCGGCGAGTAAAAATACTAGAACGATCCAGGATCAGCACAGTCTTGAGGAGCAGGGAAATCCACCCGAGCTACCCCCACGGCTCAGACTCAGTAACAACAGTAATTTGGATCTGCTTTATCCCTCTCATCAAGAAATAGAAGAATGTGAGTGTTCTAAGATTGTTTTAAACGCGAGAAATTGAGAAGAGCTTGAGATTTTACTCACGGAATTCTTGGCATCGCAGCTATAAACGTTGGAAATGCCCAAGGAATTTTAGAGTCCTAAGATTGTCAGTTGCACGATTTAGATTGTTGACCGTTCGAATCCAATTTACTGTTATAGTTGAAATCATTCCACTTATGCGTCTTCACTTTTGCAATTTCTTCCACCACATTGAGTACTTTCATTTTTGTAATAACTCATCATATTTTGCAGCATTGTTTGAGCTAGGTGTGAAAAAAATTCATTATTCCACAAGTCACGTTTTCCTGTATTGCTGATATTATAAGCGAAACTAATCAACTTGACAAAAATCTATTTTACATATCTGTACAATTTCTACATGCATAATATGTGCACAGTAGCATAATATCAAACAATACATCTTTCACACAAGGATGAAGTTAGTAACGTTATTATAACGATGCATATTTAGGAAAAATCATTACTTCGCAAATATAGGAACATTTAAAATTTAGCAAACCACGATCAACAAAATATACTCTTACGAACAATGTTGAGATAAGAAAATGACAGAGTGCGAAATGATTGAATTTAATGAAAACAAAGTATTCTCGAGACAAATAAATCACGTAATGTAAAATATTTTTAAAACGCATTTGCAAATTAATTCACTAACAAATGTTTGATAACCTTAATGTGAAATTTAGAGAGAAATGATTTTAGTTTATCTCTTGATGATTTACATCCGGAGAAAATCATCCGGGCAAATGAGAATTTGTTCAAAACATCTGTTGTATAGATATGCAGTCATCATCATACTTGAATAGTTTACCAAACGGACAATTGCAAATGTATATTGTTACAAATGCAACAAGCGTTTAAACGTACTTTATTGCATGATGATTCACAAGATAATTAGATGTTGATGATTACTAGATAATCTAGTCTGAAAATCTAATTATGGTGTAATCATCTAATCTCTGTAAACTTTCCGAAAATAACAGTTTTCAAGGTACTGCAATGTTCAATTTAAAATGAATGAATCCACCTGTCATCAGACCTGTAATTTAATAGCATTAGATTAGACCATGGAATCATATTACCTTAGGATTATTGTAATCATTGTATTAATAGATTGTATTAGGACATCCAGGTAATATACTAGAATCTAAACATGGTAATTATCCCAGTATTCGAAATGTCGAGTTGCTATAAAAGGAGTTATTACTAGTTTGACCAGTTGTTATATTGCCAGGCCAGTTCTATAATACTAAAGTTGAATTCAGAACTAATGACTTGAAATATTTAAGTTTAAACCTGCCCCATTCGATGCATATAGATTACCGTGCTTACCAAGTTTTCACTGAACTCATTATACAGCATTGACGGCATTTTTTCAAATATTTTTAGTATCTGGTAACGACGGAGACTTAGACTTGTCGACCAGCTTACGTGAATATCGGTGGTTTCACGGAACATTACCCAGATCAGATGCAGCACAACTTGTCCTTCACGGCGCAGCTAATGGGCACGGAGTATTTCTAGTCCGGCAAAGTGAGACCAGAAAAGGGGAGTTCGTTCTGACGTTCAACTTTCAAGGAAGAGCAAAGGTAGATTATTCTACAATTGGCTCAATCGTAGTAGATAACATATCCAAACAACCCTTAGTGATCTTGCACGAATCCAAGTATTTCCTGGAAATACATTTGCTGAGCTGAAAATTTGGTTCAAGATAAGCTGATGTAAAAAGAAGTTGCAATGTTTCAATGAAAACACTTCTTTGCATTAAACTCAAATTCTGAATATTTGAGATACGGTTTGTGAAAATGTTGTGCTAGCACTCATTTCTCGGTTGGATTATATTTGATGGGGGGCGAATACAATGAATGGGTAGTTATTTACTTGGCAGATACGTCAGTAATTTCATGATATTCTTGGAAGTACGTTCGAAGCGCTACATTGTCAGTTTAATATCCCTAGATACTTCCTGATCAAGATCTTCATGAATGATGGTATTGATTCTCTCCAGGGATTGTAATAAATACACCAATTGGTCAAGTAAAGAAAAAAAAGAAACAATTTCACCTCAATCGTGTCACATCCAATGATTATTTCGTATCTGGTTGTGTATCGCAGAGAGGTAATTTTTCAATAAATTTTTGCAATGATAGCACCTACGAATGACGTTGAACGATCAAGGGCAATGTCGAGTTCAACACCTCTGGTTCCCAGCAATCCACGACATGCTGGAACACTTTCGACAAAATCCCATCCCTCTGGAATCTGGAGGCACAGCGGACGTGACGTTAACAGAATATGTGGTCGCTAATCCTGCCAGCCGGCCTGCACATCACGTGACTACTGGAGCCAGCAGCCAACAGCCTCAGGAACGAAGGCCAGCAACAGCCCCAGAGCCCAGAGAAGTAAGACTCAGCAGCGGCAGTCTAACCCCTCTTGAGTGAGCGCGAGTGGCCGACTCCCACAGTCTGAAGTCTGAAACTACAGACAGTGAGTAGATACACGATAAAGTGAGGACGGTGGTGGCCCTTTTTCAGATCTCAAATCCTAAGGGTAGGTCGATTCCAAACTATCGTATAATTTGCATTGAGCTAATTGATTCACGAATTTGTAAATGGATATGATTTTGTTGATATTGATTCCTTGCATTAAAATCAAATATTGTGAATTGTTCTATGGCACATTTGTAATTGATTGATTCATTTTCACTTTTCTTTCAATAGCATTTCTACGGAAGTGAAATGAGTTTATAAATTTTATTTCCTATACCTAAATTGTCCGAAATTGAATGGAATATTATAAAATTCAGGTTTGGCAATTGCTGTCGTACTCTGGCTGAAGGGTAACATGCTATTCGATTGACTATGTTTGTCCAAGATTTGAGTTTCCCAGTAGATGTTGCACTGCAATTTGAAAAAAAATTGATTTATTGGAAATCTGACCTACACCTGATAGGAGTTTAGACGCTTAATGTTAGCAATTCGTACATTTTTCTCATTGTTCAATCTCGAAAGCTTTGCTATAACACGAAAAAGAGATATGAAGTGTAAAAATATGACAGTGGGGGGAGGGGCTCGCTTTTAAATAAGGTATAACTATAATTCTTACAATTTCTGAATGGTGGTGTCGCTTAATTATTTTTATCATCCTGTCATTTATCACACTGATAAATTATTCTTTAATCAACTATCATTCAACATTTTTAATCACCTATAAATTATTCATCATTCTTAATATTTCTATACGTGTAATAAGGATAGAAAAGGAGTATTTGTAGTCAAAATGCAAGTTGAGAAGTTAAGTTGACATGATCAAGAGATTCTCATTTTATAATTGATGACCGACAATACAGATTTCAATCATTCAAAACGAAAAACAAAACTAACACAGTTTACCCTGACAAAAAATTAATTACCGACCATCGCATCGATTTATGAATGGTGGCTTAAATCTCAGGATGAGCGACCTTTATCAACTTCAACTCTTGTACTAGCAATTTGTCTACAAATGGATGTATTCCGAGACTTTGAAGCAGCTTACAATATTTCATTCACTATTGCATGAAATAGGTGCAGACTCACGGTGGACCAATAAGAACTCGCGCCGAGTCACTGGAACGTTTAGAACAACAAAATATCGCAGAACAACAGCTGCAAGTGACAGGGTCGGGATCATCAGGTGGCAGAGCAGTGCAAAATACATATAGCTTTCTTTGACGCTGGCTCTGGAGCAACATATTATCAGGATATCATCCGGTTAGCCCATCTGACTAATAATGTTCTATATTCACCTATTTAATGTAAATAGAAAACTTCTTTGATACAATTCCGTTGATGAAACATTTCATTTTAGAAGTTTGTCCTCATTTATGGTCGACGTCACATGGAATTTTAGGGTGTATATGCACCAGGAATATCGCGAATACCGGGGAAAAACTGGGAATTTTTCTTACTGGGAAACAACCGGGAAAGACACAGGAATTTTCCGGTACTCCGTGATAACAAGATAAATTTTGCACAATTAGTGCACAATTCATATTTTTTCGGTAACATTTTTTCCCATTTTGCCTGGTTGACATTGTATAATAGTATGGCGTGTCTAATCTTATAAAGATGTATGCACCAAAAAGGCGAATTTGGTAGTAAAAGGGCGTATAATTTTCTCTTTTTATGGCATTCGCTATAAAGGCACTCGAAACGTTATATGTACACTAAAATTAGCCGAAAAAATTAATGAAGGTAAAAGGCTTTATGTTTGGTGGATACGCCCTTTCAGCATGAAAATAAGGTTTTATTTATCATTTATATAAATGATATAAGGTCGTACCCGCTATATTTGTCTTTTTTTTCATCATCGACGCAAAACCCTCCGAAATACAAAGGTTTATCAATTTCGAGTGGAAATTTAAAATTTCATCTTTTGTAAAAAAATAATATCGGACGTAACTGTACAGAGTCGTACCCGCCGATTTTGTATCTTACATTCGCTTTAAAATCCTTTAAAACCTAAAGATTCGTCGATTTTGGGAACAATGTTTAAAATTTTATATTTTCTCAAAAAAAAATATTGGAAATAACGGTATAAGATCATGGTGGGCTAGGATGGTCTTCGGTTAGGGTGTTTTCGAAATTCCAAGTTAGAAAAAGTTGATAAAAAATTTTTTTTTAAAAGTACATGCCATCTGCTGCCTATAGTTCAACTTAAATTACTCCCTTCAAGGCAGTAAATTTTCCAATGTAATTTAAATGGGAACTTGGGCTCACAGCTTTATTATTTTTTTTCCCATGTAAATAATGCTTTGAAAAATCTGAAATTTGGTATATGTTTTTCCTATAGTCATAAGTATTTGAAAAAAATGGCCGATTTTCAGCAATAAACGTTTCGAAATCTCAGCACGTCAAAGTTGTGTTTCAAAGTCGAAAATAACAATTACACGAAATAAATGGATTAATAAGTGGTTCATCATTTAATTTACTTATTTAATTAAATTTCAAACAATTATTTTTTTAACTCACATGATCGCAATACCGATAACAGCAAAAATAGTTAAATTTATCCATATTCATTTCACGAGTGTTCCTCGCTTGAGCGTGCAATTTTGTTGAGTTGCGCATACGTATTCATCTACGTAGAGTTACGCATACGTACCAGAGGCTTTGACGTGATATTATTTATTTAATAACTTGGTGTCAAGATGCGGCTGCATCTCCTGATGATTTCATAATTGGTCGTTAAACAATTTTATTTTTAATATTATATGAACTAAAATGCCAATAATGCTAACAAGAAAAATATTCGAAGCTTGCTACATTCCTTTTTCGAGCGTTCATTGCCTGCGTTAAAAATATAACCTTTTGAAATTTAATTAAATTAAATAATTAATTAATTATTAATCCATTTATTTCGTTAAATAATGATTATAACATTGAAAATCGCCCAATTTTTTCAAATACTTATGACCATAGGAAAAACGTATACCAAATTCAAGATTTGTCGAAGCATTATTTAGTTGGGGAAAAAAATAATAATGCTGTGATCTCAAGTTTCCATTTAAAATACACTGGAAAATTTACTGCCTTAAAGACAGTAATTTAAGTCGACCTACAGGCTCCAGTTAACGCGTACTTTTGAAAAAAAATGTTCGTAAAATTTTTCCGCTTCGTCTGCACGGAATTTCGAAAACACCCTAAATAACGATCACCCTGATGTGGGCACATGCGAACTTACACCATTAGAGAACGTGATTATTTTTTATAAAATTCGTGATGAAAGGGCATAATCGACAATATTTACGACCTTTTATGTATCCTCAAATACAAAGGGGAAAAAATTCGCCTTTTTTACCTTTACATGTAGTAAAAGGTCGTATAATGAGACGCGATGTACCTGATGCCGAATAAAGGTTCTAACATACTTTAAATATTCAAATTATCAATGTACCCTGAAATCCTTAGCATGTTGATGAAAAGCTCTCGCGCAAATTGTAGTAATCTCAGATTTCATTGTTGGTATTTTATATTTCGCAAGCTATAAACATCATTTATGAAGACTAAAGCATGGTATTATAAAAATGTATGAAAGGTTTGTTATTTCTTCAATATGCAAAGTAACAGGAATATGCAAAGTAATACTGATAATCTATGTCAAGGTACCCAGGAAACAAAAAAATTTCACCGGTAAATTCGTGAAAAAGGCGGGATTTTTTTTCTGGTTTCCGTATACACCCTGAATTTGTATTATATATTTTCGGCCAAGGTTTATTTTGCATTTTCACGATGGTCCTGTGACATTCGGTCATTATTTGGCATATTTGTCGAGTCTATGAGTTCCTCATTCAGAAATACTCTTTGAAAACGGAATGTACTGTCAAAAACGAAATTTACAACTGTGTTTGACAATGGATTAATTTACAGTTTCATGGTCAACTGTTTGTTATAGTACAACTATATATGTATATAAAACTAATATTGATATCCCTCTTACTAAACCTTAAATCATATAGGTGAAGGTCCTGTGGCTTAGGTATATCCATTACCTAAGATATTTGTATCAAACTTAGCTCGAGATGAAATCTAATTCATAAATTACACGGAAGTCATAAATTGTTTACAATATATACTTTAATGAACTTTCGAGGTATTTGATATACCTTTACTTTTTTATTTTTAGCAACTTGAAGGCAACTCGTTTTCAGTCAATATTTATACAATGACAAAGCGTCTGTGCTCGATTGAAATGTAAAAATTGTGCATATAATAAATACAATTTTACTCAGTTTCATGACATTTAACATTGTAAATAGTTTTGCATAAAAATACTCATAGATATACAATTCAATCAACTATATTCATTTGAATATAGAACCTTGTAACTGAATATAACATTTGAATTATTTGGAAAATTCAGAACTCATGTGCTTCATTCTGAAAATGCTTATCGAGTCACTGAGCAGCTACTTTTGAATCTATATCGATACTGCAAATATAATAATGTTGCCAAAATTATGTCACACCTAAATTCCTATGGAATTAATTTGCTTCTGTATTTTATGCGTATAACCATCTATAAAAACTGCATAGCCAGCACTGGTCTACTAGTGCTTGGCGACAATTCGCTATCGGGAATCTTAATTTGGGATTTACATTTACTAACAAGGAAGGTATCCCAGGTCGATTTCTACGATTTTATTTCTTTTCTAATTTGTTATAATAGATTAACAAGTAAGCTACAGATATTTTCTTTTATCTGCCATTAAACACTTTAAGGGGGTGAAACCATCCTTCAAATTGAAGCATGTTAAGGGGGGATTTGACAGTTTTTTTTTTTTTTATTTAATTTAGAGAATTACATTTTTCATTTCTCGTTATGGGGAAACTTTTTCAGTTAGATTGGTTAAAAAATATTGATACCTTCCTTGTGAGAATTTTACCAAGTACAATTCAGAATCACGAATGATTTCAAGTTATCTAACGGTTTGAGTATCTTTAAATAAGACATTGAAATTTCGAATCTGTTAAATCTACTCAAATATACATATTCGTTTAAACCATAACTCACGTTTCAAGTAAGCAAAGGAAAAATTTTTGTCGAGAGATAAACATGATTCTAATATTTAATTATGCACCCCTTCTGTACATATGCGTTAATACAGTAATCACGTCTATTTGGGGTCCTAAAAGGTTCATGTAAAATGTAGATTCAGTACAGATGCGTATTTTTACAACGTATTAATCAATTGTTATCGGCCAAGTAAAAATACTAGAGAATCCCAATTCTCAATAAATCCCTGTAGATAGAAATATTTACTTCATCAAATGTGTTGAGGTAATTTATCTCTACCTAATATTTTTCTGAAACTAAGAAGACGATTAGAAGAAGATTAGGAAACGATGGACAAAAGCAATTCTCATGTTTGTATGATATATCATAAAATAAAGTATGCGTATTGCATTTATTAAACGAATGTATAGTTATGGTAAATTTAATGTTGAAACATAAATGGAAGTGAAAACTCATTTCAGTGGATACTTATATTTCTCCTTCATTTCGGTATGGTGCATCTGTCACCGAGACTTTAGAAAATTATTGTAACAAAGTTGTAAAATTTTATATTGGGTATCGCTATCAGCATATCTGCCTTGATATCTATAAGATATAAATATCCATATAATTAATTAATGACGTTACCAAATTTTACCAAACGATTGTAATTGAATGTGCCCTGGCGCCAATGCTTGACCAGTTAAGGCCTAATCTTGATGTACATGCTAAATATTCCAAACTTTTTATTGAAAAATAAACTAAAAAATTTTTGTTTGTAAGTATTTGCGCTGTAAGTTTTGATTAAAGGTAGGTAAACGCGATCATTTGTGATCTTTGTGTACCGATTCAATGTACGGCTAGGCCGACGTGGCAATGGCACGAGGGACGACTGACATGTGCTCTAATGCATCAAGTTATTGTGACGCTTGACTTAAAGTGATTAACTTGATCTCAATAGATCTCAACATGTAAACATGGGGATTTTCATCGCACTGCTGACCTCAAGCGACAGGTGCAACATCTAACTTGCACTGCTGACCTGAGTAACAGGTACAGCTCCTAACTGAATATGCACCATGCAAATATGATTCACTACTGATTTCAACCTGGAATTGCAGCTGATGCCCCGAGCAATTAATTCTGTTACTATTCTGGTTACACAGGTAATTTCACTTACCAATAACAGACGCCTTCATGCGGTTAACTAACACCACCTTCTACACTGTCACCAAACACTATATAGAAATTCCACTTCTCGCACCGTCGACCGAACTACTCTACCGCTGGCTCTAGACTGGCCTGAAGTTCCGAAAGTGTTAGATTTCAAATTTTCGATCAGATGGCGCTGCAGTTTCGAGTGGGAGAATTCGGACTGCTGAGACGGGATAACATACCTATAACTTGATCATGAACAGAAAGATTGCTTTGCTTACCTGTGATGCAATATGAACTCATTATTTGGTGATACGGAAATCAAATCAATTTTTCAATTCCGTGCTTAGGCCTGACGGTCAAGTAACAGCAATTCAACAAGCGTGTTGCTGTTGTATATGCATATATTTCGCGCAGTTAGGTCAGAACGGGTAAGAACCGCGAATGACGAAATTGACAATTTGTGTCTCCAATACGAAAGAAGTTTTATTCCACTCGAATTCATTATCGTCGGTGTGAATAAAATTGCTAAACATTTTTTACAACAGCTTTTTCTCTTTTGCCAAATTTTATTTCAAACTCTACGGCGCATTCATTCTAGAGTTGTGAAAATAGCAGTGTAAAAGTAATGCATTGCTCATTACTTTGAACAATGTGTATGGGATACGTTATCCATTACAAATAAAAAAAATAATGTATAATGTATGAGTGCCTCATTACAAAAACAAAAAATAATGTGTAATGAATGCGTGAATAATTACAATTTTAAAAAAATAATTTATAATGGAGTGTATTTTATTGTAAATAGAATAACTGCTTCATCATTATTTTATTTTGTTAACTAAAAGTTTCTTCTAGGAAAATTCGATTTTCTTCTGTTTAAAGATCAGTACTTCACGCAGAAGAAAAACGTGCAATTTAGAAACTTGCACATTGCATTTTCATTGTTTTATTGCGCTGACAAAGTTTTCTCTATGAGAAAGCTATCACTTGAAAACCAACTTCATCACTCCACACTACGTATTTCTCGAAGTTCAACTCTTGACAAGTTGTAAGGGGGTGGAAAAGTTTATATAGAAAAACAAATCATTCAAAAAAAAAAATCTATTGAATACTCTCCAATAAAAATTACTTTTTTTTTCATTTGTAATTTGTAATGTTACTTATCAATTACATATTACTTTTTTAAATTTATAATGCAGCACACATCCGTTACACATTATGCAGTGTAATGTGTAATGAATATAGTAATGCATTATCAAAGTAATGTTCACAACTCTGATTCCTTCTTAGCAAAATTTTAAATGGTGCAGTTCTCTCACTGAGGGTAACGCATTCAACTATCGATTGTAGCTGCATGCTTCAGTTTCCGCGTTTTAGAATGTGCCAGTTACAAAATATGGGCACGTTGTATTCATAAAATATTTATGAATACTTCAAGGTGGTCTGGAATATACAGTTTGTGAATGAGCTGATGTTGATGAAACTTGCGAGTTTGCAATTTACTGTAGAAACCAGAGGTGTGATAACAAAAACGTATACAGCGTTTAAGTTGGGATTGACAACAAATATCTTCAACTCATTTTTAAAAAACGCATGTATTTATTCGGTTCACTTTTACTTATTGCGTAATGTCTGTATCAAATTATCATATTAATGTTCGACGGTTGACCATGACCCTAAGTTATAAATTGATGCTTACATTATCGTTAGAGCTAAGTCTAGTATCACTCTTAAAATCATTCTATGTACAATAAAGAGTTTATTATTCATTCGAACACATCCGTGGCTAAACTTCAGAGTGACGTGACTCCTGTACCCAAGCACACAAGAGATGCCCGTTTACGGCGTAGCCACCGGAATCAAATACTCAAGAGTATATTTTACGAATTCAATATTCTCATTCCATTTTATACAAAGCTAATAAATCTGCTTTACTAAAGTTTACTTCACATATGGTGAACTGACAAAAAATTAGTGAGACTCATAAGTAAACGAATTAGTGACAGTAACTTATAGTAGTTCGATCGCATCCTAATTGTTGGAAAAAATTCGTCAAACAAGTCGTAAAATAAAACAAGACTTTTTGAAGTCCCTTATTAACGATTCAATCAAGAAATTTGATATTCTGCAAATCCGTGTATTGATGACCAGTACATTGAAACTGTCAAATATTACCTGAATGCTTAAAATTTGTAAAGGAAATCTAGTTATAGGTAATGTG
This sequence comes from Neodiprion lecontei, assembly GCF_021901455.1. NCBI lineage: Eukaryota > Metazoa > Arthropoda > Insecta > Hymenoptera > Diprionidae > Neodiprion > Neodiprion lecontei. The sequence goes on from NC_060262.1 coordinate 27,232,380, forward strand.
AAATTAGATTAATATGTCAAATAAATTAAACTACAGATTCGATTAAAATAAAGTTAAAGCTTGTTACGTCGCTGGTTCTAAAATATGTCTGGGTTTAGAAATGTTGATCATAATACCCATAGTTGCATTGTTATACATTGCTAATCACCTGTGAGCAGGTGATCTGAATTGTATAGGTAGATTGATATCCACTACAATAAAAACTATAAACTAAATTTTAATATTTCTACTTAACTATTTATATAATCAGGAGCGCTGTCAATGCATCAAAGAACTTTGGCCGCTCTTGAATCTTCAGTCTTATTACTGGTAAACATGAAAATAACAATATTTGTAAATATTAAATAAAAGTTTTTCAAGTTTTATTACTCACTTGTTGTATCGAAGTAGTCCGCCTCTATATACGAATTGGTATTTTTAGCAGCTTGCTCGAATGCCCTTCCAAAGAGGCTAGTAATGTTAAATTCATGAGTCAGATAGTAATTCACATTTTTACAGCGACAAGTTTACGTTGCGAGGATTTTCATAATGCAAGATTACGTTAGACACAAATTTTTTTTACTTTACATATTCAGTTGCCAATTAATCATATACTTTGAATATATAATTTTTGAGAATTTTCTTTGTTTGCAATTCTGCGTGTGAATATGCATGCGGACTGTGCGGTTTGTGATTTGTTGAAGAGTCATTTTGCGAAAAATTGACATGCAAACGTTATCTCACCTTCTAGGTTGATCTTCGCATAGTGGTGGTATACCAACAACGAGGCAAGTACCGTCTTCTTCGCTGAAAGGTGCAGTAGCAATCAGTGGCCACTTAGTTGCGTTCCTGTATCTTGATGTTTCTACGTATGCTTTTAGTGTAAACTGTGCCAACATGATCAATGCGTGCTCATGTGCAAATAATCGAGTATCTAACGTGCCATCTTGGATAACAATATAAAGAAATGGACCTGCATTCTTTACTTGTTTCATTTCTAAGATGCCTTGAGCTGTCTTATAAATGTTGCTAAGCATTAGTTTTGCCTTTTCTATGCCTCTTTCTACAACATCTTTCTTCTTGCGAGATAGACAGTCCAAAGCATCTAAAAAGCAGTGTTGTGGTAATCTTTCTTTTGTCTGCAAAGAAACAAGTTTGTCGGTTTGTAGTTTGAAAGTGTTGGAAATATGGTTCATGGAAACTTATCAAAACCCACCGTGGACTCAAGTAAGGCCAGCATAGAGTATACCACGTCTGAGGCACAGTATTTAAATCTATATCCGTACTGCAGGGTAAAACTAGCACCAACAATGCTGTCAACATTGTATTTCGATGCTAATTTTTCAATCATCTGTTTAAACTCGTGTCGTAAGCTGAGATCCATGGCTGAAAATCGTTGCTTAGATTGTGCCAGAGGTAAACCCATCTCAGCCAGGAGTTCCCTAAGGCGATTTTCACCTCTTAAAGACCATAAGCGAAGAGAAACCGCCGTTGGTACGGAATGTTTTAGACTGGCTTCAACTGTCCAATGACGATACAGAGCCAACTGAAGGCTGTTAAATGTTACTAAGGAATTTACTAGTCTTGATATTCACTATTAATTATTTCTTCTGTATTCTTATGAAACTACAAAATGTATATAACATGCACGAATTTATGAAGGATACTCCTTGTCGTAAGTAAGTTTGACTGCTGTGGCGTGTTGCTTTTCACTGTCCGTAACTCTATGACTTAGTCTCGAAACGTGACTCTGGAGATTTCCTGTTTCTAAAACACTAACCCTGGATTCAACTTTTCCAAGAATTGCTTGTTCTGTAGCTCCTATAATCCCCCACCACGCCACGTCCAACGTATCTCGTGAGAGTTTCCATGCTAACTCATAGATTATCACAGCACTCTAAGGGTAAGCCATACATTAAAGCCTACGTTTTTTGAAACTCCCTAGTTAGTACAGCCATGTTTACAGATAAGTATTTAGATAAATTATTTGTTATTTCATACCGATCGACCATAGTAGCTGTATTGTGTGTAATTAAACATAATTTGTGTTCTACTCGCATCCCACAACCTTCGATTTCTTCGTTTTTCAATTTCTTCTTCATTCAATCGCCGACGTTTCGATAGCCTACTTTCTGCCGCCACACTCGAATCATCTTCATCTGTGTCTTCTTCTTCTTCATCAGACTGAATAGTGAAGCAAGTTCAGAATTGAAAAGAGGGCAATTATTAGTGCAAGCACTGTCAACTCCCATATGAGTTTGAAGTTGGTAATGTTAATGTAATGAAACATGAAGTAAAAATCATCACTTTGTAAATAATGCAACTGCAATTGCAAAGTAAATATGTTCTACTTCATTCCAATAGATGAAATGATAATTCCGTCTGAAAATTATCTGTTACATTACCGCTATCAGCTTCAACCTGTTACCCCTATTCTTAGCAGAATGTTCTCAACAAAACTACCATAATTGATGTTGTATTTATAAAATCCATCAAACAAATTATTTTATATAATAAAGTAACAACAAATATTTTTAAAAAGCTTCATATAATCTGTACGATAAATCTTTATTAAGCTTGATAAGTTTACGAGAAATCTATTATATAGGTTAAATGATACTTACAGAATTATCTCTAAAGACCTCGGTATATTCTGGTATCTTTTCTTCATTGTCAGGCTGACCTAGGATTCTGACTTGACTCTCTGAATAGACGTTGCATAAATCGTAAGGTCTATGACTGTCGAGAATGTAAAATACCACACTTTCATCTGGCTGTAGAAGTTCCACAATATCCAATGTTCCACCACAATTTACTAATATTACGTATTTCACCTAATACAGTAAAATATATTAATAAAATATAAACATCTATAAGTATTCTCTTTATTGATCTGTCAAATTAGATGTATTTCAATAGTTTCATAGTGAATAATAAACCAAGGTTTAGAAAATATTAATTCCTGTGTTTTTTAATTTCAATGCGTAGATCTTGCAAAAGTTTCTATGTTTTTGTTCGTTCATGTTTGTGCCATCAATTACACCTCAAGATGAAAAAATACATAGAACTGAATATATACGACTTCATGATTATACAGAAATAAAGAAATAGAACAAAAACTAAGAACATTTACTGACGAAAAAACATTGGAATAAGTGATAATGAATCTTTTACTTTATTATCTGGACCGTGAACTTGAATATGTATTGTTCTACTGGTTATACAAAGGAGCAAAGATTTTGATGGTTACCTCTTCACAGTTCTCTTCATATGCTTGAACTAAGTCTTGAATTCCACGCACAGGAACCAGTGTATATACAATGTTGTCATTTTTTAAAAGGTACTGCAATATTTTGCATGCACATATTGCATCGATGTCAAAATTGACTAACAATAAGCATCTCTAAAAACAAAGGAAAATTCAATCGTTAGTATATAAACAATGGTTTAGCACAGTTGACTTTGTTGACGAATGGTTCTTAGGATAATGATTAATAAACCAAGAAATAAATAGAAATAAGTGCTAAGATCAAGGAAAATGCATTATCTATAGGAAACAAAATCCTTTAATAAATTTATATGAGAACATTTGGTTCAACGACATAAACAAACGGACACTACTGTAATAGTTGATCAAATGTGTTTTTCGAAAAAATTAGGTACTCTCGGTGATAAGGTTGCAAGTTAAGTATTGTCAAGATCGAAATTTCAAAACACTGAAATTTTTTAAGGCTGTGTGACTTAAGGAAAACATTCAAAAATCAGATGGCAACACCCAACACGTAAATAAGTATGCAAGGAAGAAAAAGGGCGCCTAAATCATATGGTTTACCACTCCGAATTTTCGTCTTTTTATATTCACACTACTCTTAAGCTAATAAAAATTATTATAAGGTCGAAGAGCGAGCACAAAACCGGAAACAAAAGTTACAAAATGATAAACGGAATAATGAAAAGAACGGGACTGTTTACTTACGTATTTACATCAGTTCTAACGACTCATTTTCTCATCATTTTCAAAGACAACGAGTGAAAGAAAGACACGATTAAATATCGAATAATTCGATACAAAGTAATTAAGTACAGTTAGAAAATTGGGTCAGATTTCAAAATACTTTATTGTTAATTAGTCGTGCAATTAGGCAACCTCAAAAATTACCTCTCCGAGAGAGAGGCACACGTAAACCATTCCTCTCGTCATTGTACAGAGATCAGTCGTAAAATATTCACTTACGTTTCCTAATATTTCGTTATAAAACTCAGTTTGAATATTGTCCAAAAACATGATGCCCTCGTCAAACACATGGAAGAGGAATTTTTATTTTACAATCGTCAAAACACCACCATGATCCGTTTGCAAACTGCGAATACCGCGAGGCGCGAACGACGACTGTGGGACTGCGCAGTGCGCAGCAGCTGCTCTCTGCTCTCGACGCGCTCCTGTGGTATTCACTGGCGTTTTACCAAGTTCCAGTATTTCAAACAATTTCAAAGTATGACTTTCAATCTTTGCGAAAGGAAATCACTACAGAATCATAGAGCTTATACTAGAATGCGTGAAAACACAAGGGAATCACAGTTCGATACCCTAATACGGTTCTGTGTATTGATTATAAGGTTGACTGACTCCCGCCGATAAAGAAGCTACCGAGTCGTTAACACGGCTTTTTGTGGCCAAGTCCACTTACTCGTAAAGTTCTGATTGAGAAAATTTCCCCAAGATGAACGTCTTTGAAATCTTCCGTCAACGCTGTAGAACGCCAACGTGTTTTCAAATGATTATTTTTTACGCTAAATTTCAGTCGCACGCATAAAGTACGGAAAAGTAATTACTCAGATTATCATACACTAATCTCTGGTGCAGCATAGGGCAAATGAATGGACAAACGCAGAGCGGAACTTATAAGACCACGTGACAATTGACCAATCAGTGCATTCGATAACTAAATCGCCCAAGCCAAGGAACGGCCTCGTGACCTCGCCAAGCACGTGTCATGTCAAAGTGGTGTATGATATTAATAACGTTATTCTCCGGAACTTGATTTGTCTCGAAAAGAAGCAACAGATTGGAACATGTCTAGACGACCAGAGCATTCGGCACCGCCTGAAGTGGTACGATTAGACATCCACTTCTACTATTCGTACGTCTGAATGACTTCTAGGTTACCTCAAATAATTGTTACGTTTTCTGTTATTTACAGTTCTACAATGAAGTGGAAGCACAGAAATACACACAGAAGTATGAGTCTATTTTTGCGACAATATATCCGGTGATACCGAATTTGCTCAAAACTTGTCTCGTTTGACTCCAAAACTTACATTTTTAGTTCTCGGATGATGGATATTCAAGTTCAAATGTGCGAACGAGCCATTGAATTGCTGTTGTTACCTGAAGACGAGCCATGCCTTCTTCTTGACATTGGTTGTGGATCTGGACTTAGCGGAAGCGTATTAGAAGACCAAGGCCACACGTGGATCGGTATCGATATATCTCCTGCAATGTTGAGTATGTTTCGACTATTACATTGGGTATTTTCTAAAACTGTCATATAATGTTCTTTTTGACTTAGTGTCGTAATTGTTCATTTTCATTTGGTGAATGTGGACGAAAATTATAAACAATGAAAAATTCCCAATGTTTGGAGACGCTTAGGATCAAATTGTAAATGTATTCTTGTTATTTCAGACGTAGCTAAAGAGCGGGAGGTTGAGGGTGATCTTATTCTGAGTGATATGGGACAAGGGGTGCCTTTTAGAGCTGGCAGCTTTGATGGAGCTGTGAGCATATCTGCGTTACAGTGGCTTTGCAATGCTGACAAAACTTCACACAATCCAGTCAAACGACTGTATCAGTTCTTTTCCTCCCTTTTCGCTTCATTAGGAAGGACAGCTAGAGCTGTCTTTCAATTTTATCCAGAAAATAGCGACCAGATTGAGTTGGTCACAACGCAAGCGACCAAAGCTGGGTTCTTTGGTGGTATAGTTGTTGATTTTCCAAACAGTACCAAGGCTAAAAAATTCTTTCTAGTTCTGATGACTGGTGGCGCAATGCCTCTTCCTAAGGCATTGGGAACTGGTGATGATAATACTGTAGTGAATTACGCGTCAAAAAGGTGTGTGGGAGTTCTAATACTATACCAAATTCAGAAACCATATTCAAACAAAGTTATAGAATTGTTAATAGCTTTTGGATTCCTTAATTTTTCTTTTGTTGAATAATTAATTTAATAATTTAATTGTATTGGGATACTGACGATTTCTTTTTCTTAAAAATTATAGGGAGCGAACTATGAAGGTACGCGGAAAGGCACTAAAGAAAAGTAGAGAGTGGATTTTGGAAAAGAAAGAGAGAAGACGGAGACAGGGCAAGGAGGTCAGAGATAATTCAAAATATACGGGCCGAAAGAGGAGTGGTCGGTTCTGAAATCTCTTAATTCTATCAGCTGTAACTACTCGTAATAATAGTTTATTTAAATTAACAAATATTCTCAGCACCTTGAGAAATAAAAAATCTAAATTCCTATGAAAATTCGTGTAATTAATTCCAATTCTATCGACAATATGACTTCTCAAATGTGCGAAATGAAATAACTCGGCAAAATTATAGGTAACATTAGGCTGAAACTATTGTTTTATTAGAACTAGTCATTCAAATTTAGAATCATCGGATTCAATATTACAATTTTATTTAGAAGAGTCTGAATCTTGATTATTGCAAGTTAATTGTGTTAACTTTTTTAGTTTCAAAATTCCTATTGCAGAAGATATTTTAGACATCGGTTGCACAAATTTCAGTGTTTTAGTTATATTACTCTTTTAAAAAGCTTATAGGTCAGTGTTCTCAGTCTTCATCTATCAGAAATTGAGTTACACTTTTTTTTAAAGGAACTGGCAGTGTGTTCTCCAGTTCCTCACGATCTAACCACTGATATTTTGCTTGGGACGCTAAACTACCTTTTAAATATTTTGCTTGATAATAAAATATTTTTGCCCCTATCACACCTGTTTCTCTTAATGTTTGAGGGTATTTATACTTGTAAAAACCACACGGTGCATTTCCATAAAACTTGACGTTCAGTGTTTCACCACAGGTTTCTTTCAGCACTCTTTCTGCTGTCTGAAAAAATAATAACTTTGCTCGTGAGTATTAACAAAACCCAGTTTTCATCCAATAATAACGTCAACGATTGATGATAGTATCAGATTTTTAACAATGTACACTAAATCACATATTGACATACAAAATATGTCAGGTTTCATAATCGGTTTACATATCAGAAAAGTAGAATTTAGTAAGTTTCTGGAATTTATAAGCCACAATACAAAGTTATGGAGCATTTCTGTGTTCTGTTATTTAAACAATATTATTCGAGAATTCTTACTTGTCGCAATGTCTCCCCATCTTTTCTAACACCTTGTGGAGGAATCCAGAAAATCTTCTCACCCACTTGCTGTTCTACTAGCAATACCAAATTTTTATCCAACTTGCGATCCAACGATGTTAAGTCATTCTTCTTGTCTGCCTCTGTAAATTTGATACAGTACCTGTTCTAAAACTGGTGGTAATATCAAAACTCGTAAAATAAAACATGTTGAATAAAAATGTTTTATACACTTTGTCTTGAACAGTTTGTTGCAAAGAGAATATTGTATTACAAAAAAAAAGTAGAAAATAATAGTGAATTGACATTACCAGTAGTCCTAGATGCAAATTGGAATTTGTTTAGTTCGTCTAAAGAAGCATCTTCAAAATCTTGTGCGGTTTGTTTTATTGCATCCATGTCGATTTCACCGGTGCCTGCCTTGATTTGTTCCTGTATTTCTTTATCTTTTTCATGCCTTAGTTCGTGGTCGGATTTCATACTATTCTCAAATTCCAGTTGATCAAGGTAGTGTTGGAACTTTGTTTCTATATCCTTCAAAGGTTTGGAAATCACTGGGTGTCTTTCAACACACACAGCGCTAACTAGGTCCCATTTTTCTTTTGTTTCTGATATTGTCTTGCTGGTCGTAGACGTACTGCGAGCTTCGAGGCGCATAAAAGCTACGTCGTGGAAAAAGTTTGAAGTGAAAGCATGATCAGGTATTTGTGTATATCAAATATTTCTCACAATGATACGAGTATTATGGCTCTTTCAAGTATCAATTTAAAAAATGTTTTGCATATATTGAAAATTGATTTAAATGATGTGTCAAACATCCATTAATCTCTGATTAGTCAATGAAATTGTTACTGAACACACGAGTTGCGAGACATAACCTTAAAAATTTCTGGTTAATAACAGAACGCACGAAGTTGAATGGAAAGTTTATTACAAGCCACTTACTGCTTAGGGAATTGATAGTTGATTTGGCGCACAAATGTAACGAGCGTTTAAACATTTTATTGCATGAATGTGATAGCTAGCCTACTTTATTCGATAAAATTGCAGCTGATCGAAATAAACGCGTACAGCAGACGACAAATCGGAACTCCAATATATCACCCGCCAAAAAACCTCGATATTTAAATATGTCAAAGTGTATAAAGCTACACGTTCGGTCAGCAAAATCGTAATACCACCAATGAGCTTTGATTGGCGAATATCTTTTCGATTTAATTAATTGCCATCAACATAAAAATAACACCGTCTGGTAAATGTGAAATCTACATACTATTCAAGCTCTAGAATTAAAACATGGTTTCATGGTTTTCTGTAACCTTTTATTGCTAAAAGCAAAATCTTGTTCAGTGTTGGTTACTCTTTGTCATGTGACATTCTACGTCTTAAAACTTTATCGTGGGGAAGGGAATGGTGACAAAAGCAGTGTCAATTCACACTTATATACTTGACAAATAATAATGTTTATATTAATTTTATATAAATGTTACAAAAATAAATGTGAAGCATCATGTTAAAACCGCTCACTATATCGTGATAAAAATTTCGTAACAATACCATGCATACTAGCCAGATGGGAAAGATAATACTGATGTTATCCAAGTGTCTCGTGTATTCATTTTTTTTTTTTTATACATGAGTGTGTAAAACAAAACTTATGAAGATAATAGCAGTGAAAGAACAAATTCTAACTTTAAGTTCCTGAATGATGGCTATCATTTACCCAACTTTTTTCACCACTTAGCAAAGTATTAGATCGATTCTTCTTCAACATAGAGTATCTCAGTTTCTTAACACGTGTCTTTTGTTCTATAGAATGAAAAATTTCTGATCTTTCTTCCATAACTTCAACAGTAGAATTTTCATGCTGACTATTCTCCCTTTGAGAAAGACGCTGTTTTATTAAATCTACAAAGTCCACTTCTTGTTTCTCTTCCATTATGTTTGCTGGCGTAGATAAACTGACAAAATTACTTTCATTCTCGTCACCGTCATCCCTGTGCAATTCCTCTCCTTGAAATGAAATATCTCTTCTATCTAAATCTGTCGGCTTGTCGTGGATATTCGAAGTTTTTGTACTTTTTTTGTCATCATCGACACAGAGATTCTCACATTCCGTCGTCTCATTACTGTCTCTTCCAACCCTCATCTTTTTCACAGTAGAGTTAGTACTATTCATATCCGACACACTTGCTTCCGAAGTATTCAAGAGCGTTTCTTTGTTGGCCACTCTTCCTCCATGCATAAAAGCAGAGACCTCTTTTCTCCGCCACATCTTGGACGTTGTCGGATCAAATATCTTACATTTACCTTCAAAGGAGAATTCCCTAATATCAATATCGGATATTTTACCATTGACGTGAAGCAGGTACTTTCTTAATGCTGAATAAAAGTGTAGCTTGTCGACCATCCTTGGAAAATGGGCACAACGAGCGCTGCTCGAAGGAACAACCCATATTGCAGTATTGCCTATTCCGACGGGCTGTAAGCCGAAGCTGAAGTCGGACTTGCCGGTTTTGTTAGAAAATACCTCGTAGATACCTTTACCATTGAAAATAGCAATTTTTGGCTTAAATAGAATGAGCTTCTCCTCGACTTTCTTCGCACCCACTTTGATCTCGGATTTCTTCAGATCTGAAGATGATCTTGATGGCCTCTCTACGATGTTTGTCAAGCCTATTCCATATTCTAGCAGCTTTGAGTCTTCTTCATGACTAAGGAGTTGTGGCGTTAGGCCAGATGCGTGTAATAATTTGTAGAAATGATTTCCTGGACCAGCGTAATAACGTCCGCGATATGCAGCTGTCAAGCTTGGATTAATCCCAACGAATACCATATCTAAATTCTCCTTAAGAATATCCGGAAGCTTGCATGATTGTAAATCCTCCTCTGACAGTCCATCAAATCTATCCAATTTCTTTTTCGGCTTCTGAGGCACAGCAGACGGTGGTTTTTTCCTCAGATTATTCAAACGCAAGGAAGAAGACATGCTCAATTTCAACGAAGTTGATTTTATATGTTAAATTCATAAAGATTCGTCCACACTACTCAATCCTTAAGTATTCGACCATTATTTGGGAATGTGCGTTAAATTGTTTGTATACAAATATCAACTCACGTGCCAGTGACAGCCACAACAAGTGTCACAATGTAGTCACACACACTGAGTTTCAGCGGTTTCAGTCCAACCAATAGGATTACTACGAAAGTCTCGTGGGGACATCTACACATGTTACAGTGTCAGTCGGTAAGGCAGAACACCATTTATGCCGCCATACACCGTGCGAAATTAAACTATACTAAGTAAATTTCAACAGCGCGCCTTATTTCAATTCAATTAGAACAAACTGGTGTTATTATTACTAGATTCATCGACTGAATCCAGTGTGAAAATAAGTACGTAGTTCTATTTTATATGTTACTTATTAAATATTAATTTTTGTTCATTATTTTATTATAACTATTATTTACTGAAGATTCATTCATTAAGTAATTTACATATTGTTTATTAAGTAACGTATAAAATAACATTCAGTCAACGATACAATATCGTGACCAAGATCGTTGACTGAATAGACCCACAAGATCGTATGACTGTTATTTAATGCTTTACCGTTTGGAGATTGATTTTTAGAAATTCTTCCTTTAAGTTTATTGGTTAACAATTGTAAGATCTCCTATTTCGAACCGCTGTAAACACCAGTATCAGTGATCCCCTCATTTTGGGAGGGATCACGGTTGACACCCATTTTGGAAATGGAGTGGGGAAGCCGGCGCCCCACTCCAAACTCAAAATCGAGATCCAGTGGTGGAGAAGTTAACCCGATCTCGCTCTCTTAACCCCGGGACGTCAACTCAACCGGTTGAAGGAAAATACTCCAGCGAGGCCCTGGAGGACTGACAACCCGAAACGAGACGATCATCGACTCGGCGGACTCCCGTCATCGCTAGAAACCTCCGGTCCCGGGGAGAGAGCCACCGAGGGACTGACCATACCGACGATTAATACGATAAGTCGAATCCAATCCAAAAATAGCTGAATTTTTAACATATTTTGTGACGTCTCGTCAAAGTTGAGAAAAATCGACCGCCAATTCTTTACAATCTGTTTTGAGATGATACGAATGGATGGGATGTGTGTGTATGTGTGTATGTGTGGTATTTATTGTTAATCCATGAGAAATTTCCAAAAAAGTAAAATTCTACAAATTAGTATAATCGCTTGTTATATGATACGAATGGATGAATGTGTGTGCGTATGTGTGGCAGTTATTGTTAATAACTGAAATGGAAAGAAAGTAAAATTCTACAAATTGGTATTAATTGTTAATAAATAAAAAGAAAGAAAATAAAGTCCTACAAATGGCGCCCAACAAAGAGGCCTGAATTCCATATTTTTTACAGAATGACGGTTAACAACTATTCAGAAAATTGAATCAATAATTTATATTATCGTATATTGAGAATCGGTAAAGGTTATGTGGTTTGAATGATTTATATTTGACGAGTGACGATAAACTTGCGAAATTTGTTGAAATTGTCACAACTGACTAGTAGAATTCTCTAGGAAATATTTTAGTTAATGGGAGATAAAAACGAGCAAACGTACGTTACGAAATCGGGTCGTCCGGTAAAACAGAAATTTGAAAGTTTAAATTTTACAGTAAATAAAAAGATGGTGCTCACTCGAGAGGACGAACGTGAGAAAGAGAGCAATACGTCGCGAGCGAGTCAAATAGAGGCAGAGTGGCAGAGATTAAACCAAGAGAGAATAAGACTGGAACAGCTAAAAGCGAGTCTCGAAGCCCAGGAAAAACGATTACAACCATCGACACGTGTTGTAAATGAAAATGCAGACCTGGAAAATGCACGGAACATCACGGAGGGCCTCACCGCGATTGTGAGTAACGTAAATGGTATTAAATTTGACATATCAATTCCAAAATTTAGCAATGAGGTTGAAACTCATCCCATTAAATTCGTGGAGGAGGTGGAAAAGTTTTTTAAGATTAAGAATGTCCCGGAAGAGAAAAAATTAATAGTAATCGAACACGCTCTCGAAGGGAAGGCGAATTCATGGTTTAAATTAAGAGGAAATATAGAAAATTTTCAACAATTCAAAAATCAGTTCGTAGAGGAATTTTATTCAATACCCATTCGCGTTCGATATAAAAAGAATTGGTCAGAAAAGCGATGTGAGAGCGGCGTAAAATCACTGCAAGCTTATTTTTATGAGCAACTGGCCGAAGCTCGTTATTTTATACCCACACTCTCGGAATTCGAAATCAATTACAACATTATTCAACAATATTCTCCGTGGGTAAAAGAAACTCTTTCAACGTTAAACTTTGCGGATACAGATCTAATCGTACAAACATTGGGCAACCTTGACGTTATTAGACTAGAGCGCGAGAAACAAAATAAAAAATCAGGCAACAGTTATTATCCCAGAAATAACGGAGTCAAAGTAAATAGCATGAGTTCAAATCATCACGCTAACGGGTTACCAGAGAGGACAACAAAGCAAGAAAGGCTTAATCGTCGAGGCCGTAAACAGACAAGTTATCAGAACAATACGGGGAGATTAGGCCAGCAATATCATAGCGGACACAGGTTCGCGATGCCCGACACTCGCTTTCCCCCACCGTTACAAGATGTCAATAATCAACCTTGGGAAACTGCTAATTCAAATAATTCAAATCATTTAAACTGAACATGGGCGCGTTGTATTCCGGTCCGACATCGTGCCAACAACATTATGATTTTATAGAAGAATTAGATGATGGAATTGAGAAAGGAATAGAACATGCGTGTAGAAAGGGAACTCGTATCGCCAAAAGCCCACATGCCCGTACGAAAATATTAGAAATGGATGTGATTGTTATGTTTGATACAGGGAGCCAAATTTCCGCGATTTCCGAACGGTTGTACAATCGGTTAATAAAAAAACATAAAGTTGAAGAATTGCCCGTTTCAAATATTGTAGTGTCCACGGCGATTCGGAAAAAGGCAACAGTCATAAAGCGACAAATTTTCGTTCCAATAAAAATAGAGAATATAGTAATTGGAACGCTGCTTTTGGTAATCCCCTTTTTAACCTCAGACGTTATACTCGGTCATGATTGGATGTCGCGGAACGAAACCGTTATCAATTACAGAACGATAGCAATCGAGGTTCAAGGAATTTGCCTGTCGGAATCAACTGCGATATTTGACAGGGGGGCGCCAGAGGCCTTAGTGTGTTCGCGAGAAAAGGAAAGAACGCATATTTATATAATTAGCGTCGAAGAATCGAGTTATAATGAAAATTCTTTAACGAATAAAAGTGCCCAAGTAAATAATCCAGAAAAAAGGTACGAACGCAGCGTCGTTCCCGTGAACATCCCCGATGCTTCTGTCACCCCCCTCTCATGCGCGTGTAAACTTTTATCGCTAGGGGATAGTGATAGGCGGAATCTCGCGAATCTTTTACAGAGATATAGCTTATTATTTTCGGACAAACCGGGTTGTGCTCGTGGGTATGAGCATGAAATTCGATTGAACTGCGAGGACCCGAAAATTCGCTTCACGTATCCAATTCCTCATCAATTACGTCCTGCGGTAGCTCAAGAAATCGAACAAATGTTGAAAAATAATGTGATTGAAAGGACCGTTAGTAAATTTTGTAATCCGCTTAGAATAGTAAGAAAAGAAAATGGCTCCGTAAGATTGTGTCTAGACGCGAGACATTTGAACCAAGTCATTGACGATGATCAAGAGTCTCCACCTCTTGTGTCGGATTTACTCCAAAAGTTTCATGGAGCCAAATATTTCTCGAAAATTGATTTGACACACGGGTATTGGCAAGTACCCTTGCGCAAAGAATCTCACCCGTACACTGCATTTTTATTTGAGTCAAATTTGTACCAATTTCGTCGTATTCCTTTCGGCTTGAAGACCGCGGGTAGCGGCTTTATTAGGTCATTAAGTTTCGCCATAGGGAAGGATTTGGACAAATTTATCTCGTGCTATATAGATGACATATTAATCGGAACAAAAAATACGGAGGAACATATTTATGTATTGGAAGAAATTTTTCGACGTCTCTTGCAATTTAATTTTACCTTAAAAATATCAAAATGTTTGTTCTTTCAAGAGTCGATTCCCTTCTTAGGGTTTATGCTATCTGAGCGTGGAGTTGTGCCTGACCCATCGCGCTTGTCAGTTATTATTCAGTTTTCGGAGCCGAACGATAAGCGTCAATTGCAACAATTCTTAGGCGTATGCAACTATTATCGACAGTTTAATCCTCGCCATAGCGAATCCTTGGCCCCGTTGAGGGAACTGTTGAGAAAGGATGCAGTTTGGGAATGGACTCCCGTACACGCGAGAGCATTCGCGAATTTGAAACAAGATTTCGTAAAATGTATTTCTTTGAAACATATCATTCCTAATGCGCCTTATCGAGTGCAGACCGATGCGAGCGATCGAGGAATAAGCGGTATTCTTTATCAAATGACGGAGACGGGAGACCATAACGTTGTGGGTGTGGTTTCACGTTGCTTAACCAAATGCGAGGTGAACTACACTACAACAGAGAAGGAACTCCTGGCCATCGTCTATTCGGTGAAAAAATTCCGTGTTTATCTCGTAGGAACGCATTTTGAAATAATCACCGATCATAAATGTTTAACTTTTTTGAATTCAATTTCTTTCGGTAATTCTCGCATAGCTCGGTGGTGTCTCTTTCTTCAGCAGTTCTCCTTTTCTGTTTCTCATTGTCGCGGCGCGGATAATTTAGTTGCCGATTTTTTTAGCCGAAACCCGGATAATCGTTTTCACGAGGATGATGAACGGCGGTTAATGGTTGCAACGCTGTCTCAAAATCTATTGCCAGAGAAGAGCAAAGAGCTCCCATCGTTAATTACAGTCGCCATGCTTGATTACGATGCGAGCCTCCTTCGTATCTTTAAGAAAATGGGCGAATGGCAGGTCCAGGACCAAGCCCTTGCAAAGATTATTGAGAATTGTTCTTCAACCAATCCTCCGAATGATTTTTTCATGCATAATCAGGTTCTTTTTCATCGTGAAAAGGCTTCGTTGTCATGGAAAGTCGTGATTCCCAAAGAGGTGCAACGTCTCCTTATCGAAGACATTCATGTTAAATTAGGACATCCTGGAGTTTTTAAGACGGTATCATATCTAAAGCAATTTTACTACTGGAAAAAGATGGGCGTTCAGGTAAAGAAATTTGTTCTTGAATGCGATATTTGTCAGCGTGTAAAATACCTAACTTTTTCCATGGAAGGAGCGCATAAACCCGTAATCTCGAAGGGCGTGCTCGATTTGATTAGCGTGGATCTTTATGGCCCCCTTCCCATTGGACGAGGGGGTTTACAATATGTTTTTGTGGCTCTTGACGTTTTCTCCAAATATGTCCGACTTTACCCCATCCGAAAGGCAACTGCGAGAGCCTGTGTTAACAAGATTCTCAAGGACTTCGTCCCAAGTCTCGGTACTCCAAAACGCATTTTAGCAGATCATGGGACACAATTTACGTCGGAAATTTGGCGGAGAGAACTTGAACAAGCAGGAATTCAAACTTTATACAGTTCGATACGTCATCCCCAGTCTAACCCCACTGAGAGAGTGATGAGGGAGTTAGGCAGGCTATTTCGCACTTGGTGCTCGGACCGGCACACAAAGTGGGTTCAAGTTATCCCGAAAATGGAGGAAATTCTTAATATAACGGTGCATCAAAGTACGGGAGTTTCTCCTCACGAATTGCATTTTGGTAAATCGATTCAGGATAAGATTTTGAAAGTCCTGAATTTTCCGGAACCTCAAGGGCGCTCTCACGATTACCTAATTACGCTCGCCCGTGAGAATATGACGCGGTCGTTTAAGAATAGGCTTAAACAACAGGGCCAAGTTTCGGTCATAAAACTTGACATCGGAGATCTTGTTTTGCTCCGAGTTCGACATCTGTCTAACGCATTGGATAGAGTAACGAAAAAATTTTTCCACCTCTACGAGGGTCCCTATAAAATAGTGCGTAAAATTGGCGACAACGCCTTCATTTTGGCTGATCCAAACAGGAATTATGACGAAGTAGGGACTTATAATCGATGGAATTTACGAAAGTACCATGAACGTTCCTCATAGTTTCCGGTGACGGAAATCAAACTCGCGAATATATGTGCTTGTTATGAAATGTATTAATCTTTATGTATTTTCTTTTGTTACATGTCTTATTCTGCCTTGGTAAATTGTTTATCGAGAAGGGCCTTGGTGTCCATTGTTGAAAATATTGTATATGCATCTAAGTAAGACTGATGATTGTCTGATGCGTGTTCTGAAGGGATAGAAAGAAGAATCACCCTTTGAACTTTGCTGATTCTGTGCACGAATATGTTTTTATATGTCAAGAATGTTTTATATGAATCTACATTTGATTCGCCATGTTGTGCTTATTATATTGTTCTCCAATATGTCGGAAAATGTCCTTGCGAATGAATTTGAGTGAATGGTATGATAGTGTGTGTAGGGATGTATGAAAGAACCACGAAAGGCAATGGCCGATTTAAAAAGAATTGTGATGTTTGGAGTTTTAATGCATCGAGTTTTTCCCGATCGTTGGTCTCCCTCACTCTCGTGAAAAGGGGGGAAATTGTAAGATCTCCTATTTCGAACCGCTGTAAACACCAGTATCAGTGATCCCCTCATTTTGGGAGGGATCACGGTTGACACCCATTTTGGAAATGGAGTGGGGAAGCCGGCGCCCCACTCCAAACTCAAAATCGAGATCCAGTGGTGGAGAAGTTAACCCGATCTCGCTCTCTTAACCCCGGGACGTCAACTCAACCGGTTGAAGGAAAATACTCCAGCGAGGCCCTGGAGGACTGACAACCCGAAACGAGACGATCATCGACTCGGCGGACTCCCGTCATCGCTAGAAACCTCCGGTCCCGGGGAGAGAGCCACCGAGGGACTGACCATACCGACGATTAATACGATAAGTCGAATCCAATCCAAAAATAGCTGAATTTTTAACATATTTTGTGACGTCTCGTCAAAGTTGAGAAAAATCGACCGCCAATTCTTTACAATCTGTTTTGAGATGATACGAATGGATGGGATGTGTGTGTATGTGTGTATGTGTGGTATTTATTGTTAATCCATGAGAAATTTCCAAAAAAGTAAAATTCTACAAATTAGTATAATCGCTTGTTATATGATACGAATGGATGAATGTGTGTGCGTATGTGTGGCAGTTATTGTTAATAACTGAAATGGAAAGAAAGTAAAATTCTACAAATTGGTATTAATTGTTAATAAATAAAAAGAAAGAAAATAAAGTCCTACACAATCTAGTTGTTATAAATTTAATTCCCTAATACAGTTAGCGCGTTCTATTGTAAACGGGGCTCAGACCTGACCGCAATTCAGAAAACCTGCAAAAACCCACGAAGCGTGTGGAGTAAACAACAATTCAAATTTATTTGTGTAATTGGCCTTGCGAGGTACAGACGGTAAAATAATTGTAGCAGTAAGTAAGCAAATTTAAACCATTGCATCCGAACGTGCTGGGGAAAAAGGCTATCTGTGTGATGATGTGTAAGCAATGTGTGCAATTTCAAAGATTTCTGAACCGCGAATCAGTTAGAATTCTCATTTCGCATACGGATGTTTCTTATGAGTTTGAAGAAAAGTCTATTGCATTTCCCTAAAAGTCTTCTGTGACATTGAAATTGCCAAACTAACTCGAAAAGGAATGTGATACAGCTGATTGTGAGACCTGCAGTTAGTATGTACCACGACAATTTCAAATCAGACAAAACAAAAGCACGAGGGAGATCTGAGGATGATTTTAATGTCATATATTTCACTTTCCAGGTAAAGTTCCACATGCTGTCCTCGAACCATTTTTTAATCAATCCAGCTTCCAAAATTCTATTGATGTAAGTATTAAATTTCTTCAAGAAACTCGAACCGCGGGGAACGATGTACGCCATTGAAAATGTATCGTGCATAGACGATTGAATGGCGTACGTTAACTCGGTGCCGTTGTTGTTTAGGAAAAGATTAGTTGCTTCGTATTTACCTCGACTTTCGCGGGCAAGAATCGCGTGATCCAAGACTCCGTGATTCAAGTCATAAGCAGTTGACTCGTCCTTGGTATGGTCTATTTTTTGCAGCAATTCTTTCAATATCGGATTATCCGTCTCTCCCAGAGCTCTTACAGCACCCCAAGAACCTTCGACTATGGTTAGGCCAGATTTGTTCAATTCCACTAAGGTTTTGATCTCTGGCCAGTAGGCGACTTGGGAATATGCTTGGAAGAGATGACTCGTGAAAGAATTCACCATGATTATTGCAAAGAATAATCCACACACGACTAATAATCGTTCAGATAAAGGAATTATTGTACGAGAGATGGGATGTCCTGTCATCAGAAACAAGATGTTGATCGTCACCCAGCCAACTTGTCCGCAGAGATCTTCGTTATGTCGAAATTTTAGTATTGAAAGCCAGAGAATAACCGTAATTACAATTAGACATGATGTCGGAATCCAAACTCTATAATCAAAGATATGGTACATACTCAACCATATCGGCACTTTCTTTGCCTTTGGTACTATGAGGCTTATTCGGTCGGTAAAAACTGGAGACGTGAATTCGAATACAGACATATTATAACCGTCATAGGGCATAATGAACCTCATGTTCGCAGCAATGTCAACCTTTCGATTGGCTACTTCCTTCAGGGTTTCTAGGAAACCTTTTTTCTTTACAGTTCCAAAATGTTGTCTAGGATTTGACTCGTGTATTTTCATTGTAGAATTCGTGTACCGCCCTATGGTGTCCAACACCATTTGATCAACACCCTCAAATCGTGTTGAGTTGGGTATTGCGGTAGCCGTTGGTGGACTATGAAACATTGCCACTTTTATCGTATATCCTTCTAGGCCACGGCTTTTCGAATAAAACTGATGCAATATTTGCTGAGTGTCTGAATTATGGTAAACTTTAATCCCCCCCGTCAGAGTATTGCATACCGTGACGTTTTCCAGTTCCGTATCAATTATAATAATTTTTTCAGTCCCGTAAACACGCCACATTATTTTACAGATTTGATGGATTTCTGTCAAACTGTCGAGATGTGTAATTATTACGAAATGTGCTCTAGAATTCCAAGGCATGGGGTGAACTTGATCCAGGTGGTAAAAAACAAAGTTTAATCTCGCACTGGTACCATTGACTATTAAAATATATGACGTATTACAGTTACCCCAGTTGACTTCCAATCCAGGAATGAACGGCATTTGTTTTGGGCTTTGACCATTCTGAATCACACTAACGGGAAGGCCTAACTCTGTCTGTAATGCTCGGATGAAGGGATCGTACCAATTTAAGGGTTCCGCGATGAAAGGATCAATCGTCACGGTGACGAATCCTTCGTACTGGAGAATACTTGACAGCAGATCCCACACAGATGTGCGTTTCTCTAAGCTTTGTGGTTTCATTTTCACATTTCCAATTGATTTCAGCTGATATTGACGGCAGTAACCCGAGTTCCATTGGGCAACGATTGCCAGAGAAAGTACCATCCCTCGAATTAAATTCATGCCACTGGTAGATATTGTCCAATATATTTCTCTGATCCGTTCTGGTCAGTTCTTGCCTGTCGATAGATATATAGTGGCTGACCTTCGAAAAATACGAAAAGAATGATCCAATAGAAATTGAATCCTCGTCAAATAGGGGAAATAGAAGCAAGTCGACGAAATACTTTTGCTGATAAATGTTTTTTTGCACTGGACTATTGCCAAGTTGAAGCGAGGCCTTTTCGTTTTCGAGATATTTGAATCACCACAGATACGGTAGCAAAATACAACAATTTTCATAGTGCGATTATAAGAGTATTCAATGATAAATTATTACTTCGAACTGAGATATGTCAAAAACAAAAACGAATCTTCTACAATTTGACACGATAATACTAAAATTTCAGTTTAACGAGTCTGATATACGTACACGGTAGGCATGGAAAATTTACCTATTGAGATTCGGAAATCGTCTTCAACTTTTCAAAATGCGATAATGATCTCCTGCTCTTCTTCAACTCATGTTAGCCATGGATAAAACTGTTATTTTAGCTGCCGGATTCGTGGTTCTAAACTCCTGCAGGTTCACAGGTTTCTCGATATAACCTAAGCTTTTAAAAGAGATTTCGAGTTTGAAAGTAAAACATATCGGTATATTTTCAACTGCTTCACTTTCTTTTTACAAAATTTGCAGAATCGCAAAACTGTGCTTTCTCGAAATCTAAAGAATGGTTGCTGCAGAACGAGTTTTTCAAAATCTGTGTATAATAAAAATAATAGGCCCCCTCTGAACCATGAAACTATACAAGTGCACAAAATGTTTCTCTGCAATGTTCAGTTCCTCATACCTACCGATATACTATAATTAATTTTTTCAAAATACAATACCAATCAGGATTTAAAGCCTTGTATGCAAGACATACTGTGGTTGCAGCTATTCTTCTGTACGGAGTTATACGATAACAAATAAGAGGATCTGTATTCTCCTCTGTATTTCCTTATGTAAAAACTTTTGAATATAATGAAATGAAATATAATAAAATGAAACTTTTGCTACATAAAATTATAAATGTACGTTCTTTTTCACTTGGCACGCGTAAAAACAATATTCTGATTCATTATGTGCCCGAGGTAAAATCATGAAAGTTCGAAAAGGCAGTTCTTCCGATTTATTACCACATGCCCGCAAATTTTACGCCACCGAAGGATCATTATTATGGTTTTTGTAAGAAAGTGCATAAGTACAAAAAAATTTGGGGGGAAATCTCGTGAAAATGCAGTTTTGAGACGTTATCTTAGCAAAAACGTAAATTTACTATTAGTTTGCTGATTAAAAAGCCAGGGTTGTTCTCCACACTCGACGTAAAAAACATCAATCGACTTTTAAATTTGTTTTTAATCTATCAATACCACGCAACTTGGAAAAGTTTTCGAATATTTTGGAAAAGTTTTAAACATTTTAGCAGTCTTCAGTCGTTCAGTTTCAGTCGTTAACAGGCTGCTGAATTTTGCATTATTCAAAAAATCGGTCGGCAGAAAAATCCGATAGCTATAAGCGACCGATCTGCTTTATCTCGAATATCCTTTGCGCTCATTGTACGTACAAGTAAATCGAATCTCTTCTTATTAATATAATTTGATGCCTAACATCCCAAAGTGTCGAAAAACACACGTATAATATTCACAATTTTTCTTTGAAGTTGGTCGAAAAATGTTAAAAGCTTTATTTCGTCAACGTACTCGGTTTTCCCCCATATCTTATAAGAATCATGAGCAGAACTTTTGAAGAAAAATAAGGAAATATTAACGTTTAATCGGCGCACACCTCAATAAATGATTTAAGATCCGTAGTTGAAGAAATCAATTTTCATCAATTGAAAACTCGCCGACAAGCTCAGTTTCACGGAGCAAGACGAGAAAAAGTAGACCAAACAACGTTCGAGTCTTATTCCGCAGTCTCTCGTCGAAGAGAAACGAATTGTGCGTCCAGAACACGAAATGCGGGTCGACTGGAAAAGTGCAAGCACTATAACAGACCAGGCTTTCAAGCTAGAATATAATTAACCTGCAGCTGCATATTAGATGCCCCATTAACTTTTCGTTGCTGGGTAAACTCTGCCGTGCCACAGTTCGACACCGACTAATAAGCACCTACGAAAGATTGCACCGATATTCTGACACCCCCAACGATAATTGGGGGATGCATCGTACACCAGGCCAGAAAATGCACGCGACTATGAAACGTCAGCCCCTGCAATTATTTGCCACATTCTGTATTGTTTTTTTCATCAAAAAGAATACTATAAACCCGGAAATATCGTCAGAGCTTTGACAATAAGAAGCTCACTAAACACGTAAACTAGGTACAGGCATGCGATCGTAATTGACGTGGTTGTAGATGAGTAAGTCTTTCAATCTTGTTCGAAAACCAGGCATCGATTTCATAATTTGGGGTATTGTTCACGCGTTAGAAGAGAAAAATTTAGAAATTCAATGCAACGATGGCAATTGGTATCAACTATTCCAACGATCGCTCATATAATAGATACAATTCTCCGGTTGATTGCGAATATACTATACACCGCGTGATAGAGACAAACAGTGTTGTAATACTCCGTGATTGGGATTAGGATTATATTCACATATTTATAGAGTTATGTATCCAATATCTGCCACGGTGTCCGTATTACATGTATGTACGTACGTATCGTAATCCATCCTAACAACCCCATTCCATCTCGCAGCGAGGAGCGGGGCAATTCTGTAGCCCTTCTGGTCCAGTGGACACAAACCAATACCCTGCATGCCCGCTACGTCCGGGTGGATAGCCAACTCTCCCAGATGTCCAAGCGTAGCGTTGGACAGCCCAGCCAGACAGGTAAAGCCGCATCTCTTGCACTCGGTACTCCGGCTTGACGGACACTTCATTTGTAACTCGGATTAAATTCCGAATCTGTTAATTTATCGTTTTGTTTTTACCACCTGCCAGAATGCGGCCCTGAATAGCAGGCTCGTGTGACGTTGATTGCCACCAAAAACGGAAGGATAAAAATAGTTTCCTTCGCTACCAATAGTTTCGCTCGTACAGCCGATCGAGCGCATTGGACATTTTCTCCCGAGGTATATAATGACAGAATCGATCTTTGGTTGAGCTGAACAGAAGCCTCAATCTCTACGTCAAATTTGACACTTCCACTCCGTGATATATGCTATCCAATCTCACTATGTAGCTTATACAGTGACCTATCGAAGCGAGGACTTCTTCCGTACTGTGCCTTTTCTTACATGTATCGACCTTACCCATTTGTTCATAATTCTCGCGTTCCACCTCGAAGTGAATTATTTTCGTTATGAGATAAGAGAATATGATAACTATATTGTCTTTATATGAAATTTTCCACTTCTTCTAAAGGCTACTTTTCAACCTACCCTTGCATTTATCGAGAACAATTCGTTAAGCATTCTCCGTGAATGTAGGCTTTTGAAACACTGCATTCTACGAAATTATATTATCAGAAATGACACAAGGGTTTATTATATCACCGTAGACTTCGCTGTGTCTTAATTCTGCTGAGGACTCAATATTGATAATATGTGGACAATTCCGAGTGAGTCTATCACCGTAATGAATAATTCGAAGGCGTACTTGCATAGCATTGCATGTGTCGAGAAGAGAAGTTACACTTCTTAACGAAACCTGCTGTTCGGAAACGTTTTTCAATCCTAATTTGTAAATACTTCTGAAATGAATAACCATAAAAACGAATATGAAAACGATCAGGAAAAATATTGGCTCATGATTAACACGGCTCAACACTCCTTGAAGTAAATTTTTTTGAATCCCGCTGGCTTGAGTTTCATACACATAGGTATACAAAATGTAGTGTTAATCGATTTCGCAAAATCTTCTGTACTTTGTTTCAACTATCAATCATCATGAGAACATGTGTCGACGGTGTGAATTATACTCCTTAACGTACGTCGAATTGATTCAAATTTTTATAATACATGCTGATAAAACACCATTGACGTGTAAGTTCCAAAGACTGCAATTATTTGTACATTCAGCGTGGTTGACGTTATTACCGATAGCTCGAATTTCTTTTCAACCACGTACAACGGTAAAACATCACACGATATATTGAGTAAATCACATGTCGCCTTCCCGACACTAAGAGTGACTAGGGCACACCGTTAATCCTTTATCAACGAGCCTCTACCGTGATCCGTATTGATTATTGCAACAGCAAAGAGGTCAGCGTTTATATACACGTGTGAATGTCTCATCAATGATTTGCTGGGTGCAATGAAAGTGAAGGGGGTTGAGCGTATGAAAGTTTCAAAATTCCCCATGAAATCATCCGCTTTTCGAAGGTAAACACGGGAATCAGATACTTGCGTAGTCGGGGATGGATTCCGCAAATGCACTTGTGACGATTGTGGGGAATAATGGGGAATTAATTCCTTAACAATCGTTCTGTCACCGCAAAAAAGCAGGGTATAAATGAAAGGGTACTTGGATGCGCTGCACATCGGTGGAAAATAACGTGATACACGTTATCGACGTTGAAATCGTGAAAGTTACTACATTAATAACAAAAGTGTCACTGCACGATTACTTCGACTACTTGTGTTACTGTAACCAGTTTCTACCGCGCTGAAGACCTGCAGTGTGAATGCATTATGCTGAAAGTCGAATGAACAGGGAACACACACCTGACTATATGGCATTTGGAAGAGTAGAATAGAACGCAGTTTCACTGAATTTCATTTCAATAATGAAGCGGGTACCAGATGTAATATCCAACGTAACATTCCACGTTGTTCGCGATATGAAATTTCACAATTCCCACTGCAGAGCCGGGAGCGTGAAGGAAACTGTGACCTCCAGTGGCTCAACCTATTTTTTGTTCCCATTTTTTTTCAAAGCTTTCCACATCGCTCTATATAAAGTACCTTTATTGGCTCCAGATATACAGCTCCTTTATCCTACGAAGCTCTTCTCCGAGGCATGGGCAGTTCTCGAGAGCAGCGGTATAACAGTCATCGGCATGTACAACGTATTTGCGATCGTTCCTTCTCCCATTTTCTTCTGGCGCGAGGCTTTGGCGTTCCAATAAAAATGCTTGAAGCACAATCGAGTTTCCCAGATGCATTACACACCGGCTCCGGTAATAATTATGTCGAGACTACGCTGTGCAAGGCGATTTCTTCTCTTTATGTACACGCGATATATTTCACTTGAAGGCAGTATTCCTCTTCAGCTCGGGGATCATGTGTGGATTTCAACTCGGGGAACTGTTCTACCGATACCGATACACTGGCCGAGCTGTGTGAGATACACTCTTAATTTTGCAAAGACCTGGTCCCGGGTAAATTAAATTAGGGGAAGCTACGATGGGCAAGGGGTACAGGCGAGAAGGCGATCCTTGGCACCATTAGCACTGGGTGGTTCCCTGCCAAGAATCCGAAACTAAATAAAACTCATGGCGAGAACCGTAAGCGTGCCCCGTTAGCAACAAAACATAATCTCGTAAAAGAGGGACCAACTGCGGAACGTGCTCAGGCTTCGGCTTCCGCTCTCTTTATTCCCTTCTGCATTATACCGCTCGATCCAAAGTTATCGTGTGGGTAAAATCGCGGTTACTTCAACCCAAGGCAATCAATTTTTTTACGATGCGTGTATATTACACGTACGTACAATTTACGTGTAGCTGTAGGCTAAGCTAATTCAGTGAACTGCTATACGACGGATCAACCTTCGTCGAAAAAGTTCCGAAACAGCTTGTAAAATTGTTTTTAAATACCTCGTATCTCCGTAAGTGGATCGCTTGAGGAAATAACCGTTTCCTCAAAGCATAGAATATGTTTGCACGCGTAAACATTACAGGGTAGGTAGCAAATTGTTTCAAAGTAATGTTTCAATTTATAAAGTATCTTCCATAACAAATCAAATTATTGCTCTGAAAAGTGTACGGCGTGATGGCGAAACGATTTTGTTTTATCGCATCCAACGTTTCCGCAGAGCTTTATGTTCGGAAGATTATTCTCGCGGTGCAGCTTAATTTCGTTAAACATTTGTTACGGGCATGATACCAGGCGCTTACTTATAGTCCCCTGTTTAATCAGTGATTATCGTCGTATAGTACGTCGTTATCTTGTTCTTAAACCAGCCAATGGAGCGATTAACCGTATCTTAACGAATAGGTCTGCAATCATCCCGTTACGCAGGAATTGGCACGACAGGTACTTGGAATTTTCTACTGAAAAATGGCTACTCCTGCCCCTAGCCAAAGTGCAATCATTGATTCAGCTATTACTTTGAAGCTGGGTAGTAATGGTCAAGCATAGTGAATGACCATTCGGTGTCTCTGGTGAAGGATGTATTAATTTGTGATTCGTAGGCAAGAATTGAGATGATTCGTTTTTCCTCGAAAAGTTGCGACCACTTCAAAACGGGCTCTAAGTTTGGTTGAAATGAGCGCGTGTAAGGTTGTTTGCTCATGAGTGGGTGATATTCGAATTTTGAAGGTAGCGGTATGTAGCCGGTAGAGATTGCACGTAATTCGAAGGAAAACCGGAGAGGAGCAAGTCCTTGGGATCCCAAAAACGGAAGGGGCTATAAATAAGATTAAGCGCCATCTTGAAACTAATGAGTTGAGAAACAATGGGGAATCAAGGACTGGTTCGCTCGGTCGCGGCTCCCTCGTTTTACCTCTTTTTACCTTTCCCAGTCCACTCCCACCTCCCATTTTCTATGCAGTGCCACCCTCGCTTCCTCGTCTTCTGTTCTCGCGTCATTGTATAATCTGACTGAGCCAACAAAGTCCTTGCGACGGACGCAAACCACCCGGCTGTCGGCGTCTACGTCGAGTCGTCGAGTAATCGTTCCTCATGTACATATCCACAGACCAACAATACTTGTTCCTAGTTCGCGCTAGCGCTAATTAGCCATTCATTATGCCACTGTTGGATAACAATGGTCACGTCTGCACACCTACCTGAATACATCGTTGCACATCACGCTGCTTTCACATTTTTCAACACAATGATCGTGCGCGGTTCCGGTTTAAGAGGGTGCCGTGGTCGATTCGACGTTCGCGTATATACCTCCAAATATCGAAGTCTACGTATCTCAGACGCGAGAAAGGGCTCAACAACTCTGTTCTGCACCAACCTTGAACAAAAATATTTCGATCCAGTTTCATTTGACGCAGAAATAAAGAAACGGCATGAATTCTATGAATTTACTGTTGCGATTTCTTACAATCTGAGCCATTTCTTCATTTCTTGTGTGAAGTGTCGCGTAGAGCTGGTTTCACAATGGTTCGTTTTGTACAGAGTCGCAAGAATTTCGTCGACTATTCAGAAAACTCGAATTCAATCTCGTTGGATTTAATCCAAGCGATTCAACCTCTGTACAGTTTGAAACGTTCAGCTTTGATTTCTACTCATACCGACCTCGCACAAGTGCTGTTCCAATTCGTGAGAATCGAATCAACGTAATTACACGCCAACTGGGTGAACAAGGATTAGCGATTAGTGGATTCTCTTTCGACGTGTTTGATGATTCGAACGAGTTACGCGCTGTGTTAGAAAAAAATCGAAAGTTGACTTTTATGTTTCGTTTTTGTACAGTACGTGGTTATGAAAAACTTATGAGTATCATGCATATTCATTATGCAAGATGCATAAACTCCTAAGTATTTACGGAAGCGACCTCTTACCGGAATGTTTACCAATTCAGATAAGAGCAGATCAGCCGATCGTTTCGTTTGATTAAGTTGGAGCTATGACTGGTTGAGGTAAGAGTATGATCAGGTAATTAGCACATACGAGAGTCAAGTATGTGTGCTTCAGTCCTGGGTTTTGGGATTATTGCTAACTGCGGTGGCACTCACCCCTTGATCTCTCAAAGCACTCCAATTATGCAAACATCCTCCGAAAAGACAATGCCTTAAAAATTATCCACTCGACGCTGATGTATTCACGTTTTCTGTTCCAATTCCAACACCCTATGCTTTCGGTGTTTTATTAATTACCTTGCTAGCTCGAAAGTCCTTCATACATCCAGGTATCTCCGGCATTCAGAATATCCTCATGCGGCCAGCTTACGAGTACCATAGAATACGCAATTTCTGGCAGGAACTCGTAATTCATTAAATTCGGATATTCTGAGGCTGCAGGGGACGAAAAACCACGGTTGAACAAAACTGATATCCAACGACAATATTAAAATTACATTGCACAACGATTGCCAGTATAAACTACAGCATAATTGATTATCATCATTCTACGCTAGCGGTGAAATTGATCACATCCATGTATGTAAGTGTGGTGATTCTTAACAATGCAATTCATGTCCAACTGTGAAAACTGATTCCTAAATTGGCGTACGATTGACAAACCAGTAATATTCTGGCATTCATGTTGCTACACCAATAAAAACGGGTTGAATAAATTTTTGGCGTAAAATTTTAATGCCATACTTCAAGAGGTAAAGCTAATTTAACGTGTCACTTAACCTGTTTAATTTACCAGGCATCAGAATTTTCACTCCCTGCAACGTGAGGAGTGGCATGTGTCCTTATTGTAAAGCGTAGCTTCCGACTCTTCAAATTAGTTATAAGCGTCAAAGCTAACTCATTGTAGAGAACCATTCGACGAGCAAATCCAACTGAAGTAAATTCAGACCTGACTGAATACGGCATTAATTAGGAACTGGACAATAAGATACAAACGCAGGTGAGCGTAAACGAGTAGCAGTCATCAACAGAGATACCTGTGTTAATGCATGTTCCTCATTCGTGTCACAGTCAACGGCTTTGTCCAATTTGGATTCTCTGCGTTCGAAATTGCCAAATACGAATTACGGCGAAATACACGACGTCTGTCATCCATCATTGCATCCCACGCTGTATCTATTCTCTCTCTTCATGTACACACTACACTATACGCACACATATACATTATAGAGTCACGCAGCAGCACCTACGCGTCTGCCGTCTAATTAAATCCCCAGTTGGTAAAGCGATAGGCACGGTATGCGTAGCTTTTGACGGAATTATTATCTAAGAATTAGCCCGTCATTTATCACGAGAAGTTTAACCGAAGCACGTCGAGCTGACTCTTGAGGCTTTGATGGAATTACGAATATTGGATTTTCCCTTTCATATCGGACGAGTGCTGTTTGACGGTGTGTCTCCACATAATAAGAAAATTAATTAAAACTCACTTCAGAGTACCCCGTTATTTTTGCATCGTTCATTTCGGATCGGTCATGCGGGAAAATGACATACCCGTCCCACAATTATGCGGTTGAATAATAATTATTCGTCTAGTTATCATGGATCGATCACTGAAATTAATAATATCACGATTCTCTAACGAGAATTATCCAAGCGTTAAATGGCCGGCAAATGCAAAAGTATGAAACTGGAACCCTGTAACGCTGAAAGCCACATTCATGCAGTGCCAACAATATAATTATCAACTGGACTGTGATAACGAGTTAGCAGCTAACTAATGAATACCTACGCAAATTGATCAGTTAACTGTATGCTGTAGTGAGTTTTGAAGTTCGAGTATTTTACTCCGGGCACGAAGGTAATTACATAGGTATATACAGACCAATTGCCGCGTGCGTCAAAACTATGAAAACGAAGCGTAGAACCGAAGGGTGGAAAAAAACGTCTGGTAATTAAAAAATGTCAAACTTTCGTGCATTCAAACTTACCGAAATCGCTGCCCGTGGCTTAAACTTGGGTTACACTGCAACGGCTCGGCTAAGCCGACAGGATTTGTGCAAGGATTTGTATAATTCGAGCAAGCTAGATTCAACTCTAACCGCTAATGTTGATCCTTTTATTTATAGTTGTACTCAAATCTCTGGGAGCTGAAATAAGCTGTTCAAATCTACGTGAACAATGAGTTACAATAGATAGTTATATTTTCTCGGAATGAAAATGTAAAGAAACTTTTCTTTTTGGCATAATTAAACCCAAAAACAGTTTGACATGATTTTCAATTTATATTCTAAAAAAAAGGAAAGAAAAGATACTTTTCTCGCGACCAAACCCGTCTGTGTACGGCGTAAGTGTCAAAAAATCGCTTTACGTGCCACGAAGAGGGGCTGTAACAGTAATTAAACTGTCGTCGCATCGACGCTGAGCTAGGGCAGGTGACTGCAGATGTGCTACCATCAAAGTAAAATTAAAGCTTTCAAAAGTTCACCGTACTTGAAACCAATTTTGAGTTCCGACTGGCCGTTGTCGTTGACCGTAAGTGAAAAATTTTTCGCCGTGACATGATATTGCAGCCTGAATTGAATATCAAAATTCCATAAAACATTCGTCTGTCTTTTCATGCACTTCTCGCCCTTCTAAGAGAAAACTTTAATATTGTAATCATTCTGAAATTGAAAAGTTGAGTTTTCTCTTGATTTCAAGATTTTGGAGCACTATATAATCATTTCGTACCACTTTCAGATGACGTCTCGACGGGTGTCTGATTAATTCTTTGTCCAACAATATCTGGCGAACAAATCAACGGTTCCTGATGATCTTCATCTCAACCAGCGCAATTTTTTTAAGTTAGGATTGATCAGATTTTCAGCAAAATTGCGCGATCCATCGGCAAGTTATTTACAAGGATTGTTCGTTCTCGACTTTTGTTTGCGTGATTGTGGTTGCGCTGTAATTTTACATAATTATGATTTTGTTGATTTTTTTCAACAGCACTTTTATTTGCTATAATTGAAAAACTCAAAATGACAACAAAACCAGTGATGTCCTGAAATGAAAATTGGCAGATGAGCGTGTTACGGGCTCATCGCCATTTCACCCTCCTCTGTTATTCATACCTCGACTTTTATCCCTCCTGTCTAAAAAGTCCCTCCATTTCGCCAGACTATAAAATCCCTCGCACATCCATGCACACCTGATTATCACCTTTCATTCCCAGAACCCTGATCCTGCACTCTGCTTTTTGCACTCTCCCTCATCCTTTGTTCTGTTCATTTGCGACACTTCTGATCTATATTTAATACAACACACTTCGTTTTTACCTCTCGACACCACACGTACGTTTATAATTGCCGGTAGAAAAATGCCTTAGGTTTATGACGGCATGGACGTGAAAGTTGGCCTAGGTCAGCATACGTTTCGCTATCCTTGTCTTTCATACCTATGTACCACATATTTATTACGAGCCTACTTACTACAGCCCTTTACAGGAATTCGCATATGCTAAAATCTATGCTTTCTATTACCTGAACATTTCAATTTCCGTCATAACGGAAATAGCGAAAAAAATTAGGATTGATCCGTCTAGGCCAGTCAGTTTTTCCACCTTGTTTATTATAAGATTATTTACATTGAGTTAAGAGCAGGTTACAAAATGCTTCAAAGTAAACGTTAGGTGAAACGGGCAAAAACCTCTTGACTAATGTTATGCCTTGAAAAACTTCGTAATTATGAGCAGAGTAACAGCTTGACAGAATTAGCAAATAAATAGCCGCAAATTTTTGTCAAAACTCAGCAGTCCAATAAGACGTAACAGAATTAAGTCCCTCGAGACGCAGGTAGGGTGAGTAATTTAGTAGGCAGTATTTCAGGTGCGCGAAAGATGACTCCTGGCCTTTTGATCAACAAAATTTGCACCGCCAGAAATTGGACTTTAAGATCTTAACTAGTTCAACTGGAATGAATTATTCAGAAATTTTTTAGAAAACAAGAGACGAACCTCATCACCATCGTAAGCACCAAGTATTTATGGCACGTACTTTGAAATCATCCTCCAGTCTGCACGATTCCTTTCTCGCCAGAATATTTTCTCACCCCAAATTCAACTCGTTAAATTTGAATTAGCAAATGATAAATTTCATTACGTTCAATCAGCGAGATTGAAACGATGAATAAGACACGGTTGCAGGGCAAGTTACAACTAACCGAAAGATAAACGGAGACATTAGATTTTTCAATGCTGAGAAACAGGTAACCGAACAGTCGTTACATATCGAAACAGCTGGCAGAAATTCAATTCGCAGTGACTCGTTAGTGGTAGCAACAAATTCGCGTTTCTAGTACCGAGGCAATTTCACTGTTCCCGTATATATATACACCATACGTTTATTTACTATCCCTCCGCGCTCATCGATTGCTCTCTGAGCCCGATTCTCGGGGAAAGAGTAAGCGGGACACACGACGAGAGGTGCCTTTAGGAAATTACACGTCAGACGTCATCTTGTCAAAGAGTCCGCCACACCCTTGCAGCAGTGACGTGTCGTTGTGGCGCTCAACGCTCCGGTCTGACACTCTATCGAGGGCTTTTGAGGTTTCGAAGTGCAGGCAAGATTCCAGAGACTCTGCGAGACTCTCACAGACGCTTATAGATGCCTGTGCAAGACGCGCGTGAAAGTCAGACGAAGAGGGTCTGACGTGCAGTTCGAATACAGGTGTGCGTAATATATATCAGACACTACATATCAAATTGCCATTGAAGCTTTTGCCGAGAGAGAAACGGACTAATTTGTTTCATATTTGGAATCACGGCGGCGTTCTGGGTATAAGGTTTAATATATTAATATATTCACTACGAGTACTGCGATGTTCATATTAGAAGAGCAATAGCGACAGTGAAATCACATGAAATTGCTTGAAATCATTGCAATCACTTGCCACCGGATCTAGGAGTGAATATCGCCTCGGTTTCGGGTGGGTTTAAGGATCATGGTAGAATTTTGGAGAGTTTTTGCGAAAATTATTCCATGACAATGTTTTATTTTCTCATTATTCTTCTTGGTTTCGCGAGGTTTGATCAAGCGAACTAGGCGTGAATTGTACTCCCTGGAAGTACAGAGCAGTTCATAATTGATAATTTAACTAACATTGCGTATTCCAGTATCATAAAGAAATATCACTTCTTCAAATAATACTACGCAGAAGACTGTTTTATTAACCAACGGGAAGTGACATCTGTTATATAATCAAGGGATCGTGCTTGAGTTTGCATACATTTGTTTTAGCATTATAATTAGCATCTGGACGACACTGCTCTTCAGTCCTGTAGGGATATCGCAGGATACATCAAAATTCCTTATCCTTTACACGAGGGATTGACTTCTGTGAACCATTGGCAATGCAGGGACTAGGATTTCATAAACAAGCCTAGAACTTCAAGCGCACAATGATGATGGGCACAGTTTTCAACATAACTAGCGAGAATTTCAATTGTTGAACGATTTCCTTATCAAAGTTTTGGACAATTTCGATAAATAGAGAACAAAACGATATGAAATCAGGGGAGGCAGACGAAAGAATGTCATCCCTGCTGATCTGTACGTTTATTGGCATTTCCAACAAGTGACAATCCAATTGCTTGCCCTAGAGAATGTACAGCTTGAAAATCCTCTTTTCACTACTGAGGCTCTGGGATATCGTGAGATGGCAGCTCTAACATCGTAGGACCAGCCACTGCGAATACAAACGAAGGTTGACCTTTACTTTTCGATTCGAACTTCAATATCTGTCGGTTGAACAACCGAAGATCAGTCACAATCGCTTCTTAATAATCCGTCAATACTGCAGGGTCTCGAACAATTTTATGATACATAATCTTCACTGAATTGTTGCAAGTCTTTATTCACTGATTGGATCCGCGAAAATTCAGAAAAGACACACAGAAAATCTAGAAATCAACAGCTGAGAAAATACATCAAGATTTGTTCGTCTTTCATGCATGACTTTTGACCAGTTGATCGCAATAAATTTATTCGCATATTCTTCACAGTTGGCTAAAGTGTTGTCATAAAAATTCGAAGGGGTGAGTGTGAATTTTGTTTTTTTTTTTTTTTTCTTGCAACTATTTTGGGCGAGAAACTTTTCTTCTGAGAATTGATATTCAGGTGCATCAATACACTAATTGGACCTTTAGGACTCTAAGAAAACATAACTTCAATGTCGTAGCATCGACAGCAAAGAAAATAGAATAAGATTTCTTTGTTTTTCCGGTGTAACTTTGAGCGGTTATTCGCAAGACTTTGGGAGTATTTACAACTTCTTATTCCCTCCAAAATAAAGTTGGAAGTAATATAAGCTGTAAATGTAAGCGTTATTCTAAACTTCGATATTTTTACGCGAACGAGACAACAAAAAAACCTTCGAACTTTTCGGTTTTCTTAGACAAGCGACATTTAGTATTCTGTTCTTTAAAAGCCGTGAAACTCAAAAATGATTATTCAAAGATTTTAGTACAATTCACGCAAGTGTAGATGAAAATTCCTTTAATTTCCGATTTTACATTCTTTGTTTTCTTTCTAACTACTACTTCTTGATTTTGAATGCTTCAATTGGCGTGAACCTAAATGTAAATGTGTGTCAGAAAGCATCAACGTATCCCGACCAATCAGTTGAAGCTTAAACGCGACGAAATTGAGCTGTGCAGATTGGACGGCTCCATCAGTGTACGAGCTTCCTCATTGCTCCAAGTTTAGGTATTACAGATTTAAAAAAACGGCAATTGACAAGCGTCACGAGTATCAAGGATCAGGTGCTTCGGTCAGGAGTCGAGAGAGTGAAGAGGAAATGCGATGAATTCCAAGTACTATCAGGAATGTGGAATATTGTAGACGTAGCATAACCCATCTTGGTAAATAATAGTTGAACGTTGTATTCCTTACGGACAACTCCGAACGGCTCAGTAGGTGAGAATTGATTGGTTCCAATGCAGATTCCTGATTAATCCCACCTCCTTCCTGCTGGAGTCGTACGGCCTCTGGCTACAGGCGATTTGATGCCAACGTAACTCGATCCTGGTGCATCGTGGATGCCAGCTAATTAACCATTGGCAAGTACACGTGGGAGCAATATTTGGCCTGTAGTATTATAGCCAGCAAACAATAGACGATTCCAACAACTGTATGGATTCTGGCCGAACCATGGTCGTTACAGTCATAAAATTGTTCACTCCGTGAAAGCGGTAAAAGAGAATTTCGTAATCGATAAAACTGAACCTGAGTCAAAGTTCTCAGGATCAAAAAGACCGACAATTTTTTTCCAATAGCCTGGAAATTGCTGAAAGTTTTATGGGCTGCATGAATCAGTTGTTACTTGGACTCCTCTCTGACACAAAGCTAGTTGGTCATGCCTGTAAGATAATTGAGGCCATGTACTTTTAATATTCACAACTATCCAAAGAACCCGTTTATTTACCGCACGATTGCGGTGCATCGTGAATGGAATGAAATGTAACTGATATGTTCGTGACATGTATAGAAGCTCACGTAGCTACAAGAGACATTGAAACTGGGATAACTAGCCTGAAATTGGCAAGGTAATAAGTCGATAATCTGCAAGACTTGATCGTGGTTCGCTGTCCAAGCGCGAGTACGACGCATTTAAACCGCAGGACTAGAATCATCGACGGTTATCCAACACGGTGACATTACCGTTCGACGTCTCTAGTTGCGATGCATGCGTTATATGCTTACTGGATATACATATGTAGTAATGTAAAGTTCCACCGAGCAAGGGAATGCAAATGTGGTTGCCGTTATATACCATATTATACAATATCTCGGCAGCGTTTCGCTCGCATCGACGCAACTACGCGACGTACCTGTAAATAATCTTAAACTGTCAAATGCACCGGTGAGAGTTGAGCGACGGTATGCGTATGTTCGTGGCAACGGTTTTGAGATGATAATGTGATGCTTTGCCAATATCAGCATCAGCCATTCGGCGCTTATCTCGAATATTTGCTATCCGCGCTTCCTCGTTCCAACGAAGGGGGTGAAAATCTCGGAGATTTACAATTACACATGTTTATCCAACCACCAGATTGTCATTGAATTAACCACTTCGAATTATAGTTGCAAGGTGCAAAGCGTGCGATATGTGGCACTTGGAGAATGATTTTTTGAGAACCTAATTTAGGGAAAATTATCGTGAAAGGAGGATGCATTGCGATTCTGATATAATCACTTGTCGAGAGTGGTTGAATTAATGTCCTCTTGCACCCAAGAACAGCCAGAAGTATCAAAGTCAAAGTTTACAACCCTGTTTGAATAATTACCGAAGGAATATTTTGACGTGATTTACATTTATCTGCAGATATATTCTCATCAAGCTTGTTCACGCTATCGGGACAATTTATGCAAAACAAGTCGACTAGCTGATATTTCAGATAAAAAGTTTCAGTCAGTCTTCACAGTGTCAAAAGAGCAATAAGACATGTCACAGGGTTGATACGCATCTTCGTATTGTGTTAGTTTCTACAGTGTAAACTTCACTTCACAACAAACGCAACTCCATGTTTTTGTCTCTAACAAGTGGCTCCAAGCTTTTGGAGCAACAACCTCGGGTATGTATTATTAATGATAAGCTTTATAGTTTGTTCCAGCCATTCGCTCCGCGCGTTACCAAAACTCTGCTCGATAAAAATTCTAATAAGCCAAATATAGATCGCTAAGTGCCTCCAATCCTTCAGCTTGACTGACCTATAATTTCACGCTGTTTAGAGTTCGAGAAGCTTTTACAACATAAATATTCATCACTACGTTTTGTATAATTGCGTCTGGCAGGTCGTATTCGCAGAATATCGTTAGACACAAGAATTATCTAACAATAGGTCGACACAGGGTTTTGTATGTAATTGATTGCTTGACGTTGACATTCCATAGAATTTCAAATGATTATGACTTTTGCGATGAGAAAGATTGAGACTGTTCCACCTTTATCTTATACCTCTTATTCCCGAAAAAGAGCCCTTTATAACGAGTAGCTCGAATGTCTAGAATGAGATCAATAATTACTATGCAGGTTTGAATGCTAAACTCATTGTGCAGTGCGACTGAAACGAGATATCTGGTTATGTAATTTGCTAAATTACGCTAGTTACAAAGCGAAACCGTTAACACCGGTTGATCTAACACTGCACAGCGGTTAAACATGACGTTCTTGCGCGAACTCGGCGCCTCATCAACGATCTGTTCCCAATAGACTGTAATTTCGCCTGCTACAGCTACCACTGGCTAGGTAATTAATAGGTCCACTGTCGGAAGCATCAGAATCCGCCCTAGAGTTTCCATGCAACGATGCAGAGTCACCATCCATCAAGCAAAACTCGATTCGCTTTTGGGCAGATGAACGCCAGCTTGACTAGGGCGAGCCTCAGCCTCAAACCGAACTGTATTCAAACCGAAATGACAAATTTCGAATTGATTTAGGATTGAGATCAAGGTTGTAATTGTAAGAATTGTGACTAAATATTTATCAATGAAACGAATTTGATAATCATACCAAGTAATTGATTCCGTTAACGAGTGTCGCTAATTTGCATTTTTAATAATTAAAACAGCATTAATTGATTTCAATTGATGATTTGCATCTGGTATCGCAATTAATTATGTTCGAATCCTGTCTACTGTATGACTGCAAAGTCGTGTGTTTTGGATCTTATTTTAAGATGGGTTTGAAATCGATACATTAGAGTTGTTTTATTGCAAGGATCACTTTTAAGCGTCAGACGTGATTCCTAATTTGACACTGGCCTGGATACATATACAAATAACTTTAAATCACAGTAAGAAACATGAAACTGCTCCGCGCTGGCTCACTTGGAATATAATTATTGTACAGTGTACGACATGAAATTGGCAAACAAAAATGTTCTATTCTTAAAAATGAAATCCAACTGAAAATCAGAGTACTGTCATAATCAAAGCACATCTTATATGACTTCTCTCCGAAGATTTGATTTACTCTTATCTATTTCAGGTGAACTGATCAAGCCGGTTATATTTCAAATTATTTATCCATTCAAGTTGGAAAATGACCGTTCAACTTGCGTGCGTCAATTGTCGACTATCGCGAAAATAAAGCGCAGTGTTAAAGAGTGACTGAATTTTCATCAACGCGCTAGCACTTCAAAACTCTGTACACAACGCTTGCAGATCATTCAGTAATTCGCAGGTTTATTTTACTAATCTCATGGACGGATATTACGTTTTTATATCCAAGCGGTAATATTTCTGTGGAAGCATATAATAGATATAAATACGCCAGTACAATCAGTACAACAAATGTACGGTTACAACTGAAATAAAAATAGTTATAACTGAAATAAAAATAGTTATAACCGAAGATCATCGAATGGTATCTGCGATCAATAACATCGATAACGTAGTCAAAGAATTAGGTATCTGTTGCTATCATGTCAGTATAAATATGCGTTTTTCTCTTTGGAAAAAATAGCAGCGTACGTACAAAAAATGTGTCATACTTTCGAGTAAAGTAATACGTATACGATGCACTCACGTGCGGAGGAAGTTTCTATATATATGTGACCAGTAGGAATAATGGAAGAGGGTCTCCTTATAAAGTAGAACCTACTGCCGGAACTCTCTCATTAAGCTCATTAGCCGGTACTCTGTTTCATTAGCGAAGTGGCAAGACGTAGCGAGCAAAGAAATTTATTACAGCCGTGTTTTGCTCTACACGTAACTTTCCTCCAAAAGCACTTTCTCTATTTGCTTTGTACCCAAAGTTTCTAGCGCCGCTAAACACTCGACTCAAGTTGGCGGTGACGCGCGCTAAATCCTACCTCGAATACACTGCACCGAAGTTTATCGAACGATCCTTATCCTTGTATATAAGGTCTGGTAAATGACCTGGTAAATAGCGAAAAATTTACTCCAAATATTAGTTACTATAAATTATAACGCACACATGCTGAGAGGTATTTACAACGATATCAACACCAACGGCGAAACTTTCGCAAAAGTAAGTATCGTGCTCTGGAAAGCAGTCAATCTTCGAGCAGTTCACCTTTAACTCAAGGATAGACGTGTAGTTACCGGCTTCCTCTCGACGCTTGCAGCTCGAGAGCATTTTAACTGGTAAACGATAGCTAATCGTCTAAGTAACGGAATGCTTGCAAAGCGAAGACGGGTTTTCCAGTGGTTTTTCTTTTTTATTTTCATTTTCTTTCTTGACACTTGCATTTGACGATTTGATTTCTGTTCTTCCACGTTTCCCAGAAGCATGATTCTCAAATTGCAAAGTCTGATTGAAAGTGGGTCAAAATTGGTTACAGCAGAACATTCCTCAAATTTTTTTGTCGAATCGATGGTTTTCAGATCTTAGATGGGGTATTGACTCTCCTAATCATGCAACAGTTTGGTCTAGTAGTTAAATTCACCATCTTTATTCAAATTACTAGGTTGTACATTATACGTCTGTGCGTTAGGATCAGCAGTCGAGTAGCCTCGAAAGTATTGAAATTTCTTGTTCGCACAGGTGTAAAATCACACAGGATTTTGGTAGAAATTTGTAGTACACATAAATCGGGGGTAGAGAGTGAGTATTGGGATCGCCTGCGATTCTCTCTCACGCTTCGCAGGTGAGTGTTAAAGTATGCGAAGAAAGCTCTGGGAAAGAGTCTGCCATTGACATCTCGCTGTTTAACATATCTTTTCAATTTTTCAAACTTTTCCTACATCCGAATCAATCATGGCCACTGATAGG
Source organism: Neodiprion lecontei (assembly GCF_021901455.1). Taxonomy (NCBI): domain Eukaryota; kingdom Metazoa; phylum Arthropoda; class Insecta; order Hymenoptera; family Diprionidae; genus Neodiprion; species Neodiprion lecontei. Next base: position 27,271,851 of record NC_060262.1, read on the forward strand.
TTGATAAATCGGCCCTTTGACTCCCCATAACCTCCCCTCTATCACCTTCGAATATCGTATCCAGGAAGAATACGGTACAACGAACGATATCGTACCACAAATCATTCAGCTCTCTTTGCTTAAAATTTTTTCTTCACGTTTTTACCCTTTTATATCTATTTTTTTCACCATGCAAAATATTTTCTTACACATCCCTATGTTGAGCCGGTAAGTTGCAGCCGCGTGCACGGATCAGGCAAATATGATAAATTTATCGACTTATCGATAATCTGCCATGGAGAAGAATAATGCTATCGGAATTACAAAGCCACGAGGCTCAGTAACACTGTTGACGTTTTCGAAACACTGCATTCCGTCGACCCAGATTTCCAAACTTTTGTTAGGAGTCGGTAGTTGACGCGAATTGCTTTATTCGTCAGTAAAGGTAACCTCAACTCAATCGAAGTGATTGATATGCTCACCGGCTTTCACTGACCTTTTTATGTTACAACATAGGCGAAAAAAGTGTAACCACGGGTGTGAAGTAACCTGAGTAAACATCAATGAAATTTTGAAACCTCGCAACGTGCGACGACACAATAATATTTACGTACTTTGATCATTCCAGTCGTTACCCTTACATTTACCGATGGAATGCCGTAAGAAAAATGTGAGGTGAACTTCTCTAAACTATAATTTGATGTCAATCTCATCAAATATCATTATTGCGGGGCCCCGCAATCAAGTTATCATTACGGTTGAGTCGGAGATAAAAAATGTTGGTTTCTCCCCGAAGACTGTGACACTTGATTCGGTTAAGCAATGATTTTGATTCGTGGCTAGACGCTCTATCACCGCGACGATGCCCAAAATATTCAACCGAAGCAATGCTCGATCATCAACTGTGGGACCGATGTTGTAACCTTTCAGGAGTTAGTCTGCAGTTTTGACCGCCTAATGGAGCGGAGGGTAAGACATGAGGTGGCAAGGTTGTGCTGTAGTTGTATATAGTTGCTAACTGCCGCCTAATCTTGCCGCGATTTAGCACATTAGACTGTATTGTTGGCCGGCCACGAGAGCAGCACAATGGAACTGCTAACTAGTTAAGTTGAAGTCCCGTACCAGAACACCAGAGCAGAGCAGCCCTCGTAGCCGTGAAGCGATATCCTTACGCGTCAAGAACAGTGGGTGAATTTTGCCAACAAATTCGACCGCGCTGACACGGAATACCCTCCCTTATTCCGTCCCCCGCCCCACCGCTTTGCTATTGTGCCAATGAATTCTGTCCGCGAGGGTTAGGTGGAGATTAAGTGTTTCTAGCTGAGGATTTGTGCGGCGTCGCCGAAGCGTAGCTGCAAGAAATACTACTTCCTGTACATTTCTCTGCCCAAAGTGAATTGGGCTTGGAATTTGGTTAATCATGGGAAGTACCTAGGATCGAGGTAATTTCCCTGCACGAGGAGTTAACCATTCGTCAGTTTGTACGTACACCGGATTTCAAGACTCCAAGGTTTCCAAAGAATTTAGGCGATTTTACCGATTTCTGATAATCCATATCTGGATGTGACATTCACGGAATACGTGTCAAAGATGTTAGAGATTTTTTATGATTTATGTCATTTCGAAACTTTCAGGGACTTCTGAGATTTTAAATCATATCGTAGGATTCCATGAGTGCGGTGTACGCCAGACTACCTCGCCCCTGTACTATTTAGTACTATCAAGAGTTCGCATTTCGTTGGTGATTATGATTTCGGTTGTGCAGTTTGTGCCGCAAACTGCAAAAGATTTCACCTCCTAATCGCGCATTCGCGTAAATGTCCGAGCGTATTGTGTTTCGGAAAGTCCCTGCATGGCTAGTTAATCCGGCAAGTAATCACACGAGTAAATCCAATCCGCAATCGGACACGACTTGGCTTACGGTAAATTACTTTAATATGCAAATCGCCCTGCAAAACGACGACGCAACCTGATCAGGACTGAAAGGTGTTTTTGAATGAGCTCTACTCTCTAGGCGAAAGATAATGTTTGTTTAATTAAATCTAACAGTCTGACGCGCGCTCGGTTATCGCTGCGATCTCCCTCGAAAATTTACCGTTGGCCATTTCGCCAGGAATAGTATAAGGATACTTAATCTCTACTCTAATTTACCATACACCCCGCCGAGGGGCTATTATTTACTCACTCGTAATATACGGTTATTGTAGATTTGTTCAAACAGTTTTGATACCGACCTTATCTGCCACTTACGTCTCAACGAAATTTTTATTGAGACTCAAAACTCCTGACGTTGATGTCAAATCAAACACGTTCACTGCCAGAACAGCTGAATATCACGGGATACTTCACCAATACTTTAGTATAAATAAAGCTGAAGCTAGTAGCCAGAGTTAGCAGCCAAACGTGTCAAACTTTTTAGAAATAGAAAAACGCATTTCAGTTTTATCCTCATAATTATATGAAACTATCGGGGGTTCAAGGTATTTGACGAAATTTTTATTTTCGGACTTCAATATCTTCTTCGAATGAACGTTAGAACGTTTGGCTGATAATACTGGCTGTTACCTTCAGCCCCGTTTAGCATAAATTTGAACCGTTGATGATAACGTGATTCTGAAATATGCTGAAACAGTGAATAAGAAAACATTAGTTATCGACGTCGGCTTACTGCCAAAACACAGCTCTAAATGTTTGTTTGGTTGAAACAACAAATTAAGTTGTGAATTTTATGCCAGTAGTTGCGGAAGCCGCTTGCAATTTCATAGAGAATCGATCCCGGTTAAGCCGATTTCACGCCCATGACTGACGGTCCCAGTATAATACCAATTTCTGTACCCTGATCGGAAAGGGTGAATGTAACAACCTGGCCAGTCAGCAAAGTCCTAGGAAGGGTTGATGAGAATCTTTACGTACTTCAAATGAAGATAGAGCGAGTGTAATCCGTCCACTTAGCATCTGATCGCTATCTTGTACCGGAAGCAAGATTCTATCAACTATTGTTCGCTCCACCTCTTGAAAGGTCTACGGAAGGCGACCATTAACGAGAACGTTTTCCAATTCCAATGTATCGTTAATGATACAATCCTCAACGCAAGGCTCCAGACCAAAGTTTGTACTGAATATGAATAAGCCAAGTGTTAAAGAAGACCTGAATTCCATTTAATCGTTCGCAACGATCAGCCCTCGTATTTCATGCCGGAAAAAGAAATTCCATCATCTTATATCCTTTGTAATTTCTACCGACAAAATTCGATTCAACTTTACGCCATCGCCGCCTGAGAGTACGTCGAAGGGTCTATAAACCTTTCGTTGATAAGGGCACGCCGTCGTGGGTGAAACTTTGCGGGGGAATTTCATGCGGTGGTTTGGTTTTGCGTTACATGTGGTATCGCGGGGGTTTCAATATGGATTGAACTTTCAGAAACCGGAATATTGGAAGGCAGGAATATGAGGTACAAGGGCGTTACGATGTAACTTGAGACCATAAATTTCTCAGGATTGTTCAACTATGATGCACCAGAAAAGTCGGAACGGAACTTGTAGCCGGGAATAAAATATGAGCTACTCATTATCAGGATTCTGAGTTCGCCTATGGCAGTTCCGTAAGTTCTTCTCGCGAGACGTAATAATCTAGTCCATCCCAACGTGGCTATCAAAATACAATTTGCATTTGATATAATTCACAATTACTCACGGGTCGGGTACGTGAATATTTAAGTCACGTACTGCTAAGCTAAGTTCGCAATTTAGACGGACCACTGGGTCGAGAGGCATGAAACACTTGGTAACGCTTACAATTCGAACCCGATAAGGTCCAGGGTCCAAGGTAATTGCTTGCGGTACGGTAAGGTTGAGCTTTTCGCTTGATCTCTTCAATGTACACGTGGCGTTCCCCGCAAAGTTGCCAATATTCTGCGGTGAATATGTTTGCTTTAAAGGTAATTAATTATCGTCGATGTATAGCAGTACGGTAAATAACGCAGCGTCGTACCGCATTTAGGTTTATTACCAAGCACCATAATAATTTGATATAGTAGCCCCCTTCATAATGAATAACTCAAGGACTGTACACTAGCTTTCCATTCGGTGTATTATTCAAGGTGTTGGTATATCCGTTTTGGTAATCAATTACGAGTAAGCTCTGACCAGAAAGTTCCAATTTACTTTACAGGTTTTACGATCGAACTTCTCCGCGTCAAGGAGTCCGCGAATAAAGAATAAACAGACTTACTTGCGTATCGATGGTGAAAATTTGTAATTCCGTATTTCCATTTGTACAGATTGATTATGTCCATCCATTATCCTGGCAAGCTTGCTGATTCATACGCGGTGATAATAACCTCCTTACCGCTTAAAGACCGTGGCAAAGTTTAAGCGTACATAATCCAAAACTTCTCCGGAGCCTGAGCTGTTAAAACGGATGCTTGCAGCAGCTTGGTAAGCGGAACAATTTCGAAATCAATTGGAGAGTTTTTCTCCGGGCTGCAGTCCTCCTCGTATAAAACTCGGAGAGAAAGTTTTTTCTCCGCTGAAAAAGATGGAGGAAACAAAGGTAATAGGATAAAAAAAAAAAGTGGTGAGATTTGGCAAGTTTGGCAAAGGTCATTCACGGAGTCGCGCAATGGTTCCCGATCGCCAGGATATTCCCTCCCGGTCAGCCGCACATGTCCGCTCTCACCGATATACGAACACATAAGAGTCGTCCCCCTTGAGCACATTATTAATAAACTTGTTCACGTCGTCCGGCGTCGCACTTTATACGACTTTCACGTATCCGCCCTCGCCCGTTCCCGGGCTTCGAATGTCTCGCCAGAACGCAACCCCCAAGACTAGCCCGAGTCCCGAGGGAGGGGAAAATTGAGTTCCCATCGCTTAATTGAATCAAACTTTCGGCGTCAAGGGTCTGCGAAGTCAATGAGCAACTCACCTGTGTAGCATTGTACGTGTCGTTTCGAACGCCTCGATTCCAGTTTCCTTATTAGACCTGCTCTGCGTATCACTCCAAATAGCGATGGAATATTATTACTTACAAGTACACGGAATTTTAATACTTATTACGTACGTGAACGTGGTAAATATAATAGTACAAGTATAATACTTGGTACCAGACTACGGGTACCGATAGTACAGGAGTGCAAGTATTGAGTACTGTACTCAAGTACAGAAGTACCGATAATGAGTACGCATGGTTTGTCACCGCTTAATCGGAACATATAAGTACTGAAACCTACTGAAGTATAATTCATTTCTCTACTGGTATACTAACAAGGAGAGTATCAGACCTCTGGACCACATATTCTGCTGAGACGTTTTAGCCGATTGAAGTAACGAAATCCGGTGATGAACGCATATCAAGGACATGCACATAGCCCAATCTGACCATATTATTTATTCGCACGATCAGGTTGGTTATTTAGATAAGTTATAACAATTGGGGGTATGAGCTTAGCGTACGCATGACTAAGGAGCGGAATAATTTTACTTCATAATCGGATTATATCGAACCTAAAGCATGCCTCTGTGCGTGATGTTTGTGCGTTGTGAGAAAGTTAAGATCGTATATCTCGTGATCAACTTTGGCAAAACGTCATTGTTAAGGCATGGCGCGAATATAAAAAATTCCGCATTGATTGATCAGCTGCCTCAAGGGAATCTGTTCAGCAATGACGTGAAAATGTGTACGCGATACGCTTTAGATTTTAATACACCCACACGAAAATTTGTTAAAGGATTCCGTGGTTATACACCCTTTGGCTTTCGGTCACACGAGCGTGAAATGTATTCTACCTCAGAATGAAGTTTAACGGCTTGATGAGACGTCAATCTTCGTCTGTTCTATGACGAAAGCGGTGTGACTTGTCTCGCTGTATCTTAAAAGAGTTTTCAAATCTAATAATATAATGTAACAAAAAATCTATCAATAGACAAAAATGAATAGAATGAAATCTGAGAATACAAAATCTTACAACAATGCAAAGTTATCTCAGGAAACAAACAAATGATGTGCATGAAGTTTCTGTTTAGGTGACAGACTTTCCATTGGAAGCTATGGTGATAAATTATATTACGTCGATAACAGTATTGATCTCCCCCTGTACGGTCTCTCGAAAAGCGAAAATGACAGAAGTAGCGACGGTCAACATTCTCGAAATAGAAAACGATCACCTAGAGTCTAGGATGTTTTATAACTACCAACCAAAGCATACCATCAATGTTTTCATGCTTATACTACGAGGAAAAGTGTGAGATTCGTAAACTGAATCGAAAAAGAAAGAAAAGCGAGGGGAAGTGTGTGGCGACGCATAATTGCGGTGCTGTGGTGTGGGAGGTTCAAAACGGTCCGATCAGACGCTGTGCAAACAAACCATTTGGAAGCGCGGTTGGAGGCTTTAAAACGGCTCTGAACCCCTTAGATCGAAAATTATGGAGAAGAGGAAAGAACAGGAAATTCGTCACCATTGTTTCTGCAAACCTCAAGTGCGTGAAATGTGTGCGAATGTTTGGAATTCGCGACAAAATCGTAATACGTTCTTAATTGACATTGAAGTGTGAAACGCGACATTACTCAAGAATTCTAGACAGATCTGTTGCACGAAGAAGTTGAAATTTCAACGAATCAAGCAGGAAAATCGATCACTTAGTCAGAGACAGAGGTCAACTATTCTAAAATGCAGCATCTACCTGACACCAAGTGAATTCATGAATTTCTAAGACTTCAAATGATTCCACGTGCTGAAAAGAAGTTCAATAAACCAGAAGAATTAGAGAATATTCACTGTTTGTGGTCACCTTTGCGAAGTTCTACATATATGTATCAATGAGTATAAATCTCTTTAATTACTCAATTCATTACCAATATCCGGCTTTAAACAAGTTTTATAGAAAAGTTTTTAATTTTTGATACACATTATTACTAAAAATTGGTGCTCACTTACAATTCGGGCAAAGTACTTTTGTACCATTAGGGGGCGTAACCTTCAATTACTTACAATATATATAGCCACAACTGGTACCAACTAAGGTGACCAAAATCGGTAGACATTTTACCCAACAATTCTATTTATACATAAATTCATGCGAGTTGAAATGACCTGCACATGATTTCAAGCGACTTTATGAGAGTTCATTTATTGAATTAAAAGGAGTTCTTATCCGAGTTCAAGTAAGTTTGTACCAGCCTTTCACTACCTCAATACGATCCTCTTAGAGTCGTAGTAATCCTTTACTGATAAATAGTGTCATACGAAAATATGCTATAATGCAATTTTCCATACTCTGAAAGTTGATCTTGTGATAAATTGTTAAAGTGGCGCTGAACCATCCAAGTCCAGGAGTTTATTCCGAACATGCCTTTCCACATTATCAAATGAAATACGAAATTCCGTCAATTTCTCGTGGCAGTTGGTAAAATGCGATCGTGTATTCCTTGCCTGGACGTGCCGTACATACGCGTAGCCGAATGCAGGTACCTCAACATTATATGTGGTGTTGGCAAGTCGTACGTATGAGAGGGTAGGTTGACGTCTAGAAGTGAAGGAGGGAAGACGAATCGTTACAAGTATTTTAGACACGTTGCCGAATAAGATTATTTAATTAAAACTCCGCAGCTGGTGCAGCCCGGTTCTAGTAGGGCAGAATCCAAAAGTTATAAGGATCTTCTTCTTTCTGTGAAGAAACGAGCGGACGGGCTCAACTGGCCACTCGACGAGCTGGACTTTGGGCCCCTCTCGTCTTTCCACTCTTGCTCTCTCTCTCTCTCTCTCTTCATTGCCGGAAGTAGACCGGGCAGAGGAAGAGGGATGAAGATACGAAAGACAGAAGATGCGAGTGGAAGCAGAAGTGGAGTTTTAGCCTCCCGCAACTGCCGGTCCGTGTTCGTTCTCGTGACTCGGTTGTATGATTGAACACTGGCTGACGACGGCTCGAATATAATACCATACGTACAAAGTTTTGCAATTTACCGAACTTCCCACTGGATATAGCCGACTATCCGGGGATAACGTCAAGCTGCGGGGATTATAGAAAAAGAAAGTTAACGCACCTTGCCTGATAAACGACAACCAAGAATGACCAAGGATCATGCCTCGATACGTCACGATACCTCCCTAGTAGCGTTGCCTTCGCTTGCAGAAATTAGAGAAGATTCTGTGGACAGAAACGTATGATCTCGTTGCAAGTTCTCATTTACCCTTGAATATCGAATACTCGTATGGCAATTGGGATTATACGTCGAGGTAATGGATTGGCGAAAAGATTTGTCCCATGGTTATTGATCAACTCATCTATCTAGTCAATTGTCTCTCGTAAATTGACCTGCATGATCTGCAATTGATCTGCACCTGTCACTTATTGTAGGTGACAGAGGGTAGGGCTGTTGCTACAATGTGAGCTTGGATAAACAAGGGTAGGATGTTTTTTCCGATACTCAATTTACGCGGCCTCCAGTCGCCAGGACCGTGCAATTTATGATTTGAAATTACCGTACGCCGGAAATGAGTTAATTTCTCTGTACGTAGGCACGTCACAAAGATGGAAATATCCACTCTGCAATATATTGACAACGAACATATATGTAATGGTAATAAATCTCCTGCCTGTCCAAATGTTTGCCGTGCATTAATAGCGACATCAATTGCAAACTTTACTGAAGCGGTAGGAGAGAAAAAACAAAAAAAAATGCTTGGCAAATATTTTACAGGCGTATTAAAACACAGACACAAAATCAATATGCTCTTTGCTAATGCGTTTGCGACTATTTTTCAACGCTGATTTCACGTCAAAGAAAGCAGTGCAGGCAAGAATATCTTGGTTAAAATTTAAAAGTTTATTAAAGCCTAAGAACTACCAAATTTTCAATGTTCAGTCACTTTTCATCCGTTGCGACATATTTTTCTTTTTCCTATCACGACTCCGTCTCGGCGTTATTTAGGTTGGTTTCGCTACGATTACACGAACAATTGGGGCAAGTGTGAATAGTAAACGAGAAAATTTAAAGATATTCAAAACGTTTTCTTCGCCCAACGAGCCTGGAAATTCAGCCAGTCTTAAGCTGGTTTTGTTCATTATAATTGGCCGGTTTTTATTATCGGAGTAGGATTTGATATTTTCGCATGAAAGTACGCGCGTATCTAGCTTGTGCGAGTCCTAATTCCAGGCTAATTACAATATTGTGTATCATTCACCAGGAGCTTCAGACGAAATAAGTATCTTAGGGTGAATGCTGACTTAGTCCGACGAAGCCGCCCCTAGAACTCTCGGTGAGCTTAGCAGGACGAAACAGCTATTTCGGAGGTACGGAGTCGTCTGCGATTACCGCCTGTGAGTGAAAATATTCTCCATCGATCTTGGTTGAAAATGCCTCCGCTTGTTCGCGCGCCGCCGCCTCGTTATACAAACCGAAGAAACCTTCTTGCCTCGAGAGATGTGAGAACGGGTTCTCAGGAGATTATATACCTACCTAAGCATCATCGCCCGTACGGAGAATTTACTTTGAAGCTGACGCAGAGTCTCTCTGCCTATCTAGCTTCTATTTCAAATTTAACGAGATAGCAATTACAGTCAGATTCCCAAATATTTCCGTGCTCTGCATATTATAACTTCAATTAGAGAGGTCTGCAGGTCGATATTCCGATAGGTTGTATCCAGGATCACATCCAGAGTGTGTTCCAATCGCTCCTGAAATTATAAAAAAAAAAAGAGAGAGACAGGAGCTGCAGAGTTGCGTGAAATTGCGTAGTCGATTCTTCGTTTCAACCGGTGCAATCGCACCTGGACTGTATTCCAAAATCCTTGTCATTTACCTGCCGGTCGCGATTTTCAAATTATTACCATCGTTTCCGAACCAATGAATAGGTATGATGCGGACAAACTATTATTTAGCCTCGTCACTCGGCGTTACTCTCAAATTTTCCGCACACGGTTTACCCCGTTCATTTATTCCAACAGCGTTGACTCCACTCGTGTATTTATGCCGAATAATTTTTTATTTTCAAGAGAATAACAGCGAAGGTACTAATTTTCACAGTCGAGTTGACTATAGAATGAAAATTCTCTGTAGACACGATAATAACGCGAGTTCCCCATTTATTAGCATCTGAACTTTCGAGCTTGCGGAGTTTTTCCCCTGTTTTTAATATAGACTGAAAATCCTGCAAATTCAATGTCACGCGGAAGACTGCACCGGAACCGAAACGTTGCACAGTTTTTATTCGATTTTCGAACGGCCGAGGGATTGAAAAAAAAATGTATTTATAATAATTTAAGTTATTCGAAATTGCCAAAATACGAAAAATCGTGGCAATTTCGCACGGGAATGCAGGGTTCGGGGTAGAAAAGCCGAAATCACGAAACGTGCGGGGAAATGCGAAGGCAGTCGTGGTACGCGTTCCGGCGCCTGGCGTCGAGACGGGGGTGGGAGCTTCCCAATAAAGCTCGGAGCGTCCCGTCGACTGGCAGTCAGCGTCGCGACGCCCACGAGCAAGCAGCTTGCGGCAATTCGACGTCAGGTTAAGCAACACGTGGTTTTGCTCGAGTAGAACGTGGCGGATACGAGAGTAATTTTTGGGTTTTTCGATCGGTCCTTTTTTTAATTCTGGTCAAAATGCTAAACACGAAAAAGTCCTCGTAACGCGCGAACGATTTCGGAAAAACCGCGTATATTATACGTTATTCTTCTACGATGTGGAACAAATTGTGTCACAGAAGTAGAAGACGAAAATTGGTAAAATTACGCGAAAGGAGATCGGCTTGAGTGACTTTCGCGTGACGTGTTTGCAGACGAGGAGATAAATAGTCAATGCGATTTTACTTCTTGGCTATTGCCATCATCGGTAACAGCAGCAGCAGCAGCGACGGGAATTTCCCATCAGTGAAATTTGTAAACCCAATTTCATATACGAACTTTGTAAAACGGTACAAAGTGCAGAGTTCATAACTCACTGTACCGAGAAATCGATTTCGTAATTATTTACAAGTACAAAGGACCAACTGCGGAGCGAATGTTTCAACGTTAACCAGATTCCAACAATTTTTTGTTACTTTCACAAAGCTTTTAGCGAGAAAAAAACGAGAGAAATTTTTTTTATAAAACCGTCAGAAGCAGTATAAAAATGAAAAGATATCCAATTTTGACCGAGTTTGTTGAAACGCTCGTTTATTAATAATGTGAGAAAATTCTGTTCCATAAATTATCCAATTTTCGGAATATTTTTCACCTTCTTCCGTGAAATACGGAACTGCAATTCTTCGTCGATTCAAGACGTCTCTTTGCATTCCTCGGTCCGTGTTGACACTCCACGGAATTCTATTACTTTTTCAGACTGCGCTGCATTTAAATTCCCATCCAACTACGTGCATCTCACTCTGTGAATACCTTTGCGTTTTGAACGAGAACAAAAGTATCAAAACATCTCTGAATCGAACAAATAGATTGATTTTCTACTGTGCAAAACTTGGCTCCAGATTTACAGAACACCTACTTCCCTATTATTCTCCAGTGAATCTAATTTAAAGTTTCTCAACTGTGAGATGTATTCGTTTGCCAATGCAGTTTGAAGAAATCGAGATGCAACCCGGTATAATTTATCAATACGCTTCACTTGTAGTATATGGGACGTACAAGTTGCTAAACTCAATATAAACGCTATAGATTTACAAATAAAAAAATTCAATCACAAATCAATTCCCGATTATTTGAAAAACGTTCAACAATAATTAATTATTATTATCATACGCGTGGTGAGCAATAAACTTTCATGGTAGCCTCAAAAATATTAATTGTTCCTGTTTTTGATACTAATGTCACAGAATAAAGCTTGTCTGATGTGGCACATTTTCAATTCATATTAACGGAGTTTTATGGAGAGACTCTTGCACGTTGAATAGGCTAATTAAATAAGCTAATTAAGCAATTTATACTATATTACGTCCAGGTCAACGAACGGTAGAATGTGATTTTGTTCCGGTAAAGTGCACCGTGACGAAAAAGCGGGATGAGATTATAGATATCGAAACGATAGCCAAATAACGTAACGCGTTCTCCTGGTTCAAACTCCTTTGTTAAATATCGGTGATCGATCGTTCGCAATTTAAAAACCATTTGATTTGACAGTTTGTGTGTTGTAGAATACAGAGGTGAAAAGAGAAGGAAAAGAAAGCAAAAACTCGAGCCGAAGGTTGAGATCGATTTTAACCATGTGTAAGTGAAATGAAAAGCCGGTGAATAAAAAAAAAAAGGGGAGATTCGAATCGGCGAGGCACGCGCGATAATGATAAACATTCAGTTTGCCGAGCGTAAACCTGTTGAAGAAGAAGTGAGCACGTCGATGCGCTTCGAGAAGACAAGGGGTCGAGGCGGTTGACGAGGGTAGGCGGAAAGAGAAGGCTTCGATAAGAAGAGGGCAAAGACGATCGGAGATAAAGAAATAACAACGATGTCGTGCGAGAAGGCGTCGCGACGCCTCAGATCCTTAATAGTTAAGGCGAGGAGACTCGGGGTGACGGCTGAGGAAGTCGCCGCTTTACCTACGGCCAGGAAACTCGCTGCGCCAAAGACGGCGAACTTCTGGTCCGTCGGCTTCGCTCTGATCACGCTACTCGGTGCCGGCATCCTCCTTATCCTTATCTGCGCCCCTTGCCTCGCGAAGAGGGCGGCGCGCGACGTTCGAGTGTTTCCTTAATAAACGCCACCCTCGAACCCCGCGCCCTCAACCAGAAGGAGAACTTTGACAAGGTTAGCTCAAGTTTGTCTTTCCACTCGGGGGTTAACCACTCAATTTTTCTACAAATCAGATTTCACAATTTCGAGGCTGTGAATTATAACTCGCTCGAGTACGCGGGGATTTTGGGATGAAATTTTCACGGACTGAATCTAAATCCAAATCGCAACGCGATGTTAAATCGGAATGTTCAACTGGCGCGTTATTTTTACGCACTTGCCGCATCACAACGGCGGATCGGCAACGCAAGCTATATTTTGAAACACGTACGTCGCGATATCAAATTTAGCTTCGTGAAAAACTCCCGATTTCTCGAAACCGCGCAACAGTTTTCACTTCGTTTCAGTGAAGCTACGAACTGTCGAAGAAGACGTTAAAAGAGTTCGTTAATTTTCCACAATGCATCACAAAATTTTAATGCCTACTGACATGGAACTTCAAAGGTAGCGCGAAAGTGGAAAATTTTTTAAAAGTGGGTCAAAAAATTTTACGGGGCTCGAAGAAATTCCAGAAAATTCCGAGCGATCTTCATCGACTTCAGATGATTTGAAAACATTTCACTAACCGCTGGTAACTCGTCACTTTTTACCTAATACGTTTGCACTCGAGACACTGATAGCAGAAAATCGGAATTCAAAAGAATTCAAAATACTCGGTAGAAAAAGAAAACTGTATGTCGATTAGAGAATTTTAGAAAAATACATTCAATATTTACTTACAAATACTTTTGGTAAAAAACCGCTGCAATCAGTGTGCTAAGATATATAGGTACACCTGACATTTGGCCTCACCTTGCACGCTACGTCTTATCTATTTTATTATCAATGGTCGAGGTTCAAATTGTACCGAATACTGCGTACAAGACAATGGAATAAAAATCAGGGAATGACTGGACTTACCCTTAGTATTAAGAAACGCTATTAAATTGTAAGATACCATAACTTTTCCCTTTTCCGACTATTTCACGACAATGTAATTCTATTGACAATACATTTGAGCAGCAGCCATTGTTCCAATTGTACAACAACGTGCATTAGTATGAGTTTCCTCTTCTAATATAATCGAGTCAAAATGAACTATCCTTCGATTCTCACTTCACGAATTACCTACACTCGTGTTTGCTTTCGTATCTGCAGAGAGACTCGCTACAGAAATGTAACCTGAAGTCGGAAGAATTGTCTCTTCCTTGCATTTTTTTTTTTTCACTTTCTTACACGAAAAAACTAGTTCTTTCCACTTCTCTTCGAGCTCTTCTTTCTTGTCTACTTTAATTATGACTTCTCAGAGTTGCCGGGTCACGGGTTCTGGACGTCTGCAACTGCACTCGCTTCTACATATTCATGGAGAGTCGCTTCTGCACGCTTCTTCCTTCCGAACGTGCCGGGACACTCGGCCATTCTTTACTTGCGCTCTGGCTCCTCTCCGCGAATTGCTCCATTGCATGTTTCTGCTGCAAGATCTTATTGGACGTAGCAGTTTTCTTTACGAAACGAGGACAAGGAAATTGTTATTCGGTTCTAACTCTGTTGATTCCTCAAGTTTTCGATCAACTAAATACTAAACTGGGAAAAATTTCATTTGTTACACGATTACTAGTCGATTATAGTAAAATCGGTACCGTTACGATAGTGGTTTATAATATTGTTTCAAATCCAAGTAAATTCCCTACAAGTAACTATTTAGTGTCATCATAGTTGCTAATATTACATTTTCTAGTCAAAGCTACGGCCAATTTGTTTGTTTAGTTGTCTGCATTTTCTTTGTCAAATGAGGCATCTAGATCAATTTGGTGGTTGTAGTTGAAAATAAAAAAAAAACAAAGTAAACAATCAAAGACTGTATAATTACGGAAACTACAAATTTTCATCGTTGCGATTATGACCTCTTCTCACTTGTACATAAATCAAACCAACTTTTACTTAACTGTGAGCTTAGGCAAGTATTTAATTGCTTGAAAATTGTCGGCTGATGAAAAACTCTGCAATGCTTCGAGGTTACGTATAACTGTTGGTTATAAATTTTCGAATGACAGCCGCTAAAATAGGAGCAACTTTAGAAAAGGTTTGATACTTAGAACGTTCGAAATGATTAGTCTCTGGTGTTTCTTCAGCCAATTTTAATGTTATTCGTTCATTTTGATTTGAAAAATCTTACATTACAGTATAATTATAACATGCAAGTTCAGTTGTTGACGAAAATCTGGTTCATCGTATAATACTTATATCCAAACCTATCTTTATCCATTCCACGTTCTAATTGTAAAACCTTCTTTCAAATTTTCCTCAAATTCATTTCCATTACATACCTATTATTATAGTGGGAATATTGTTTTATTCGTGTTCACAATCATGTAACGCAAATGAGACTGATACAGACCGGTTCATCCTTAAGGATTTATTTTTCAACATTAATTCCGCTTTTCAAACTTTGGTTTGTCAATTTTTTTCTCAACACTTTTTTTCGTAGTAAAATACACCACCTGCAATGCGTTCTTGAAGGATGTATTCCTCTCTCGCACGCTAACAGATGTAGATGTATGCAGAACACATTTATATTACGGCAGCAGTGGTAGCAGTAGAAAACGCCTGGCAAGATCAGACGGTGCCGGCATGGAATAGAAAAGGCGCGAATCACTCGAGCCTTGCAGAGAGTGGAAAGTGAAATGTCTCCCCCCTTTCCCCCCCGTTGCAGCAATCGAGCATTGCTATCCGATTACCGTTTTTTTGGAACATGTTGCTTTTTTAAAATTCAAATTTGCTCGGCAAGATCCGTGTCGATACGTAACACGTGTATAAATATTTCCCTTGATTACAGTATAGATGATGCGAATAACAGCAGATATGATTCATTCGTCCCTCAAACTCTGGGCATGTAATTTCGGGTGTATGAATTATGGCGAGATAATTTTGAGGAAGTTACGTCCAATTAGTGTAACACCGACCTTTTGCCGTTCCGGCAGACTCGTGAATATTTCATCCCTGCGCTCGTTCACCTCTCGGTTATTCCATATTCGCCGAGGAAAGTTGCTCGCTTTGTTCATTTTTGTATTCATCCTTTTTTCCGCACCACAGAGCCCCTTGTGCCGCGGCGATGTTTTTCCTCGGCGATCTAATTCCTTTCGCCTAGCTACGTAAAGCTAGCGGCAATTTTATCCAATAGAGGGCAAAGGCGTGCTTGGGCAAATACGTATACCGCACAGGCCGCATAATTAGGTACAATCCAATGTGTACAAAAGGGCGTCTTCGTTCCAGCCAACAGAGTGGCGATTACTCGAGGTGCCCACAATGGAAGTAGATTATAAATTTACGGAAAATTCGATTAATAAATGATTTCCAGGTACAAAGAAAGATATTATCCGCGAAGGAAACGCGAATTAAAATGAAATACTCTGTAACCATAGAGGAGGAACCGCATAATATAACACGGTTTTTGCGCTGGATCCATCTCGTGCATTATTCCGTTTCCCGACTGCTCTTCGGAGGCAAAAAAAAAATTCAATCTAAGCGTTTCTTATATCAGATAGATTGCGCAGAGAGGAGATGGAAATGCTTTTGCTTGCAGTCCAAGGGAAGAAAAAAAATTTATTGCCACTAATATATAGGTTATAAATTCTTGTCACCGTGGAAGGAACGCAGTTTGTCACCTTATTTTTTAACACAATCGTAAACACGGCAGTGCTTTTTGAAGTCTTAAATGCTCACTGCTCAGCCGTATTTAATGATATGATCTTGAGCATCAAAACAATATTTAGAATTTAATTCTATTTGTATAAATGTAATTCTCTGCAACAGCGTCCGTTCAGTTCTGCGCGAATGGTTCAGAAGGTATATAAGCCTCGGTTTGAAGGTCAACTTTAGGTAAAAAAACAGCTTTAAACTTCGTGTTTAGTGGATAAACTGTACTACACCGACTTTACTGCGAAAATTCATGCCGAACTTTTATATAGAATTTAATTCCTGGTTGAAGTGTTTAATATTTAAAAAATTCAACGCGGCGGATCCAATACGACGGACGAAAATTTCAAATTTGATCGAATACGGTCAAAAAACTCTACGCATCCATCATACTGAATTTTCAAAAGCAGATTTCAGGTTCGTAATCACCGATCCCAAAAACTTCTAATTTATGTGCAGAGGGGTAACTTTCTCAGAAATGAATTATTTCTTCAATGTTTACCATTTTTGTCAATCAATTTGTGTCTAACAACAATAACTCACATTATATCGCAACAATTACTCTCGAGTATTGAAAACCTGTAAGAAATAGCAGAAAACCGCAAAGAAATATCTTGAAAAGTTTTCCAAATATACAAGAAACGGATGTAAAATAGGTGGTAAAAATACTTATCACTATGTCGCAAAGGGTTAAAGCCTTGTTTGAATAAAAAAAATTTAATTTGTAGCTAAAAATATATGTTATACCTACATACCTTCTCGTATTTCCAGGACCATTAAACCCTTATCGCAGTAAAGATAACCGTTTTACAAAAGATTTTTAGTAACTAACGTAAAAACCGAAATTTTTGCTCAAGATCAGCGGACGAACTAGAGGACGGCGTGCCACGGGGTGTTTCAGTTCGTCGGACATTTCAAAAGCTAATGACGCGTCCCTTACGCCTCCGTACCCTACGCAACCCTCAAACTTCTTCTCTGTCCCTGCAGACAACCCTCGGAGTAAACACAAAACCGTTTTCGCCCGTTGCTTTTCGGGAAATCACCGAACTCAATAGCGCGAATTTCGAGGGACGCGAGAAGAAAGCAAACGACAGATCAACCGACGCCGAGTCAAAAACACTTTCGCGTAACTAAGACTGCTTTTTTTCCGATATAATTGCGTTATTGTCTACAGCAATCGGGCTGCGAGTCGTGTCTTGTATTCACTTCGTTCCACGCGATTTTTCTTTGGATCACTTTTGCTTCGAGATCTTTTCGCTTTATTTGTTCCAACGACGATTGGCAATCATCCATCGTTGTACGATTGATCACGATCGTACGCTGTGTTAGAGATCGTTGAATTCGACTTAGAATTTATTGTCAAAATCGAAAGGAAACTTGAAGATTCTCGCTTCTCTGGTTCGACTGGAAATTTGAAATATAAGACATTTTTCACGCCAATTTTTCGCATTAGCTGCATCCACAGTTTGAGACATCTGATGCACAAATACACGGGAGAATAATTGTTGCAGAATATGACGGAACGTCTAGTGAATTTGTATTCAAATTTTTTTGCTCGATTGCAACCGTATTGCAATCTTATAAACCTGTAATTATTTTTTCCTTCAGTGTCATATAACCGAAGTTATTAGTACAATTACCACATGATGATAGGATTCAAATGCTATCGAGATTATGTGCCTGATAAATCATTGCCCGATGAGGTAATAAACGTTTATTGCGTGTGATAAATTTTTCTGTTAATGTGACGTACGTTCGGTGATGTTGGATCACGCACATTATAAATCAGAATTTTTCCAGTAAAGAACCTCTCCAACTTCTCATTTATCGACGATAATTAATCATCAAATTACGAAAGTGCACGATAGTACAAATGTTTTTCTAGTCTTTTTTAATCCTTAAATTGTGAAAAAATCAAGTTCTGCTGCATCTAAATTACATTTACAGAATGTTGATGAAAAAATACATACATATATAACATAACATGCACGAATATGAGGTTGAAACCGTCCAAAAATTTGCAGGTAGAGCATTGCATATTATATGTATGCAATGTTCAAATCCGAATTGAACGCGTGATTGTATCCGTAGATAAAATCGGCTACTATCTCAAGTACAGTCACCTTATGGTGTAGTGTGTATTATTCGTGAAATCCATTCGATCTTTGAGTCGGTTTAAAATTCGTATGTTTCGAAGATTGAAATTTTACGAGGCGCTGTTTCGCTGATTGGCATTGTGTACCTTGTGCAGTGGCCGGTCGGTTTCTATTCACAATGCAATTCCCCAGTCACAGCTCGCGTGTTCTATAGAATTTCTCCTGGTTTTATTCCAGTTTTAGTTAAAAGTCGTAAAACGGAACAAGGCACCTAAAATACAGGAGATTCGTCAGCCTGGCTGGCGTGGCTTTAATGGATAACGGGAACTGCTGATTTCAACGGTTGATAATCAACGGCCACGAAAAAAAACAAAAAAATAAAAAACAAAAATACACATCAGGGATAAAAAGAGGAAGTATAAAATAAAAGTACACATCGCGATAGCGGTACGTTTATATGCCATCACGCAACGAAAACTACAATCTGACTGGCAAAAAAAATAATGGTCTACCGATACTCTAATTTCGCATTAAGCGCCACCGACTTGATAGGCTCGCATGATAATTTGTTACAGTACAAATACTTTCGAACAGACAAAGTTTCGCTGAATTGTACGGCTCGGAAATCTTGCGTATGATCAGCCTGGGCGAGGTTGAAAAATGAAAGCAAACAAAAGGGTAAAAATATGTGAGGACAATTAGATAAACGGAGTGACAAACAAAATAAATAAATTGTGAATTCTAATCTAACATTTTCTCTCTGTTACAGGTTAGACCGCGCAGATTTGCCGCAGCTCGAATTTACAAGGGAAGGTTTTGACAGCCTGAAGGCGTACAGTTCCAAATCCGAGGATTATAATGGATTGAAAATTAATTAAGTGGACCCGTGACATTTGATTTAAGGAATTATTTACTCTTGTACTATACTGACTAAGAAAATTATAATGGGATTATAAATTTATGGGCTGTGCAAAGCCGGTATGCAAGTTTATAATTTAATTGAAAAATGTTTAGTACTTTTCGCTTTTCTTCTGCTATTGTTATTATTATGAGTATTATCACCACTATCGTTATCATGTAAAAAAAAAAGGAACTGTAATAAAGACTGTATGTACGTACGTAACATATGTAGAAAACGTAAAATTTAATAAGATCACTTATTGAAATGCTTATTATCGGAGTGAATTTATTTATATTGCCTAAATTAATGCATGACGGGTATTTACTTCTTTGGGATTGTTTAGTTTGAATTTTACAGGGTGAGTAGTTCTACATTTTTTTCATACCACATGTACGTCAATGACGAGGAAACAACATTCAAATAAGCCAACCCTCCATCAATGTTGATAGCGTCGATATGTTCGAGAATTGAATACATTCTCGTAGAAGACATTTCGGTTATTACATTCCGGTTTTTCTTGCATACTCAATTTATGTATAATACGAAATTTTCGTGCAGTGATTAGAAAATTCAATATTGTCAAGTGTTCCTATCAAATGCTACACCGAGGTTGATTCTTTCATCCTTCAAAATTTATATCTTCTTGAGACATGAGACGTCGTTCAACGAAACCCTTGTATTCCTCTTAGGAATCGCGTCGTCTTACGAATTTTATAACTAATATATAAATTTCAGGGGAGGAAGAGGCAATTTTATCACGTAATATTCGGCAAGGGTGGTGGCGCAAAAAGCGTACGTGTAGGACAATGTGTGACACGTGGGAAAGTAGGAGACATAAAACGGTATAAGTTACGTCTACATGGGAAATAGGGTAAGGTATAAAATTTCAACACTACCTACTATACGAGAAGGAAAAAAAATGATTAGATCCCATAATAGAGGTATATAACTTCTATATAATATATACTATATATTATGTGATACGAAATACGTAATACTGAAATAAAATTCCGCGCCTTGACTCTTCTAACTTCTAAGATCTTAATAAAAGGTGAGTGAAGAAATGAAATAAATCGCACGACGTGAGTCGGACTTACAGTCTGCTTCACATCATCAGTCGTGGAAGAGTTTGTCTTTGTATGTCTCATCGTTTTTATCCAACGACGCAAGAGGTGGGTTAGGCATGGCAGCAAAGTGCCGCAGGTCTTTAATCCTCATTTTATTGTTAGTCGAAATATTCTACGAGACAGAGCCGAAAAAAAATAGTTCAATTTCAGCGCAGGCCATGATGAATCGGCCTGCGATTGAAAAGAAGGAAAAAAGAAGAAAGTTGAAAAAAAAACGAACGAACAGACCTCGTTAATGAATCCCTCCCGCAGTTTCCCACCGAACCTTGTTTCAATTTTCGATACGATTGGGCGAAACAAATCATTCAACCGATCCACTCGCGTAAAAGCCCTTCTTCCCTTTCCTCGCATAACTTTGACGTTTGAATGCGCCCGAAATTCCCAGAGTGACGATCTCTGCAGCCTCAATTTCGCCACCAGAGGTTAATTTACGTCTCACCTTTCCGTCCTGAGGCGGTTAGTATAAGGCGCAGGTATACGTATAACGGCGTATCCTGGATCCCGATGTAGGTCCGTGCAGCGAGTAGCAATCTAGCCTTGGACGGAGGTAAAAGTTAAACCCGAAGGGTGGAAACGCCTAATAAAATACGCCGATTTAACATTAAGTAGCCAATCGCGGCGGACCAGCACCCTGATGTATTCTATGGGCGAAGGGTTTGATGGGGATCTACGTTGATTGACTGGCGCATTACAAGGGTCCGCGTAGGTGCTACCAAATTATTAAGGGTGACCTCCCACCCTTCGGTTATACCAGTTGAATCGTAGGGCCGCGTATTGCGCCGTCTGAGTGCAACGGCTTCTTCGGGGTGTCCCGTGATTCGCGGTCCATGAAAAATGAGGACTGCGGTAACTCGGGGAGTTTCTGCTTGTGGTTGTCGAAAAGTCCTCGACTATTCGCATTTTTTACCATCACCGGAAAATTTATTTCATTATAGAATACGTTAAAATACTGCAAACCTAAGAAAATTATAACGCAGTAGGACTATTCACTGAAACTTCATCAGAACAATTTAGACTTTGACATTTTTCTCGGAAATTTGTATTTACAAACTATAGGTAAGTAAAAACATTTCATTCCTATACGTTAATCGTCTGCGCGTTTCTTTTAGTTACGTAAAAACGCCAATTAACGCTTTTTTCACATCAGGCTTTTCTCCTCTAATCTTTTAGTGTCGAAATTTTTTATCCCACTCGTACAGCTAAAATAGTATTGATAATAAAAACTGCGGAGCCACTCTGCGCTGTTATGGTATGATTACGCAGCGACAAATCTCCTACAGTTTTCGCACTACGAAGTGGTGAAAAAAGTTATTTATATCGTGTATCTTTATTTTCCTTTTTTTATTCACCTTTTTTTTCTCTTGTCTCTATTATCTCCGTGGCTCCTGATATTTCGGTAAAATAACAGGGGCCAGAACGAGGCTACGTAACGCCTTTTATAACCCTCCAGATAACGCTTTATATTTACGCTGTTACCCTTTTTTTTTTTTTCTTGGCTTTGAAAAAAATCGATTCACGTGTCCGCATCGATGAATTAATTATTTCAGCGTACATATATCGTGTGAAAAAATATACCGATATTACACACACGATGTAAAGTAGGAATCAATTTTCACATTTCCTTCGCTATTCTTGGTGCGGTGTGCAGCAGTATTTCTGGGTCTGATTCTTATACTGGACTGTATACGGAATTATTCATATGATTGTGAGGTTTTTGCCAACTGGAAGTAAAACGACACCCCCGAGTCGTGGGTATTTTTATCTAGGTATAATTCTACGCGAGCACCGTCGAAGTAGTTATTACAGGTCAGCTGCTTGTACATGCGAAATCACTGGAGAAAACTGCTGCACACCGAATGTATGAATACAACGTGCGGTATAATACTCTGGAGAAGAGTGGTTTCTCGATTATAGCGATACGAATGTAAATTGTATACGCCGATGTGATATGTTCGTTACTTTTAAGACATGAACCACGAGCTACCGGGGAAAAGCGATATGCACAAGATAAGTAAGTATAACTGAGTTTGTGCAGTCGTGTAAATTATAAATAAAAATATAAAAGTCTACATACGCGTAAAGTATATAATGATAAACTTCATTTGTCGTCGTATATATTCACGATCTGTTCATCTTGAACGGGGATCAGAGAAATGAGGGGTACTTTATAATCACTAGAAATTGTGTTAATTCTTTCATACGGTAGTTGCGCGTTTCGAAAATATTGTCAAAGCCGAGGTTATTGCAAGCTAAGCTTATACTTTAATTTTCTTACTTCTCGTCTTTTTATTTCTATCCTTTCTTCTTCGCGAAGAGACGCGAAGTTAACTGACAGAGAAACGTAGAAAGTCTCGCGTAAAGTTCCGTGGAAAACTTGTATAAGTTTTTAGATCCCGCGGGCAGTAGTTGCCAGTTCTCTGAAACTTCAAAGACGTCCGGGACGTTAGATTTTAAGTTTCTCTACTCTAAAACGAACGGTGAACGCCGAATTATATAGTTTCGCATATTATTAAGATAAATGTTATAATTTTCATATGGAAGGAAAACGCGTGACGGATAAGCGTTATCATATAGTTAGTTGTACAGAAGATGGATTCTCTGTATAATGGACGTGTAAAATCACGAAGGATATTAATATAACACATAAGCGATATTAAACGTACGTTTATCGTCGATGGACTTATGTAGTATTTATAATACGTACCAAGACCGCAAGTTTTATAATAACTACCGTAAGATGAGATCGGAGTCCGTTGTAAGGTGGGACTTTTCAACAGCTACCAATAAGCTGGTTCAACTTAAAAGTTGACTTAACATTTCCAGTGGAGTTAGTTGCGGTTCAATTTTACAGTAACTGCTATTTTCTCCCACTTATTTTATTCCCTTAACGTCCCAACTGCAACGGTAAGTCCGAAAGGAAGGACCCGAGAAACTAGCGAAGCTACGAGCAGAGAAAGTAAGAAGAAAACGAGACACAAACGCGCGCTGGATTCTTCAGCTGGTATTCCGTAGCTTCTGATAAATCTAGAAAATGATCTCTTGAACATAATCATAAATTTTAGTTAAAAAGGTTGCATACAGATCTTGAATGACTAGAGTCAGCGATTTGTGAAATGAGATCTAACGAAATTTGAAAGTTAAAAGCTAGAAGATATAATGTTTGTAGCCTTTTCGTAGACTGGAATTATTTTGAAAAACTTGTGTTTCGTTGTGTTTTTCACGTTTCATCATATTTCCCAGTTAATTACCGTTTGCTGTAATGAAAACTCCATTTTCTGATAATAAAATATGAAAAGCTCGAAGGCCGTCGTCGATTTTGCCAGATGCTTGTATCCTGATCCGCATCAAGCCTCAACATGTGCGAGGAGCCGAAAATTTCGGTTAATGTACGCGGGGCAATACAAATTAATTAATTAGGAATTCCGGTCTGTCCTCCACTGACATCGAGCAATTAATTATTTATTCCGGAATCATTTGTCAAATCACATACTGCATGCGCTTGACTTTGATTCGGTTAATTTGAAAGGTAAACCAACTCTTGGCCAATGCACATATGTGTACTCTACACGTATACAAATATACAATTTTCTCATTACAGGCAACAACTGTATATCCCACCTGCCTCTCGATCGGAAAGTGCGTGCACAAATCATTACACAATGATACCCGACAGAATGAATCCTGACTCTGTAGAAATTGACGGGCTGGTGTGATTTCATCTAAATGTATATGGCGATGGATTTTTTCACCTTTATAATTATTATATCCATTTATATATAATGTAGAGCGACAAGGGAAAAATATCTCGTGTCACCTCATCAAAGAAAATATTTCCGAAACTGGTGGCTTGAAACGTGGAAGAAGTAATTACATGTATTCCATATTACAACGAAGGCAAGTTTTTCTCCAGCAAACTTGAGCTCCGATTAAATTATGGAACCTGATCATCGCCCAGCCGCTGTTGTATAACTTTGAATAAATTCGCAGCATCTCTTTCAGACCGCAGCCAGCTTCACACGCGTGTATTAATGGAATCCCATTTTCTCCGGTTGGCAATAAAGTTACGTTTCCGCACCGATATCGTTTTGTTTGCGACAACGTAAAATGTGTAAAGTACTAATCCACGGAGTGGCAACATGAGCCAGCGAATATTAGAGATAGATTAATCGTAAGTAGCGCGATCAATCTAATCAGCATCAGCAGAGTCGAGGAGAGGAGAAGATCTCCAAGACGCTTTGACTCATTCTGATGACGCCGCAGCTGCCAGCGAATTGAAACGTTTCAGTTTTTCTTTTACGTAACTGCCAAGTCTTCCTCTCGCTATCGAAAACGGATTATGGCGCTGCACTCGGGTCGTGATTCTCTAAGAATAACTCACCGTCTTCCACGGTTCATCGTCAGATGTATTACGACTTTCCGTTCGCCTTCCGTTATCCTCTACTTTCACGGTGCCATTATCCTGTTAGTTGGAGAAGTCGTTCTGTAATTCGGTAATAATACCTTGTAACATTATTTTAACATAGCTACAGATTTTGAATTATAAATATTAACTCGTCGGAACTACACCGCGAGAAATTTGTAGCTGTGGTTACTGTACGTAATCATTAACTAATTTCGTTATAAATATAAAATTGAGATTGAATTTTCGTTTTTTGCTCTAGCCGGAACATCTAGTGTACATTACTATTCATTTTGTTCACGATTACTTTTACTATGTTTTCTCGAAACTTCTAGGATAATTTGATGTTGATTTCAAGTTTTTACTCGGTTGAATTTTTTATTTTTTTGTTCGCAATTACCAACGATATTCAAACCGTAATTATAACGCTCACTTCATTACAATTTTCTACCAACTGTGGCAAGCGAAAGTTTTCTCATTGTCAGTATAGAAATTTCGACAGCTAATATGCCCGGACCGCGGTTCATGGTGACAATTACGCTCGATCCTAAACGATGAGTGCTGAGTGACCGCAGCTCGACGTTCGCAGAATGACGGAGGATAATTAAATTTCCATTCAAACAACGAGATTTTCAGAGATTGTTCAACACCGAATACCCCAGGAACGCCGAACATTCCAAATACACTTTGCCGATTATTACATCCCTATCGGAATCCGAAATTGGGTGGGCACGGCTACGCAATATGGCGGCAATCAGGTTCGCCGTTAAATTGTAGGGATATTGTAACGACGCAGAGTAATTCCAGAAAGCTGTCACCCTTCGAATCTGGTGCACCAAAGCAATACGAAGAAGAACATGCGACGGAAACCCGTTTTTACACGCAAATACTGTAATTTAATATCTTATGACGGTATCTTACGATATTTTTCATACAACGGCTTGCAACGTAGAAAAAATATTTTAAGGTAGTAAATCACCTCACATATAATAATATATTAACTTCGGCGAATTTAGGGAGAACAATCGCACGTCCGATCCTTTTTGGATGGAAGAAAATATAAAAACTTTTGCAATATAAAGTTGGACTATCAACGTACGAGACTGTTGAGGGTAGGTGGGTAGGTTCGAGGTGGTCAGTGGCCATTCTCTCCCTTTCCCCATTTCAACTCTCGCTTCCCCTTTCGCCGGCGCCTAACGCCGTTCTGAAAGGCATTATTCCGGGATAATAGGAAATAAATAGCTTCTGCACGTAGACCTGTAATCCAAGGAAAACAGCGCTATGCCGCACCACCGTTTACGCCGCTTTTTGTTCTAGTTTGTCGATTACAGATTTTAAGTACCGCGAGAAGTCCTGGAATTTCATAAATTTCATTAACAGCGCGGATCAACGATTTTGTTTAATGATTTCACGATAAATTTTTATTTGCAATTGATGCTTGTGCGGTTTTTGTTTATTCGACTCCCAAAGCTTCTCTCGTTCAATTCGTAGAATATTTTACAGGATGTGTTCAATTAATAAGTCGCTCTGAATAATTGGCGATGAAGTTGCACATTTTTAAGCGCGTGGAAACACCTCGTGCACAATCGGTTCGTTGAAAATATATTATGAAACTTACGAATGTGAAAACTATGAAAGTAACTACCTAGAAAAATTCTTCTCCTGTTTCAAAATCTTGCCTGCAGGTTAAAGAGTGGTAAAAATAATTGCTTTACCAGTTACATCAATCCTCGTTGCCAAGGATAATACATAATTCATTAACGTACATTGATCCCCGCATCGTAAAAGTTAAAATGAACGTGAAAAATAGAAAAATATGGTAGTAAAGTGAAATTTTTTAAGATTTTCATAAGTGATGGAAAAGAAAAAACACTTTTCGAGCTCGCAGAAAAAAAAGAAACGAATTGAAATAGTGAAATAGTTCGAATAATGCACGAACAAATGTCTCATTTTTTATTTTATTTTCATTATACTTGGCGCAAGACATTGCAAAGCCATTTGATAAATCCAACAGCGTGGATTGTAGAGTAATATTATCCTCGTTGCATGACGTATGGATACGAATATGAAATAATGAGAGGTGAAGAAACGAAGCTGAATTATAAAAAAAATTTTGCAACGGCAATGCAGCGTTTGTAATATTTTATTATACCAAGTATTCTCAGGTATTTTTAGTTTTCACATCGACTTTAAAATGTTTTGACTCTCCTTTTATCCCGCCAGTGATTTAATTAACCGCACTTTGAATATTTCTGCAAGAGTTCGTCATGGTTTCCATTGATCATTCGTGCCTGCGTATAATGAGTTATACGGCTGTAGTACCTAACCTGGATCTATGTACGTATACATTACGCCTACCTATGTTCCCTCCACGTGCAAAACCGGAGTATACATAAAACACCCAGGCATGCAGCCATGTATTAATTAGTGAGTACATAATGTACACGTGCGTGAAGAGCTGCTTTACACCCAAAGCTGAAACTCGTCTCTAGCCAGATTACAAGCCTTTTGTCGGGGATTCGACTTCGGAGAAATGATTTTCAACACCATGACTGTTGCTTTTGGGGAGATATAATTTTAATGGTTTTTTTTTCCATTCTACTTTCAAGCCTTCTATTTTCACCAAAACTAGTAGTTACTTCCATACCTTCATACAATATACCGTATAGAGGAAATTTATTTCTGGTTATACCCAAAAATCGTCGGGTTGGAAACGATCCTGTTATAGACCCGAAATTCTTGCACTTGAACGGCGCAACACACCCTCGTATAGCCCCAACCTTTTGGTATTCGAGTCTATTATACAAGCGTCTCGTGTTTCTGACAGAAGTTCAAAATAGCATCTCCAAGGTAGGTATCGAAGGTTTCATATGGCGGGATCAGGGGCGACAAAACTATTTCAGCAGTGCCCAAGTATCTGATTTATTCCTGTGATACTCGATCTCACCACGGTCCAAATTTCGGAGAATCCGCATTCACCAAGCTGTTCTAGTAACATGATGTAGGTATAAGACAGTTCGAGGATATACTATTGTGTGTTCGTATACATATACACAATAACTGGTTAGCGATAGGGTAAATTAAAATTTGGTCAAACAACAATATCTCGAAATGATAAAACGTGTTTACAATTTACAGGTTTGACTAAATATAATTCATTATTAGTTCGACTTAGTATACCTAATGTCTGACGATATTCCCCTGAGTTGGAAAAAAAATTATTGTATCGCGGATTTCAGTTGAAAAAACTGTATCGTTGACAAATTTTGAGGCATCGGTTTATCGTATAACTGCTTACAATTAGCGTAACAACTATATGGTTCTCAATACTTCACTTTCCGGTTATCGCAAGAAGGTTGAATCCGTTATTTTAGTGAAGTATAATTTTGAATCGTGTGAGGTCTTATGAGCATCAATTTATCGTGGCATCGACATCCAAAATATTGAGCGACTGTAATATAAAAAATGAAAGAATAATCAGATACGAGATTTTCTGTACGGTTCAAAGAGTGTATTGTACAGTAACCGCAATCAGAAATCGCTCTCGATTTTGAAACACGCCGAATTTTCTCGCGTTCTCTCGGCTCAGTGGCGATAAAAAAAAAAAATGCCCATTGTAAAACGCGAAATTCTAAAGCTGCTAACAGGCGATGAAAGTTCGACGGGTTTTGGTGCTAAATTTGATAACACAAAGTGGACGAGGTGGCGGTTTTGCGAGTCCCGAATGTCGCGCGAGAGAAAGATAATGGCGTATGTATGTGTACGTATGTTTAATTTCAACGATATACATTTAACTAGATTCGAATTAGAGGGATGAGAGAAAAGTTTTCGTCGAGTTGCGTGCGTAATGGCATGCGGTCCGGTTTCGGGGTGCAGGGAATTCGCGGTGTCGACCGCTGGGATCGTGTTCGCTCGATCATATTAATAATTTCCTGAAAACCAGCCCACGGCTTACCGGACAATGCGTCTAAGTCATTAGCGAGGGAAAATGTGTAACGCGCCCGCGGCAGATCCCATAAACTCGAGTTATACGCTTTTCTACATGTTCACCCAAGGTCTATATCTCGTTGGTACTTACATATTTTGATTCGAGACTTCACTTTTAAGAAACATTCTTTTTTTTCACATAGTTTTCACCACCCTTGTGTCAGGTATTTCAAACACTTTGCAGATGTTATTGTTCTACAAAATTGGAAAGAACTCGGTCGTAGTTCAGCATTTATTTATTTTTTTTTTATTTTACTTAGGTCAATGTCTCGCGAGGTAGTGTTAAATAGTGATGGAAAAAAATGACGTGGGATTATTGACACGGACAAAGTGTCAGCGTAATTTTTAACTAATTCAAATTTCTCGAGCTTCCGTGAAACGGCAAAAGCACACAAAATATAAATCACCTCTACCGTAGGCGCAATGCACAACGGTGGAATTTGCTGCACACTAAAAGTGACCAGATTATCGGCTGATATTTTGTTTGCTACACTCGTTCAGCGATAAAAAAAAATTCATTCATTTGCGGCAGTAACAGATTTTTTCAGCAGCTAATAAGACAGAGAGTTACGTTTCCAAATAAATTGTCGGTGTAATTATGTGAATAATCAAAAAGACTGCTGAATGATGACTGAATTTTCGAAACGACTGTCAGCCGTCATTTCCGCCCTGCAGTTTTGACTAGAATATACGTAGGTAAATGTATTTAGCATTGGCAGGCTAATTTGGAAAAGTTTTCCTGGGCACCGGCAGGTCTTAGCACGTCAGTGAAAAATATCGAAGAAGTGGTAGATTCTTGTGCAAATAAGGATAGAGTAAATAGCCATGCATCCTTTTGTTGAAGATTAAGCTTATAGAAGTGGAACGGCGGATATTAAAAAGTTTAAATTGCTCCTCGGTGTTCAGTGAAAAATACATTCTGCCAGTATTAAACTTTGCCTGCGCATTTCAATTGAAACGCTTACCTCTGAAATGTACAGAAAAAAAGTAGAATAAAATAATAGCGAAGTAGAACACTTTTTTTTTTACTCCAAACTATCCGAAAGTATTAAAGGGAGGCACGTATGGGTTTCATAATTTTACATTTATTCGTTAGAATGTTCCGTTCGGAAGATACAATTTTTTGTTCTCCCACTTGAAAGACTTGTTGCTTCGACGGTAAATGACTGACTCGCAATAATCAAAACAATTAATACTAATGCAAGATTAGCCTCGAAACTTGTCACGTTTTATATATAAAAAAATCCAGGATGACACTTCATTATTCTGACGATGTTAAAGTTTCCGATTGCCGGTGTAAAATTCTGTCAGATTAATAAAAAATCATCAACATTCCGGACGTAAAGTGTAATTAAATTCAATACAAGCAATTCAATGATTGCACAAATTATTTCCAAAGGATCGGTGTATAGATACAACCAATTACGATTGTACGTGAGTTTGAAGTAGTCGCGTGTCTGGGAAACCGTCTCAAAGAAGCACTCAATTTCTATGCGTAGTATATGCACTCTCGTTTCCATATTTATACATGTCACGAGTGTAACGTATACGTATAACACGAACTTTGCGAAAAAGTAGAAGAAATTTAATATACAAGGTTGAATAAGAAGAGGGACATGGATAGAAATAAGAAGAAGAAGAACAAGAATAAGCAGAAGAATTTACCGAAGTCAAATAGTCGTCCAAGAACAAGTGGCGGATACGTACCTATAGCAATGCTATACGTAGATACTTGGCGCATATAAAAGACATTGCGACACTCGAGAGAAACCAGCGAACGTGCAACGCGCATATGTGTTTGTCTCGTAGCTACATAAATATATGCAACACTCGCGCACACGCGGGATATCGTAGTGTGGGTGTAATACACAAGGTTTCCATCCTGCAGAAGCGGGAGAGAATTGGATAGGCGTTTGAATCGAACAGCGCAAAAGAAGCATATCTCGAGTTGTTGGGTGTGGCGAAAAACGAAGAACCTTTCTCGATGCAGGTCGGAATCGTATGGAATTGTCCGCAAATCATCTCCGTCGCCGTCATCGTAGCTTCGATGCCTGAGAATTATCGACGCAGGAACGAGGTTGAAAGTACGAGAAGTAGTTGGAATGCAGGAGGGTGGATCAAAGTTTCTTCAAAGCTCCTAATTAGGGCCCCGCGTCGTCTACTTTGAGCTTCGCGCCCACACAAGAGTCTCGGCAGGCTCCTCGGTGGACTTGCGAACACGTTATTCACCCACGTTCACCCTTCGCACACACCTTGAGTGTAAAAATTGACGGACGTATGTGAAAAATACGTGCCCGGAGACCGAATAACCCACGGGGTATATCAAGGGTTGCGGTGCGGCGGTTTGGCGCTGGAATTTTTTAATATCACCGGCCGAAGTTACTATCCTTTTAGTTTTCACGTAAAATACGTACAACAGCATCGAAACAATCACACCATGTGTATAATCAACGCTGCACAGTAAAGCATGCAGAGGAAAATGTGGGGATTTTGGTTTTAGCTTTACACGAGTAAGGTTGCAAATTGCGGTTGTGGGTTTTTATTGGAATACAATCCGGATGTACGATGATTACACTCGTAGTGTACACGGACTGGATTTGTAACAACAACTGTCCTGACGAATGTTTGCGGACCAGAAAAGATGCTTTATGGAATTCGTCATTGGGGTGTTAATTACTGATGTGATCCGATGTTATCCTTGAAATTCCTATAATCTGTGTGATTTTTAATGTTCTCTTTTTAATTTTTCTGATAGCAATCTTTTTGTAATCCATGCAAGTTTTGTAATCCTTGCAATACTTGCAATCAAAGCAAACCTATTCCGAACCCATATAATATCTGTAATCAGCTTGTGATTCTTCCTTATCGTAATCAGTGTACCAAGTCCGGCACAACCGATAAGCTTCGTTAAATTTGAACATCGATAAACGCTTGTACGGCAAGTACACGTGTAGCGTCGAACAATTGATTGGACGTTCGCTAAATCCACCGAAGCAGGAGGATCCTTACATATAAGATTCGTTATAAATTACGCACAATATCAAAGGCGCAAGTCCGCTCGATTCCTCGAGTGTTGTGAATGGTTAGGTTTGTTTTCCTTAGCCGTGCGAAGGGAGCACAGCAAAGAAGAGAAGGCAGCGAGGCGGCGACGAGGCTTACGTGGGTGGGCAAAGCGAGCTTGCGCCTCTAATTACGGACAAAACCGCAACCTCAACGCCTCTGAACCGAGGGAATCTCTTGGACAATCCCTTAGGCGGAAGTTACGTCGCAGTTTCGACAAATACGGCCTTATACAATTACCCTGGCAAACTTGTACTTACTTAGGTACAACCACTAGGGATCCCGAAGCTCATTCAAGCGCGAGAAGAAGGAAAGAGAGAAAGAGCTTGTGTACGTCGCGCAAGACCATAAATTACCAGCAAACGATCCGATGCGCAAAGTTTCTTCAACGAGAGAAGCAGATTTGTACGACGTTTTTTCGACACACTCTCTGGTCAAAATAAAGAGACCCATTCGTAGGCGTTTCACCCAATGGCCATTTTTGGGTAGAAAGAAATTTTCGTAAACTTAATTCCGATATGTTTTCAAGAGTTTTCAAATTTTTTTTTTTTACAATATTCTAACGCCCGACGTTTTTGTTTCAACTACCTCACGTTTTCTAATGACATTTTACCCCCAAACGAAAATATTTAGGTATCCAAAAAAAAAAAAAAAACGGCGAGGTGATATTTAAATCTATAACCTAACGATAAGTATGATTAATTATTCGTAGGTGTGCAGCACGTTTGAATCGAATAAAAAAAGAAGACTGTCATTCAGCATATTTTTTTAACGATTAATTACTGAAAACTGATAACCAACAATTGTTAGCGCGATTACAACTTTCGAACGCATTTTTCAACGGAGGAATAATTCGTCGCCAAGTTCCACGAACAACTCTGTAAGTATTAACTTCTCTTTTGTTGAAATTGATTGCCCGACGACAGACAACATTCTCCCTTCTTCAACCCTCGAGAAACAGAGTTAAAACTTTTCACCCAACATATAAACTCCGTATTCACTCAGGATCTTAGCATTCTTAAAGCCAGCGATGTAGACAGGAAGTAGCTTTCTGGCTTCTACAGATGTTCCCAATTCTCAAAATAATCGTACATCCCGCATGACGTAAAAACACGATTTCGCAATTTCATATAAAGAACGGGATTATAGTTTCACGAAAGAATATTTTTATTTCTCACATACACCTTGCATAAAGTAGAATATTAAAAAATAATGAGATCGTATGAATTCTTTCTCGTTAAAAATTAATGACAATCGCACGAAATTTATATGAAATTAAATTTCACAAATTGATACGTACCTAAATTAACGAAAAACTGTCCAAATATTTCCTTCACCAGCTTCTGAATCATGGAACGAAAAAACAATAAAAAAAATCGTCGTACAAAGAGCACAATCGAAAGTATTTACCGTCCGTAAAATTGTGTCTGCCACTGTGCGTGTGTGTAGGAGAAATGTGGAATATACGACTATTAGATACGTATCGAATTTACGTGTAGCTCGGCAATAACAACAGCTCCAATTAGTAACGGCTCCAATTAGTATCGACCAATATGATACTCGAGAATTAATGCAAATAAACACAGGTATATTGCGTACATCGTCGATCCAGGGACCACCTAACAATGCGGAGGGAAACGGTGTCGGTAGTATCCATCAGTTGAACAAACAAGTTTAGAAGTGGAATTGCGGATATTTCCACAATACAGTAAAGGAGCGGCTCTCCATTGGTTAGTGCCACAGATATAACCAGACTACACGTCAGCGTTACGATGCATAATGTACACCCTTCGGCGCCTATCCATCAATCGATCCAAACGGCTTCAACCGTATATGTAAGTCCGTATACACACAACAAACTCCACACGCAGGCACCAGTCGGCCGGTTTCTCTACTCTCCTACAAATTGCTTATGCATGAACGCTAACCGACGCATGTTAGAATTAACTGTTCGGATAGCCGGATCAAGGGATGCACGATTTTCCACAAAGGTTCTTACCGATGATAACAGTCGAACAGTTAAAGGACCGGCCGAGATGATTCGGACAATTTACTCGGAGCAACTTCAAGATGAAACGCGGCAAAGGATTAGAACGAAGCAGTTCAAGTCCTGTGGTGTTCGGTACCCGATGATAGAGGTAACAGTCAAGTTTCGTACAAGTAACCAAGTTTTCCCGACTGACGTAGCGGAGGAACACAGTGCCCGATTAGTAATTAAGTTTGAGTCGATCAAGCAAGTGTCGAAATAGCGTAAGGTGACACGATGAAACTTCTGGGAATAAACTATATCGTTACAACGTGCCGGCACGTATAATTTTCGTGATAATAGAGCAATTTTATTCACAATAGAGAGCTTAGAACTGTCTGTCGTCGCGACTTTCGTTCACGACCTGGATCTGAAATTCCAGTTTGCATAATGGAGAACGAATCGACGGAGTGAGTGTCGACTGTATAATTCGCGACTAGACATGACATCAAGGGCCAATAGGTCGTGAAAAAAAGTGATCGTTAAGCTGTGGGAACGAGCATGAGCCGAAAGACCGATCTCTGTAAGAATTTTCGTAACGGAGTCCAAGAGCCGCAGTCTGTACCGGTAAATTTCTGTCAATTCTTCGGACTGAAAAATTTCGTTGAGTTTTCACTAAGAAATTCGAGCTCAGGGGGAAAACATCGTTCCGTTATGAGAAAGATGTGCGAGATTTTTAGTAATTTTCCATGCAGTCTCAGGAGCTACGTTAATCCAGCCTTTTCCGACAGGGGCAGAGAATCCGACGATCGGGGATGCCGGGAAGAAAAAAAGATAATTAGGGAAAGGAGGGGGGAGGTTGACGTTTAAAAATGTGTCATCGCGAATGCTAAGCACGTTAGGCATTTATATTCGTGCTTATGGAACCCCTTATACCAGAGAGACAGGTGTTCGGGAGTTGACCTTATTCCTGCAGAGCAAAGGTACAGCAAGATCTTCTCTTGGGAATAACGCAAAACGTCAATATCAATAAATATTTAGTCACGTTCCAAATGTATAGCTGCTACGCGAGTTTGTGTATATATATATATATATAGTACTATAAGTACTTTCTGATCGATTCCAAGAGAGAAGACTCGTCGCACCCCGTGAGCCGTCAGATATATTCTACTCGCTTCCTCACCGTGAACAACTTTTTTTCTCACCGACAGGATATATATCCTTTTTATGTTATGATTTTTTCACCACTTTTACGTAACTGATTCAGCGCAAAGTTGTGTTCCTCGGTATATGTGTCTTTGACGCGTAGAAAAGTACGTGGGAATTACCGTGGCGTAATCTATTTGTTTTTTTTTTTTTTTTTTTTGCGCGCGGATTGAGATTTCGAAGATTAATTAGCGGTTTAAACAAGTTACAAGAATTCGTCGAACTGATTGAACGATGAGTGAATTAAAAAAATGATTTTGCGAGTAACGAAATAGCAAACGATCGAATCACTTGCGTTATGTGCAGGGTGACAGGTTTGCAGTGAGAACGAATAAAGGTATGTTAGAGCTGAGATAATGATTGGAATTTTTTCTTCATTTGAATAACGATCGCTCGGTACTTCTCGATGTTGAAATATTAACACGGGTCATCAATAATAAAATGGCTGCTGGGGCAATGGGGGACGGTATTTTGGGTGCTTAATGGGAGAGGCGTGTCTGGAGAGCCGAGACGATCTGGTGCGAGGACAAAATGAATGATCGGACATGTCGGATACAAGGCGAACGCCAAGTAATGCGATTTGGCAAAAAGGTGCAGAGATGAGAGGGAGCAGTTGGTGCGATCAAAAATTCTCAGCGCGCCTACGGCAATCATTCAGGAATGTCATGAGCGCTGCCTTGTCATCCTCGTAAAGACCGTCTTAACTCTTTCGAAACTTGCCGTGATGTCGAGAAATTCGACGTGCTCGTTTCGCGCGAACCAATCGGGCGCAACGTGATTTAATTCAATTTCGTATACAATCGATAACTTTGCAATATTTATTGTGTATGTATACACCATGCGTATACACCACCGTTACGAATTTTCTGTCGTTTCTAAATTTTACTTCTGACATCGGACACCTTTTACCGTTCAACGTAATTTTATAAAGAACGTAAAACCTTGGCTCACATCTAGATCAGATATGTCAGACAGCGTAAAATGACTGTGAAATGTCATATGCGGTATTCCGAGAACTCGATCGATTATACAGTCGGTTCAATATTTCATTCGAAAAAATGAAGAGTGAAGTGTCGCGCTTCAGATGACAGGTTGACAATATCGAGGAGAGAGAAATGCGTTACTTAACCCCCCAAAAAAAAAGAAAAAAAAAATTAAGAGAGAAAAGAAAATTCACGAGCAAATAACAAAACAGTTTTACTAAAAGCTATAACGTGTCGGCGAAACTTTTACACGATTAGGTAAACGAAAATGTTCGATACGCGATAATGAACGTTTTAGAAAAAAAAAAAATAAAAAATAACTTACGATCCGAGCATTTAGGGCCGAATGAGCAATGCCATGGATGACCATAATCCTGTGGCTAACGTAACCGTTTATCGGGAGTATGTGTATAATTTAGTACCATAGTATTAACCGCCTATATATAATCGTGGAACGCCGCGTGCGTGACAGTCGTGGCTAATGAAAACGTGCAGGGTATCGATCATATCCCATTACATCTGGCTAGATAAGCGTAATTGATAACTCGACGCGATAGCTAATTTTCTTATTCTTTTTTTTTTTTTTTTAGTTGTGATTTAAAACATTGCCTGTGGAATAAAGGGGGCAATAAAATTTTGCACTCCCCTATTTTATAGAATTTGTAATGACAAGAAATTCGAGAAATTTATCATAGCACGAACTGTGAGTTGAATATTAATAGGCGAATATGCGAACGGTAATATGCCAAGTATTTCCGTCCGGTCTGCGGGTTATAAAATAGAGAAATATTTCGATTAGCTAGAGCTGACACCACGCGTGTTTGATGCAATTTGACGAGCTGCAGGTGTCGGCCTCATTCACTTAAGAACGTATAACCAGCAGCATCAAGAGTCCTACTCATCCGCCAGGTTCGCGGGGCTGACGTAGCACCTTTGAAAGCTTCCAGCTTGTTGGTCAAACAAGCCAAGAGCTTCTCGCCAGACACTTGATCACTTTGTGGAGTTGCTCGCAGCGTCGGATGTCGGAATGCGGTCGTCTGCCGCGGCTGCGGGAGTTAATTCAAAATCGTCGCCTACGTAGGTGCTTGCAGGCGAGCCAATTAGCCGATTAAATATCATCCAAGATTCATACCGAGACGATTCGCGAAAACGGAAATGATATATTTTACGTGATCTCTCTAGTCGGTATTCTTTGTAAAACAAAAAAAAATAAATAAGAAAGGAAACATCACTCTGAACAATCGACGCAAGATTTTTCTGGTAGAGATGCGTTAATTGATACTTTTGAACGTGCTCTTAAGAAAGTTCTCGATCTACAGAAATTCATAATTTTTAATAATTTTCGTAACGAGACAGTTTTATATTCAGTAGAATTTTTCTAATTATATTTGTAAGCTACATAGATCTTTTTCAGAAATACAAATATAAAAAGTAATAGAATTGTAATCCAGAGCTTAGATATCGATGATTCACTTCGAACCGTTTCAAAATGGTTGGAAATACAGTGGATCTGTTCAATTTCGTCCTATATACGATGGCTCACTTTATTTTGAAGATGATTCTCTATAAGTTCACTGAAACGTTTTTTCTCGCCATGTTTGTACATTATTGATTCGATATTCATTCTGATCAATAAACGACAATATCGAATTGACAACAACATTGAGCCATTTAGTATAAAACGGTTTTCTGAACAACGAGGACTCGTATAATGAAATCGAACGAACCTGCTGGCTTTTCATCATTTTAAAACAACTTGAAACGAGTCATTGATATGATCTAAGCCAGGGATGGCCAACCGATCGATCGTGCCTATTAGGCCAGGTCCACAAAACAAAAAAAAAAAAAAAACACATACAAGACTCTGTCAAAAAATATTTTAAATATTTAATTCTGTGGTAAAGATTTCAGATTGATAAATCGCACAGAATTTGGACAGTGAACAGTAAAACTCGGGTTTAATTAAGTAGAGTATCCCTGACGTAGAGGAATACAAAAATATGATTCAACATTGCATAAAAAGTCAAATTACTACATGCGGAAATAGATGTGCAATATGAATTCAACAAATTGACAAATAGAATTAAAGTCGAAGACACAGGTTCTAAGCTTTTCTTCATCGTCCCAGTATTTCCGTTTTTCCGTATGTTTTGAACAGACCTCCGTAGTATGCGAATGTAATAATTTTATAAACACTCGATGTACGACAATCGCGTAACAAAATGAATAAAAAAAGTGTCGATTTTCGCCAGCCAACCTCTTCAAAGCGATCTCCTTATTTTTACCCTAACCACAGTCCACGTTGTTAAAAAAAGGTCTCGCTGCGACTTGAAGTTTGGTATAAAAAATTTCATTCGCTTTTTTCCCCTCGTAAAATGATAAAAAATTACGGTGCCAGGGTGTGCAAGCAGCGTCCCCTTTGTCTGCGGTACTCGGGGTTGTCGCCTCGTTCAACTACCCCACAGCTACGCGTGCTGCAGGCTACACTCTAGTTGTTATCGACGATCATAACGTACAGCGTGGCAACACATGGTAGATTTCGTCATTGAATACGTGCAACGCTATGCGCGGTTTCGTGATTTATGACGAAAGATTGAAAAAGGTGGTACTGCAGGATTTATTACCCATGTATGTACAGTCAGCATCGTTTTGCAGAAAAAAAAAAAAAACAAAAAAAAAAAAACACATCACTGATCTTGCCTCGGATCCTGTTTACACTGAAATGATGCGTGCGTTGTTTGCAGATTTTTTTATAACAACGACTCTGTATAGAAATATGTCAAAAACTTGAGGACGGTCTTCGAGATTACTACTGAATTAAATTTAAATCGAATTTTAAAACATTTGTATAAGTAATACTTCTCGGATTATATTTAAAATCTGACAAACCTTCGCTAAGACTGCTATCGAAACATGGGGAGGAGAATTAAAAAAGGCTGTAAGTGCCTGCTACTAAAAATTTTTAAAAACACTTATAGCCTTTATTAATTCTCCTCTTCAAATTTCCGTGTGTCAAAAAGCTTAAGCATCGCGGTATAGGGTATTTAAACAAGGCATAAGTGCGTAAACAGTTTTACAGTGTTACCACGCGATATTACGATGAAGTATTTATCATGCAATATCCGGCAAATTGCGCGCGAGTAATCGCAATGCCGAATTCATCGTTGACGATCACTTCGTTAATTAGCGTCAAAAACACGTTACACGCAGGTTACATACGTAGGTGCACGTAAACGAAACGAGTGATGAGTCGAGGAATAATTATAAAGAATCGTTGTTAACGTTCTACGAGCGGAGGTGGGTTATACCCTGCAGGGCTCAAAAACGTCCAATAATGTCGGAATTCGTGATATATGAAGCCGTAGGTATACCCAATATGAAACGCGCGGGCAGATCACGGGAGTAGATGGGTGTAGCGTTTCAATTGCTCCGGCGGATGGAAGAAGTGGAAAACGCCAGTGGTCAGGACATCTGTAGGGGAGGCACGAAGCGCAATATTCCCTCGAAAAAAACATACCCCTGCCTCCGTCATGGCCAAAACCATCAAACCTTTTGCCCGGATTCACCTCGCTCCGTGCATATATGTACAGATATAGGTATGTATTATACAGGCACGTGGACATTCTTTCATCTCGGATATTTTCTTACGGATATCTCTCTGAGAATAATGTGACGTTGACTCTGTGACCAGCTGAGGAATGTTTATTTAAAACCTATTAGACTGCGCAACTCATTGAAGTCTTGCTTTGGTCATTCAATATTGCATATATTTAATTTAGGGTGGCCCTTAATATTAGATGTTACATTGATTTCCAGATCATTTTCGTACAAGTTTCACCTTTTTTCACATTAAATATTTTCCTTAAACCATTCGTTGTTTCTGCTTCTTAAATTCAAATCAAATAATCTCTCATTTTATCTAATTGAAATAAATTATTTTATACGTATTTATTAGCGATTAATAACGCATCAAAAATTCAGCTGTTTACCTTTACATTGCTCTAATGTCCGTATCACCTTATGAAATTCAGATAAAGGTGCGGGATGCGGTAAAATTACTTTTAGATTATTTCAAGTTACCACACAATGTTATTGGGACACGGGTTAATATTAAAATTAAAAGCGGATTTCACTTTTAAAAATCATTTTTTATTATTCCGAATCAATTTAAGGGGTGAGAGAAAAAAAATTTTTCTTTGCCAATGTTACGGGCCACTCTAATATGTATATAGTTTCATGTTTCAGCAACATCAATCGGTGGAAGATGTGAACGTGAGTTTGCTTTGAACTGAGCAACACAACTGCAACCCATCAGAGTGGGTTACATTACGTAAGTAATAGTTAGCTTTTCTTTCTTCCTAGATGTGCAAAAATTTTCAGACTCACCGTAGGTGCGCGATGTGACTATCGGACGAAGTTTGGCCAGCAGTAATCGATTGACGCGTATTATTCCTTTGGGGGTCAACAGCTGGTATCGTTCGCATATTTTATTAAGGGTTTTTTTTTCTGTGGGGCTTTTATGATGATACAGTATTCTGTTCCCCCAATAATTACCAATATTTCATTTTCGTTATACTCATTCAATTTG
Organism: Neodiprion lecontei; assembly: GCF_021901455.1. Taxonomy (NCBI): domain Eukaryota; kingdom Metazoa; phylum Arthropoda; class Insecta; order Hymenoptera; family Diprionidae; genus Neodiprion; species Neodiprion lecontei. The sequence goes on from NC_060262.1 coordinate 27,312,533, forward strand.
ACAAATTAATCCGCAGAGACGCGTCCGTGTTCGAGTGTGTATATATCCGCACGTTACAAAAGTTTGACAAATAATTTTTTTCATTATTGGAAATACGCCAAGAACTAGGGAGTGTCGTTATACGTATGAATAACTGAAATGTTGAAATGAAACGTTTGACTAGCTTGTGCCTCTTTCCACATTCAAATAAATTAAATTAAACATATGTAAATAAATGGATATAAAATTCACGTCGGAGGTTGATTGCCGCTAACTGAAGTAGAATTTATTTTTCCTCATCTTTTTTACTTTGTCGACTAACTTATAAATTCACCGTCGCGCCAACATCAAATTATCAGGACAGTTACAAAAAATATAGTACGTATGACCATAATTAAAAAGAATAAATTTTCTGGACACAGCTGAAGAATTTATTTTTATTCTCTACCCATGACAACTTTTCTTGACTGTGGAAAAAACCAAAATAGTCAAGGACTGTAGAGTAACCATATCTAGAAGTTCTTCCCGTGCACAATAACCCTCGCATTGTAGATGCATGTAGTTTAACCCAAACGGCTGTGTGAAAATTTTCTTAATCTCGGACCAATTTCATCTCAGACTTCATTGTAGTCCAATCTTTAATTTCAGCTTATTTGAATCTCAATAAAATCTTGAACTACAATGTAAACCAAGGGAAAACATTTTTGCAGTGTTAAACCAGTTCCAAGCCTGTCGACCAGTCGACGTAAATTTTCTCCTTCGTAGGAAACGAGATTGATCGTAAATATCATGTGCTATACAACGAAGTATCTATCCTGCCCAGTGACAGTTACCTCAATTAGAAATGTCCAAACAAGAGGTTGACGGAAATCTAATTTCAACCCATACCTACACATGTGTACCTCTCTTGAGCGAGGTACTAATTTCGAAGTAGGTCGGTTCGATCACCCAGCTTATCAAGCTAGGTTTTTTTTTTCTCCGAACAGCGCCCCTCGAGCTGCGAAAAAGGAACCGATGAATCTAGGCGCTACTCTTGTCATCTGTTCGGCCTCCATTGGCTCCGTCTATCAGTGAACATCGTGGCGCCAAAAGGGCCGGTAAACTAAGAGGAAAAAAACATTCCCAGCCTTCACATATACCTGGCAGCTTAATTACGAGCCACGGTCGAGTGTGAAATTGTCAATTATTTCGCGAGGAGCGGGAAGGGACGAGGCGACGCGAAGCTCAACCTGATTACCACGGTGACACATGCGCGAGACATAAATACGACGTGTCAATTCTGGCACTAGGTCGTTAGTTAGGGTGCCGTAGCTTGATTTGAAGAGAGAAAAGAGAGAGCTAATCTCAAGCCCTCCGTTCCTCTTGACACTGCGAAATTTTTCACAGATTGAAAAAAGAATATGTATAATGAAATGAGTAAACAGGTTTAAGAATGTCAAAATCATCACTAACTATGCTATTGTAACTGAAATTTATGGTATCTCCGAAATTTTAAGGGGAAAAAAACTGTCATGATTTTCGAGAAATCTAGGAGACTGAAATTATTTAAGTTTTTTTTTTCCATAATTTACGCGAGGGGAATGTCTGCTGTTTCGTGAAACTTAATTAGAAGGGAGCTTGTACGATGGTGAACAAGTCACTCGTGAACCGGAAACAAACTAGAACTTAGAGCTGTAAGTAACAAGACTAGCGGTAGTAATTAAATGGAGAGTCTCGTGTGTACACTAGGAAGTCATCTGATACCAAGCGTGATGCGTTTCAGTATCTAGAATGCGATTTCGTGTTAGAGTTTCAAATCTTGAAAGTTCAAGATTTGATTTTCCCAAGCAAATTGACTCTTCGTCTCGTCATGACGACAATGACTGTACCAATATACCAACCGACGGGAGATTTCATTCGCCTTGACAACTCCTGATCACTTTAAACAGTCCATTTATCAGTTCAACTACATCAAGTAGGTGCGAAGTTCGTTGATTGGAAATTCCGTCCAATATTATTCGCCAATCACCCATATCTGCGATACTCGATACGTGTCCCACGTTCGTCTTTACCGAATTTACAATGCTGATGATATACCGAGAGGAAACGGTGGAATTTACTAGATTGGCCGTCTGATCGCGCATGAATGAATTTTATCATTATTTCACGCAGGCTGACCACCTCAAGCTTCTGTTGTCAAACATAACTTATGGAGGTTACGAAGGCAATGCGCATTTTTTGGGTTAAACAAATCCTAAATAGTTCATGTGAAGATTCGGAAAAACTTGTCGAGCCTTTATTGTTCACGGATTGTTGGTAGCAACATAACTTTGATTCGCCACTTGACGCGCAAGAGTTTGACTTGTCATGTCTCGTTTCGAGTAAGTTGGCTGTCCTGCCTTGCAGACGAAAATATTACCGCCATACGATCTCACCGACCAATGGAGTTCGATTATTTTGTGCACGCGCAGTTGGTCACTCAAGCCTGCTAAGTTTCACCTTATTTTCTCATTGTAATAACCGTATAACGAGACAAGTAGAAAAAATCATCACCATCGGCGCATTTTGAATATAAGAAATACCAATCGGTGGTCACTCATGGATGTGAAACCTTGATACAATATACCAAGGAAACGCTGATTACGAGGCGTTTGTATAATACGAATAAAGCATGCTGTACGGTGCATGGCTTTCTGTAACGTCAAAATTACGTCTGCAAGGCAAAAGGTTAGGCGTCAGACCCTACAAGACGGAGAAAAGCGGTCTGCGGAGAGAATCTTTGAATCGCAACTGACATGTAATTTCCGCGTCTCCTAATTCCGGAGTTTGTGCCGGGAGCAGGAGACCGAGAGGGAGGGAGAGAAGTCAGGAAACCACCGTTTCAAATGCCAGCCTGATCTCGGAGTTGAGCGCTTTGCCCTATACCCGTACCTTACACCCGTTACACCTTCGAGTTCGATAATCCTGGCCCGTACGAGAACAAATGGGGTATTTTACGGGCTCAGGTGAGCCCAGGTAAGTGGTGCAGAAGGGATAGAAATCTGTGGGGATTCCCCGACGCGACTTCGATGCCTCACAATTAGATGAACGTGTTACGGGCGTGCAGCCGGGGGCCCAGCTTTTGAATTCGGATCGGCAGACGTGAATTTTTCATACCCGCAAAGGGTTGATCAAATTTATTCACACCGTCGCTAAGAGGGAAAAATCGACTGTATCGTGGATCGTAAGGTAGATGGTTGGCCAAATGTCCATAACTTTTTAATGAATTTTGATACGAGATTGGCGTAGGTTGAGTATTTGTTGAATTATCATATTCCTCAGTTGTGAAGATCTCTTTGAAAAAACAAAAATAAAAATAAATGGAATTGTACGGAAAAGCTTATAAATATCGATGCTTCATTTCACATGTTTTCAAAATTGTTACGAATCTGGTAGATTCGCTCAATTTCACCGTACAATGATTCGTTTTATTCGGACAACTATTTTCTACAGATTCGCTGAAAAATATTTCGTTTATCGCGTTGACATCGTTGAATATTCAAATTTAGAACGTTGCATTAGTATTTATTCCGACGAACAAATGTCAACATTGGATTCACTGCCGCAGAAAACCAAAATACGTTTGAGTGAATTTGTAGAAAATGGTCTTCTGAACAAGATGAGCCACAGTAGAGTAAAATCGAACACATCTGTTAAATTTTCAATCATTTTGCAGCGATTTTAAACGAAGCAGCCACATTTAACCCTCTGTCCGGTTTATATCATTAATATTTCCTACTTCTGTATTTTCGAAGTAATCTTTGCACCCAACAAATATTATAATAATTTGATGAATACTCGATGCACGATTATCCGGTAATGAATTTACGAAATAGCGTACAATTTTTTACCAACCGACCTCCTTAAGTTATGGATGTTTACTGAAAATACTTTTCACACCATTGTACGAAACTTTGCGTTCCACGATATCCAACCGACACCTTACATTCGAGGCATTTTATCGAGCTTTGAATGTGACGTTATGCTAATACTGAACCCCTCCCAGGACGGGGGTCACGGCAAAGTGCTTTTTACAGTGACGAAGTTATCGAGAGTCTCCGGGATCGCTCATCTCCAGTCTGGAGTAATCTGACTAATTTGTGCATCGTCAGGATGCATTTTCTAGTGTAAAACCCGACCTACTTCACCAGTTCTTGACACAAGTGTAACCGTGTACATCGTTCTATGCGCACATGAAACATGCGGACTTGATTACTTATGGGGCGCTCCACGCCCATGACCTAAGCTATTTCTCGTTTGATTCTTCTGTTAGTATTGTGTAGAACGTTACAAATAAACGTGATTTTTTCATGATTTAGAGGTTTAATAAACCAGCTTTCTAGTAACCGCACGAATAGTGAAATCACTATTAGTCATAATCGATTTTGATAGAATTTACGCTGGAGTTTTATTACTTTTCTGACAATCTTCTTCAGTCCATTCAACTGTAAGAATTGATTGTATAAATTTCATCGAAATCGATTGTGACTAACAATGACTTCGCAAGTCACGCAGTAACGCGATTGCCCATTTTCTAAGACGTAAATTTTTTAAATCATATTCTTCTGTAGCAGCCTAAAATATACAGACAGATGAAGAGAATTGAAGTAAGTGAGGGTCAGCCGGCTCAAAATGACCTGGACTGTCCATAATTATAGGCTGATTAATGCGCGTGAATATAATATACGTGAATACGTAAACATCGTATGACTAGAAAACATATTTATGTCGCTGGTGCTGTGAGTAGAGCTTTCACGCGTGTTAACATCCATGATATTTACTGTTTCAACAGAAAAAACGAAGCAATAAAAATCACAATCAATCCCCGTCTATCCGAACCCCGGCCGACCGAATTGCTGGCGAACGGTTAGCGAACAACGATACAGTAATTCTGAAGGGGAATCAGAATCAGTATATAAGCCATACATACGTGTATGCGGACATGATACGTCCGTGAGGTAATGCGGAGGCTTATGGTGATGGTGGGCAACAACTGCATGGCACGAGTGTATCGGCGACCAGCTGGAACCCATCGAAACTCGAATTTGGTTATTGTTGTTCGTCGCGGTCGGGGCGCAGCAGCGTTGCCATTAGCTTTCCTCTGCATCCGGGCGGCTTACAACCAGAGGTGCAGACGTCACGAGTGGGGGTGAAAACCTAGAAAGAACGTAAAATAAAAGCGTCACAATCTAGAATTTTCAAAGTCATGCATTTCAAAATACCCAAAGAGTCGAAATGTATGCGCGAACAACGTCAAAATGAATAAGGATATAGTAATTCGAAACACACGCTCGCAAAAAGAAAATTTTTATTTGCTTTAGTCACTTGTAAATAAATTCTAGTCAAACGTCAGTACCCTTGACACAACGGTTTGAATACTGTTGCAATGACTAGAAAGTGTTACGCGAGTAACTATTAAGTATGATTATAGTTGTCAATAGGGTATTTTCTGGTCACTAAAACTTTCAATCCGCTTCTTCAGTTTACTAATTTTCTATTGGTTGTGATAAAAAATGATGATAGTTGAGTACCGCGTAGTAAATATACCTAGAAATTTTTCTCGGCATATTTCTCTCTATGGTTCGATTTTCGACATTCTTAAATTCAGTAAGACAGACTTGAGCGTATTTGAAATCTCGATATCCTCCCACTTCCATATTCTCATACATCTTTCGACACTTTTTCCACTCGCACCCAACGCCCAGCACGGACACAGCATACGTGTACGGACTAGACCAGAGATGATCATCTGCACTAGGGTTTTGCGAAACACGAAATGCGCCGAGATAGCGCAGATTAATGGCGCATTTCATTACCGGATAAAGTGGTGCCTGCGCCCTCGCCTCACCCCAGTTCCGCTTCCAACCAGCAACACCGGTGGCTCTCGCTCCCGCGATAATAATATGATATTATCTACCTTTATTCTACCGAGGCGTGCCCGGCTATGCAGAATTGTGTGCGTACTAGCAACACTGCAGCGCATGGTAGAGAGCGAGTCCTAAAATGGTCTGTCGCCACCCTCTGACCATTACCAACCTTCAGCCAATCAGAGTCATGACTCGGAACAATGACGAAGTGGCTGGATATAGGTTAAAAATAAAGGGTATGAAATCAATCTGCCTCTGAGCTTTCGATCCTGACCCAAATCATTGAATGGTATCGATACCGAGGGTGTCGGATGTCACTGGTTACGACCGTGTTATAATATGAACAGAACTGCTTGATTTGTCCTAGAAACTATTGATGGAAATCCTGCTAAAGGCGAAATAAATTTTTGTCTACGAATACTGTCTCACGTTCGATTGTCTAATTTTGAACTACGCGATATCAGGATACCGTTAACGGGGAGTCAATGATCAAATGAAACTTGACTCCCTAATGGAATCAACGAAGTAGATTACACTCTAGATCTCCAGAAAGAAAAACAATTCTGCAAGCTGGTAAAGCGGGGTTTAGAATCGTCTGAAATGTCTTACTCGCCGTTCTAGGATAAACAAGTCAGCGATGTTTACCGTCTGAGGGATTCATTCCGTAATTACAGGGTTGCTGCAATGTTTTATAACAACGTAACCATAGAACGTGCAGTCAAATAAATTGATACCTGCTAATATCTAAGACGAGATAAGGTTACCACGGTGAGTAGTAATTACCGATATTTTGTTGGAAATCGAAACGCAACGCAAACGAAAGTTGACAAAATTACCTATTGTTTTGAGAATTTTTAATCACAGCCCAATGTTGACTGGAATAATTCCGAATGAAACTGTTACATTGCCCTGATGAAATCACAATTTATCCCAAGCGAATGAGATAAAAAATTCCTCAAGCGCTACTAATAGTGTGCCCATTATCCATCAGAAACAACATCTTACTAATACAAATTCGTTTTTAAAATATTTCCATAGAATACGAAACACTATTTTTAATCAATTCAAAAGTATTATAGGTAAGGTACCGGAATAATAACTTCACTGATCATCGGTATACCACAATAAATCATCCCTCACATGTTTAGCAAAGTGGAGCGTTTGTTAAAATTAATACCTCAAACTGTTTTTTATATTTCTAGGGCTGGAATAATAAGCATTCTCTAGAAAAGATTTCGGCATGTGAAACCGTGCTCGAATCCGCTCAATAACAATCAAAGCGGTTAAGTTACTGATTTCCCAAATGAGTTTTATCAGGATTCTTCTAATTGTAAGCAATTAGTCTTTGCTTAATTGTATCCTGTAATTGGTGAATGGTGAAAAGTTGCGTGTGATCCGATTTTTACGTTCGAAATCTAACAGGAATATTTATTGCATTTTTACCGTTAAAGTCCTTGCTAACGAGTAAGACGCCCCGGTGATTTTGAAATGACAAATTCACGCTGAAAGATTATCCAGGTAAAATTAGCTAGTAATTGAGAAGCGTGCCTTTGAGTCAGGCTATCGAACGAAGCTCCATGGAAACCGTGTTCAAAGCTTCAAGTCATTCCAACAATTCCAACAAATTTCTAACTCATTCGTCATCTATCTTGTAGTTCAAACGCGTACCACGTATATTAACCCTCTTCCAATCAGTAACCACCCCAAAAGGCAAAGCTGACACGCGATACCTTCGCTAAGATTCTCCGTACCCTGATTGACGGCTCAACCTCGACGCAAACTGTCTCGTATATGTTATTGGTATGTCAAAAGGTTCGCGAATGCATTGCAGCTATGCTGAATTGAAAAAGACTGTGCAGTTACGTGTCGTTTCAATGCATACTGATCGTGCGTTCCATGCTTGTATCGGTATAAAAATCGTATCTTGAATTACCTGCTTTGTATTCACGTTGAGTTTACCCGCGTGACACGTTGATGTACCCATCGTAAAAAAAAATCGATGATTTAAGATCATCAAAAAAAAAATCCACGCCATTGCAGTGAGACATCGCTCGCAACGAATGCCGGTAAAAATACATCACAGTTCGTCAATTCAGTCTAGCCGCACCTTTCGCGGGAGTTATTGGGTTTCAATTTGAAATTGCTGCATTTGCTGTAATATTCGCTAACAAATCGAATATTTTTTTATGCCAATTCATTACCGACATGACGTCACCTTACGACTAAACCGAATAGTCCGAATAGACTGTACCTTAATTTACCGCGATCGAAAAAAAATTACAAAATTAATGAAGAGAATGAAGCAAATAGATGACCCAAAGGTGAAGTAACGTCGGTGAATATACGATATGTACTGAATATATCGTCTACCCGATATCCAAAAAAATATCTATCTTAAATTAAACAAAACCTATAGCTTGTAAAAAATGTATACCCTGATTTTTTCTTCTCTCCACGTGCATTACGTACCTTCCAGCGTATAGAAGGAGCAACTAAATCACGGTAATAATGTATAATAATAACGAATCGAGGAGGTAAGCCTTACGTTATGGGCCAACGAAGCAATTTATATAAGAAACCGATTTCTGGAGCTCCTTCAGGAGTCCCACACGAGCAGCTCGGATCCGACCTCCACGCAGTTGCCATTCGGATACAAGTTCGCCGATACCACGGTGCGACAGATTCTCAACTGAAACAGCGAGTCGTTTGTTCTCCGTCCCACCTACACACCCGTGAGCAAGACGTATAAACGGGCCCCTACATACACCCGGTATTGAAAGCTGCCGGTTATCTACCGCCTCCTTCGATTTTTCGCTCTTTTGGGATAATCGCTCGAATCAATTCAGAGATTCTCTATACGCATCCCAAGCCGAAATTCAGAGGAAGGGGGGTTACATCCATTTTATTCGTAAAGAAATATCGGTTGAATTAAAATCAGTTATATACTCGGAGGCCAGACCTTAGTCGGTCCAATAATTTAAACTGATCTTTCTTTATTGCCTTCGTTCCATCCTCCCTAGAAGTGTTTTGGAAGACTTTTTTCTCCTCGGTATTCGCAATATACTGCACAGCGTGCGACACGTGGTCGGTTATAACTCCGCTGACGTTGTACGGACACGTATTGGCCGCAACCTTCGACTCAAAAACGATCGAGCTTTAATAGTAATAAATACGGAATATGCTCGCACTGATAAACCGGTATAATAACGGTATAAATTCATTACTCGGCCGCTTTAAACTATCCCGTGGCAACTAGACCGTCAAAATCGATTTATTTTACCGTCACCAACCTATATTCCAGCTCGTACGAATCTTATGGCTAAATTGAGTATGCTGCATGTAAATCTAGAGGCAATATTCCTCATAGTCAATTTCCCTCGCTCAGGACTCTGTCGAGTACAGCGTTAAATCTGGCACTGGAAATAGATCCGGTATATGTATAACTGATATCGAGACGAGCGAGCGAGATGGGTCGTCTTAATTAATTCTCTCCCGTAGCGTCGCTCAACACCTACCACAGAGCTACCGCAATCATTGCTGCACGTTTTAGCGCACCGGAATTCATTCGCGAGATATCTTTCTCTGCCATCATTTCGTCGCAAAAAAAACTTGCGTGGATAATTACGATATTTATCTCCGATCAAGTTAGAAGCGAAAAGAGAATACACAGCGTTTAGTACGATATCATCCTTGCAGCTTTCTCAGGCTCTGCTTTACTGCCAAATCGATAAACTTGTTTCCTCGTGAATTCGAAATGAAAAACTAATTCCTGATAAACGGAATTGGCGACGAAACTGCAGATGTAACTTACGAGAGTCGATATATTCCAAAGAATGGTGTTAAAATTGACGAGAATCGGCCGGTGCGTATTACTGAAGAAAACTTTCCGTGGTCGATTCGAAAATCCAAGATCAAGTAGTACTCGTTAGATGACGGAATGATACTAAACATAGTTTGCATCCCACCGTATTAATTCCACACCGAAATTTTTCTTGGAGTGCAAAAATTGCAACCCCTGCGCTACCGGTATCAGAAGGCGAATAAGTGGAAGTAACGTTGTAGGTAACGAGTCTGGAAGCGGCTGATACACGTTGTTACATTACGGTAATCACCTGTGAAATCGGTACAGACGGTGAAGGGCGAGCCGGAGTCGGGGACCTGCACAAATGGTCGAGCCGTGCGTCGAGGGAGCTTCGAGAAAGAGTATGGGGGAAGTGAGTGAGGGAGCTTGCCTAAATTCCATCTAAATTCAAAACAGGACTGAAATTGCCATCAGCAGGCCGCACGCGGCGTGGCGAGCTGACGGTGCAACCGACAATCCAGCGGACCAACGCAACGTCGCCTCGGACCAACGAGCGAAGCGTACCTCCATCCATGCCGCGGTACGGGGTCCGGGTCAAAGGTGAGCAACGCGTTCCGCATGCACCGCACAACTCGACGTTTCTCTAGTTTCGTATTTTCAACCCTCCACCCCGCCCCGCGTATACCCGACACCGTGCCTTTGTCGGCTGGCATCTATGTGGGTACGATATACCGATAAACCTACGTACACTGGGACATGGATAATTTCCGGTGGTTGAGTTTGACTGACGTATATATGCAAGGTGTGTACATACGCGTGACTACGTACAGCGAGGGCAGAAATTCGAACACGTGTTACCTTGTGCAGTTCGAATTATTTTTCAAAATCGCGCGGCGATATTGACGGCGAATAGCTTCGAACCATAAGCTTGATGTGTAGGAGTTACACTTTCAAATCTGTCGTCGATGCGACGATCGTTCAATGCGGCCAGATGAACTCGATCCAAAAATACTACGTGTGACTGTACCGGTCTGTTACATGTCTTATCTTCAACGATATGGCTTGTCAAAGGGGCGTTGAATGTACCTTCTTCGTCAAGAGATGCGATCGCGTGTCAGTCCTGGAATTGTTCGGAACCGTAAGAAACGGAGAGAAGAAAAACAGCAGATTTTGCTAAAGACAGCAGGAGAAAAGAGGGATACATTACGATATTTGGTTAACATAGCCGTGTCAACTACATTTTTTACTATAATTAGTGTAGCAAATTGTACGATGCACACGGTGGTTTTCGCTGATGCTACAGTAAATTCGTCGTTTTACGAGGTAAAACTCTTTTTCTGCAGTTTCGAGAAAAAAAATGTGCTCTTTTATTCTTTCCGTCTGACCATACTTTTGTCAAACACGACAGCGTGAGTAGGAAGCTGCTCAACGAAACGCGAAACTCGAAGCTTTGGCAAAGTCAAGGAATCAGCAGTTACTACGTACGGTCTCAGAATAAAGCAACCGCGCCCGGGAACGGCGTGCCTAAAAATCCGCTCACCGTCGAGCTTCCATAAAGATGAGAAATCAAATCTCTGGTTAGGTACACCAGCTAGCCAATATACACGCATTTTACGCGCTTTCAGCTATAAACTTGAAATGGGTTATCGACGTTGGGGTCGAGATACTTTTACCTTGCAATTCTACCGGCCTCGACGCGTAAATCTTTATGCAAACGAGACTCTGTGCACGGAAAACGAAAGAAAAAATGTCTCGATCACGTAGTCGCACAACGAGCGTGAAATACGCTCGGGTAATAAAATAGCTGTACTCAAAGCTTTATTAGAAAATCTCAAAATGACAAAGGTAATGTCGTTGTATAATCAATCCCATTCATGCTGCTGCGCTTCGGTGTGGATATACCATTGAACGGAGCTACTTAATGTTTCACATGATGCATGGCTTTATGTTGGAAAACTAATATGCATGTGCAAAAGAAAGCCCCGCGATCAACGAGCACGAAGGATCTGAAACAAGTGGATTAAAGTGGTAATTTGCCGATGCAACGCCTGGTTGAAAATATAAATTCCCATTACGATATTACTGAGATCCATATAAAACGTGTGGAATACTGATTACGGCATGAATCCCTTATACGAAATAAATTGCAACCAGGACACGTTGTCGTACGTAGCGTATATTGTATACGCATCAGACATACAAGGGACGTGCTTAACTGTCTAACATGCGATCTCGATTGTCTCGTAGAACTAACGCGTAGAATCTGCGGTCTCAAATGAAGGGAAGCTGGGCCGTAGCGAGACAAGAGTATTAATTTGGAGTCTGTCTCTCTCTCTCTCTCTCTACGTTTCGTTACTGTCTGTGTTCCGACGTGATTTGAACTTGGCGACGAGAGAACGGATTCAGGTACGGAACGATAACGAAAAACGGATCAATTGTTAATCGTCCCGTAGACTTTGCAGTTACACTCGACGACGAGTACTTGACGAAGGCCTATCGAGTGTAGGGGAAAAATGTTGAGAAACCATTCCCGTTTGCGGGTTGGTGACCAGCGACGAACTGGACCAAAAAATAAAACGTGTCTTTCCTGCCAGTAGCTATTGGTTGATAATTAATGGCCACGTCTCGAGTGAAAAATGTGTTTCATTCGTCCGAAACAACCGGAAATCAATTACGCTGAATTCGAACACTCCGTATTCCCGAGCTGAGCTTACAATCGAAAGTAAGTGACGCGTTGAAGAGCTGCGGGTTCGAGCGCCCCATCGCGTTTAAATTAAAAACGATTACGTTCGAAATTTAAGCACCGAAAGTCTGTACCGATGGATACGATACGTATTTAATTGTCGTGCCATTACGTGAAATCATTTGAATGAAATCGGATAGTAAAAAATGATCGGTACAGGATAGGGTTAAGTACGCAATGCTTAATCTACGTCATTTGAAACGCAGTAAGAATTTGCTGTCTGGATTTTACGGACAACCAAATACCTGTCAACTTTCTTCACCCCCTGTTAAAATAATACCACCTTATGGTTTAAATCATCTATTTATATACTGATTTCGTGACACTATTTTACTGCTGCAATCTGTGGTTATATAGTGCCGAAAAATGAACGCGGTTATACGCTCTGATCAGTAAATTACCTCTCGTAACGAAATTTGCACGATCTTAATTTACTGCAACTATACACTTTAACCAAATAGTAACCTTCTTTACTCATCGTTGGTCATATATTTACAAATAATCTCATGGGATTTCATTCTAACAACAGTCAGCCAAGAGGGACTTTCATTTCTTACAAAATCGTACGCCGATGGTAAATGGCAAATTGGAATACGACAGAAAAATTTACGCTGCAGTTTCAAGGAGTGATTGCATGGCAACATTTATAATACGAGCGATAACATTTGCCTATGATTGCAATTAAGTACCCTTGAAATGTCACGTTACTACCTCAGAGTTTACGACAAATTCATAGAAATACAATTCGGATTGTGTTTTTACGGTGAATATTTTGAAATCGCAAAAATATGTATAATACTTGCAATCGTGTGTACCTGTGTTGTTGGTTTCTGATAGTGATCTTCTACATTTTCAACTCGGATAATCTTTACAATTGAGTTCTCCGTTAGTGCTAACTTTAAGTAAGACACCTCTTGACGCACAGTTCCGTTGCCCAAGCTGACGCTTTAACACATCGTATATTCCATCAAATTGAATTCTGCTAACACGTGAAACTGTGCAGAAAATTGTTATCTCGAAATAAAATTTAATACCGTTTTTATGAATACTAAAATGCATCTGCCGTTGTTGGTTCAGCGGCGAAATGCAATCCGTGTAAATATGTGAAAGTTGTAGCGAATGAGTGAACAAAAAAAAAACAAAAAAAGAAGCAGTCAAGTCCTTTCGATGCATAGAATTATCTTTGCACAAAAACACTAATTCAAAACAAATTGACGCATTTGATTTCCTAATGCACCTACAATCATAAATAAAATTTAATTGAACCATTTTTATGGTTTCTTTATGAGTTTCAAGGGATTCTTTCAATTACGAGGCGAAGTTAGTTCTTGACGTTTAAAAATATACGAGGAAGCGTTGGTAGCATTATTGAATGCACATTTAAAGTGAAAAGCCATTCCGACAGAAGTATAATATATGTATGTAACTAACGAGTCACCGAAGAGACAAATCATGTCAATTGTTACAATTAATTACTATAATAGGATTGTAGGATTATAAAACGAGTTTCTTCTATCCTGCAAATTACACAAGTATAGGTACTTCATATATTACACTGTATGGCGGAAATGATCCTTTTTTGTCGACGTATAATCTTTCACCGGAGTGTATTTAATAAACTTTGAATATCATGAAACGAGGTGAACGACGACGGTCTTGAAACCTAGATCAGTCAACTGTCAGACAAAGTTTGAATACCTCAAAGTTTTCGCACTAAAATCTGAACAACCTCGGCATGTAAAGATTAACCTGGAAGTTAGCTTTATAAGGAAGGAAGTTTGCTCCAAAGTCTCTCGAAATTAAAATACTCGGATGTGAATCGCATCGCGTTTCCTACTTTTGAACGATCTTTTGTGCCACTTAACATCCTACCCCACACGAAAGACTCGTCTAGTTATATGTGCCGAAAATACTTAATAAACTTGAATTGGAATTCTCCCTCGTCCCAGGACTTCGTAACTTCATTACTTTGATGTTTTATGCATTACATGGCCCATATTGCATTAGTTTGGTACATGATTTAATTTGGGAATGTATAAAAGGTCGCAGGAATGTCAGCCTCAACTTCTACCGCGAAATTAATTTGAAAAAAATTAATATAAAAATGTATATATGGATGCCTACGGTGAAGTTATTATACAAATCCAAGACCCGAGCATTAGGCAAATTATGTCCATCGCTTTACTCATCCAAGTTATATATATATTTTTTATATTACAATATATATATATATATATATATATATGTAATTCAGCGGTTAAATCAATACCCACAATTTTTGAATTCATACAACTTCGTCATAATGGTTATACGAGGCTCTAAAAACTTTAAAGAACGATCAACTTTAAATATCGTCATACAAATTACAGATTACAGATTTTAGTACGTGAATTTATTACGCTCTGTACAAACTCTGGATAGCGTATTGACATAACAATCGCAAGACTGACTAACAAGAAGTCATCTTAAAAAAGTGAGAAGAGTTACTTTCATACCCAAAAAATAGTGACTCAAAAATAACTGATTAGAATTAATTATTGCACAGTAATTAAACGACTAGAGCTACCACAACGTTATACATCTCATCAGAAATAGCCCTATTTTCAATTATGACAAGTGAGCAGTAACTCTGATTTCTGAATTTATTATCCTTTCTGGCGAAACGTTCAGATTCAGAAACAATGAACGCAGTATGATCACAGTTGATTTTCCGAAATCAATCTGAAGCTGATTTTCTTGCTTAAAATACTAGAATACTTGACAAACAAAATCTTCTCTATTGGGTACCACCTGGCAAAAAAAAATATGGAAACAAATTTTTCTACGTACGAAACTCAATTACGACCGAAGAGGTGACTCAAGTGACCGTTTTTTGAAAAAAGTGCCAAAAAGTGACTAATAGTGAGAAAAGTGACTGACTGGAAATGAAAATGTGCGCGAGCAATTATTTCACCTTCGATCAATTGCGGGTTGTTTGCTTTAGGTAAAAGTAAAAATTAAAATGTTCACCTAGTAACGATTCAAATGAAGACATCAAGAAACGTTTGGCAAAGGCGATAAATTTGGATGAGATGAACAGTATATATATATATTATATTATATATTATATATAATATTCATAATATATACATGTATCCGCGCACGATGTAAATTCTATTCAATTCTGTATTGACTTGGAAATTTGGAAGGCAGCGTCCCGTTAGCCGACAAGAAATAATGTTTCCATCTTTTTTGCATTTCTATAAGGTGCTTGCGATGATTATTCGCTTGACTCGAAAACGCTCCCCTCTCTCTTGGCTGCGCATAAAATATCAAGTCTTATTACAATAATCCTGGAGAAACTGTTTCCGGATGGCGTAGTAACGCGAGGGATTTCGAGGGTCCGTTATTATGAATTAATGATCATTCGCGTCGGTGTTGTGACAACAGACTTGACCGAATTTCCGGCGTTGTAAGAGCTAGACGCCGTATATAAATCGAATGGTCCGCAATGAGACCTCAATTTGTCTTCGACTGATAAGGGAATGATTCCAGTTAGCAAAAGCCGTCCGCCTCGTTCGCAGCATTAAATCTCGGTCTCCGTCGAAACACTGATTAATCTACATAACACGCGTATTCCTGAGTCTCCTCTAATTAGCGGTCTGCGTAACGAGGTTTACCGGCCTCGTCCCAAGTTTAATAACGCCCAGCCAGTGCAGGACTATTCGAAATTAATTATCGAAATAAACGTTATATTGGATCATGTTGTGGTTTACTCACCCGCGACCCTCTCCTACAGGAACACCGTGGCGTGCCTACAATATTATATATTTACACACAGGCGATTTAACAAAAAAAAAAAAACACGAACCACAGGCTGACGACACTGGGATTGCAGATTAAAACCGAATAATTAATTGGTGATTTTTCCAGGGTGGCTACTAGCTTTCAAAACTTTTTCTAAGCTTTTCATACCTCAAATTGTATTATTTGAATTACCGTTTGTAATTAAAATGAAAATAAGGATTTTAAAGAAATTAGTCGAACCTGACAAATCATGTTTTATTTATATAGAGCCTGCACTTATAGCTGAGTTTTTCATTCAAAACTGGATCATGCATGGACTGCAGGTAGGTATGCCAAGTGTTTATTACAGGTGTGCGGGGATTTAGAGTTTCAAATTTCAATTTCGTGACAAATTTGACAAAATTCAATGGCTTTTCCATGATTTTGTTAAGGCCAAATAAAAATCCCTAACTATTTCAGGTTTTCCAGACTTCCAGGTAGAGCGGCAATACTGACTTTTCATTCTTGCTACCGTGAAACAAACCGGCACATATTGAACAACCGACAACCTGATTTCCTATTGCTAAATGATATTGTCATAACGCTTCGATTTGAGGAATAACTTTAAATTAGTATGCTTTTGTCTATTACATAATGCTAACACATTGTCCCGATAGGTATAAATTGTTCGGGCTTGATCCGCAATCTGATGCCTAAACCGTTGTGTCAGTATCCGATAATCAAACGACGAAGGGTTGATTTTGTAATTAAAACTTTGACCATAATTAATTCGCATTTCAATCTTTGAATATCTTGAAAATCTACCGCAATAACGTTTTGAGCAACGTTCTTTGAAAGCCGAGAAACTGAAAATCAAAAATTATTTCAACGAGATGATTATTTGACAATAATTGGCAAGCCCATCAATTATACAATGTATTTTTTAAGACAAAAAATTGGAAAAGCAAAACATCCACCAAGAGCTGATTACTGGACAGATTTGAATTTCAACACTTGAGAATACGGGGAGGATAAAAAAGAAACAATTTTCATACAATCGATCTACTTTTCACAGGTAATTTGACTAACTTGCAGACCGTTATACTAATGGAAGTGCGGCATGTTGTTAAATCTAAAATTCAAGTGTCGTAAACCTGGTTAGCTCAACGCAAAATGGTCAGTAGATGTATAGGTACAACAAAAACAGTAGTAAAAAATGATGAGCCTTCGGCTGAGAATCGATTCAAACGACTGTTTCAAAACTAATTAAACCCCAAGGATTGCCAAAAAATGTATATAAAACATCATTTGTTCGTTTTTGCATAAAATACAATTCTTACCGGGTTTACGAACTAATAAATCAACAAATATATCCCTTCAGAGATGTTGACTTTGATGCTTTGACTTGCTATGATGATTTGAGAATACCTCAAAATGAA